>NC_064619.1:285067198-285384198 GCF_023898315.1 Schistocerca nitens
CTCACAGCAGACAACTTCATTTATTGGGTGCCACAGTTGTACTGGCTACTGCGCGTGTGTGTGTGTGTGTGTGTGTGTGTGTGTGTGTGTGTGTGTGTGTGTGTGTATGTGTGTGTGTGTGTGTTCAAATGGTTCAGATGGCTCTAAGCACTATAGGACTTATCATCTGAGGTCATCAGTCCCCTAGACTTAGAACTACTTAAACCTAACTAACCTAAGGACATCACACACATCCATGCCCGAGGCGGGATTCGAACCTGCAGCCGCTTGGTTCCGGACTGAAGCACATAGAACCGCTCGACCACAGCGGCCGTGTGTGTGTGTGTGTGTGTGTGTGTGTGTGTGTGTGTGTGTGTGTGTGTGTGTGTGTGTGTGTGTCTAGAGATAATACAATGCAATCAAAAAATGGGATTGATTGATGCAAAATGTACATAAGAGGAGCCATAAAACGGATCACAATTGCAGCTTCACAAATAAACCGCTACCAAACGGGTATGGCGAGAACAATCTGACAGGACCCCCAAATGTCTGTCTTTTATCCACTCGAGCAGACGACATTCCCTCAGAATTACTGATATATTGGGAACTCCAATCATGACAACACTATTTTATTTCGTATGCAAGGTACATCCGACAGGCCAAACACCCTCGAAATTCAAGAATTATCAATAATTCCTACACCACAGAAGGCGTGTGAATATTACCGAACTGTCAGTTTAATAAGCCCAGGTTGCAAAATACTGACACGAATTATTTAAAGAAGAATGGTGAAGCTAGTAGAAGCCGGTCAGTTTGGGCTCTGGTGAAGTGTAGGAACACACGATGCATACTGACAGTACGGCGTATCTTAGAAGATAGGTCGAACTAAAGCAAACGTACGTTTGTGGCATTTTCATGTGTAGAGAAAAATTTTGACAATGTTGGGTGGACTAAACTCTTTGGTATTCTGAAGTTAGCTAGGATATAAAAAAAGGGAATGAAATGTTACTTACAACTTATACAGAAATCCGACTGCAACGTGTAAGAGTCCAAGACACGAAGGGAAAGCAGTAGTTGACCAGAGAATTAGACGTTGTTATAGCCTACCCTAGATGTTATCCAAGCACTAGGTTGAGCAAGAACTGAAGTGAAACAAAGGAGAAGTTTGGAGAGAGAATAACAGTTCAGGGAGAAGAAACAAAATGTTTGTGGTTCATTAATTATATTTTAGCTCTTAGACATGACAAATGACTTCCAAGAGCAGTTGAACCGTATTTACAAGATTAATATCAACAAAAGTAAAACAAGGGTAATGAAATGCAACCAAATTAAATAAAGCGACGCCGAGGGAATCAGATTAGGAACTGAGATAATGAAAGTAGTAGATGAGTTTTGCTATTTGGGCAGCATAATAACTGATCATTGCTGAAGCAAATAGGATATGCACACGGGAAATAATAAGAAAAGTATTTCTGAAGGAGAGCAATTTGTTAAAATAGCCTTCTGTGGAAGCGAAACGTGGGCAGTAATCTGTGTAGACAAGAAGAGAATAGAAGCTTTTCAAGTATGGTGCTAAAAAGAATGCAGAAAATTATGAGTGTGTAAAAGGGTTTACTTGTTTCTTGTTAATATATTGTACACCTACTACCAGGGTAGATCCGATACGGATGCTGCGCCAGTAGAGACATCGCTCACTCTATAAATAGAGGTTCCCAGTTGTCAGTGTGCATGTTTCTTTGTGAAAACTTTGCTCGAATATTACGCAAATTGTAGTCGATCTACGGAGGTGAGTACTTGTGTCCTTCTGGCAAAGTTTTCCTTGTGTTCATATATTGTATATGAAGTTGGTTTCAGATGCTTAAAAGCCGGCCGCGGTGGTCTCGCGGTTCTAGGCGCGCAGTCCGTAACCGTGCGACTGCTACGGTCGCAGGTTCGAATCCTGCCTCGGGCATGGATGTGTGTGATGTCCTTAGGTTAGTTAGGTTTAAGTAGTTCTAAGTTCTAGGGGACTGATGACCACAGCAGTTGAGTCCCATACTGCTCAGAGCCATTTTGAGATGCTTAAATCAGCCATTGTTATTGTAGATGAGGTCATAAGCATTATCACAGTAGACAATAAGCCTATTTTCGGCCATATTAGCCTTCATGTACGTCAACAGGAGGGTGCGGCGTCTCTGTCTGACACTTAGGGAGTTGCCGCACAGCAATCTGGTAGAGACGCCTCATTGCTATCAGACTTTATAAGTGATCTGAAAATATTCCACACTATTCAAAGGGTACCACGTTATAGTCATTGCTACTATACAATTTTGTGATTTACAGAAATATACAATTATTGTTGACGTATCTACTCAATACAAAATGAAGGGTACTGAAAGAGAATTCAGAGGACAGAGGAAAATTTAAGAGAAGCTTTAAAAAGCCTGAAAGCAAAGGAAATAATATTCATGGAGGCATACAGACACTGGAAAATGGCGCAGTGGGACCAGCAGGTATAGCTATTTGAGTAATCATCCAAGTCGTCTTAATAATCAGTAACACTTAAATTCTACTCAATCGAAATAAATAGTAACGACATTTACATAAATATTATCTGCTGCAAGTAATTTAGTTCGTGAAATTTATTTTATTTTCCTTTCGCAAACTTATGACTGTCTGGACCAGTAAATGAGAAGAAACTGGTTGCCCGTATCAAGGCTCTTGCAGCAGTTTGGTTTGCACCTGACAGGTTGATGGTGAGACGAGTTGTATACAGAATGGAAAAGGAAACGAATTCAACATGAATCTGAAACAGTGGGTTAAGACTGGTTAAACCCTTTCCTGCGTAGAAATCCAGAACTGAGTGACGCCAGTCTAGGGGTCTTTTCTTGGCAAAAGCGGTGGGAATGTGTACGGAAATTGTTGGTAATTATTTTGAAGTATCGGCAAAAGTATTGAAGCAAAATGATTTGCTTGATAGGCCAGGAAGAATTTTGAATCTGAGTTTGCAATGCAGGCAATCAACCATCCTGCTTCTGTGATAACGGAAAAAGGTACCAAAACTGTCAACGTAGTAACGTCAAAAGAGAAAGACGAAAATGTAACTGTTCTGGCTTCTTGTAATGCTGCAGGCCCATTTAGGCCTCCTGATATTTCAGGGGGTAACAAAGCAAGCAGAGTTTGCTGATGGTTTGCCTCCGGGATTCGACGTTTACATGAACCCAGAGTCGTCATACGTTAGTGCAGACTTGTTCTACAGATAGTTCACGTGTCATTTTCCGAAACACAAGCCATTGGGAAAGCCCCTTCCCATTTTAGATGGACACGCGTCTCACAGCAGTTCTCCGTCGTTGCTTCGGACAACTGTCGACAATGATGTGGTAATGATCTGTCTACCTGTTCACTGCACTCACTCCTTGCAGCCTCTGGACGTGTCAGTTTTTGGGTCCCTAAAAGCATATTTCCGGTAGAAGTTTCAGCTTGTGTTGCACAAAACGGTAAATGGAAAATCATTAGAGACCAAAAAGGTCGACTAACCGATGCAGCCGGGAGTAGAGCCTCGTTCGTAGGGATAGCGGCTTTGAACCCACGGGCGTTTGTTCCTCTACTCAAACCGAGTGCAACACCTTCTCAAAGTCACAGACAAATGAATCGTCACCATAGTCATCAACATAACAAGCTTCCAATTATACGGACTTCTCACCGTTCTGGAGCTCCCCACAACCATCCACATCTAGTACGTCACCTGATAAAATGACACCTACGAAACATCTCCAGAAAATAAACCCGATATCAAAACTGTCCAAATCAGCCTCAGTAAGACAAAAGCTCAACCCAAAGCACTTACTGAGAGATGCTACAAACACTGAGGGGAAGCGAGAAAAACAAAGGCAAAACAAAATTATCGAAAGAAAACTGAACGGAAAGGTGAAAACAATGTCATCATTCGCTGCACGAGGCTAAGATGGCCATCGCAGAACTGGAAATAACCCAATAAATTCAGAAGCCAACCACTGCTGTGAATTTTGGGATAATTATTTCCTAACAACAAAAAAAAATATCTGGATCCATTGTGTGAATTGAAACCACTGGCTCCACGAAACAAGCTCTACATATATGGACTTGTGTGTAGATTGTGGCAGGAAAGATGCTAGAGAATTAAGCAGTAAAGAAACATCTATGTAAATTTGTACTTTGTACGCTGTACATCGAAATTAAAATGTTACGTAAATTAATGTTGTAAATAATGATTCAGTTCATGCAGCTACTCAATTGTGTATAAATAATTGTCATGCTGTATGTTATAATGCTCATTTACATAAAATTTGAAGAAATCAGGTTACATTTGATTTTGTTATTAATTATTTTTCACGCATTGTCCGTGCCGAAAAAGGTCGACAACTATATCGGATTCCAAGGAGACATGAAGGTCATGCAACATTTCCTTTGCTTCTTCTTTCATGTCTTTTATATAGACTGACAGACGTTTTACTCATATGTGATCTAATTCAAACATTTTAAACTTCCGCTCTCTCAGTTTGCAACAATATTTAAAATAATTCTCCCGCGATATAAGAAATGGTTCAAATGGCACTGAGTACTATGGGACTTAACATCTGAGGTCATCAGTCCCCTAGAACTTAGAACTAATTAAACTTAACTAACCTAAAGACATCACACGCATCCATGCCTGAGGCAGGATTCGAACCGGCGACCGTAGCAGTCGCGCTGTTCCAGACTGAAGCGCCTAGAACCGCTCGGCCACACCGGCCGGCCGCCGCCATATAACTAAAGATATAAAGCGTGCGGCATCTGTACCGCATTTACCCTACTGATCGCTGTCGTTCTGTAAGACGTTAGTAACGCCTGTGTAAAATTTTCATCATTTTTCCTTCCGTGTGTTAAAGTTGTTTACTTTCGATTATAATGATTTTGTATCTACAGATGCAATGTTTTGCAGTTACGAGTAAAGCTGAACACTACGAGTGAGACTGACTGTCCTCATTTCGGATGGTCAGGTTCTGTGTGCTCAAAACTGTATCTGAAATTTATGTGAGGGCCGAGCTCCTAAACAATTATTTCTGGTGTTGTGAAAAATAAATGGGCCGACTGCTCGTCAGGGAGCATATTCGGCCAACTGTTCACAGTTGTTTTCTGGAAATCATCTTGACTTCTTAACATTAAATTTACTCGATCGGCCTGTCCCGTCCTTTTGAGACGGGGAAAGTTTACTGTGGAGTATTTTGACGAGTCAGCGAACAACGAGACAACCAGTGATCTCTATACTACCTGGATGTTGAACTTCAGTTGTCTGATCGTGCCGGCCATAGAAGCTCTTTTTCCTTTCTTGCCAAATGACAAATGACTGCTAGTAAATGTCTCTAGAACACAAAAACAGAATAATTTTTGATTCCGCTCAAACATCAGCCTATTACATCACAAGTAGGCAAATTTCAAAACAAGAAATCAGTCTACAATTCTTTGTTACGTACAGACCGATGGAAATTTGTTCGTCAAACTGTACCATGGCGGACGATTCAAAGCACATGAATCTCCAGAGACGCTGCAGAACTGCACTCAGAGACCAGACTTCTACTTCCTGGTTGCATAGATATCACTGGAGACAACGGTGCTTCGACACCGGAGATCCTACAGCTGTCGTCTCAGGTAGGAAGCTGCAGCATGCACACCTCTGCAATCACTTTGCCGATTGTCAGCCGACGTTACAGTGCTGCGAGCTGCCAACACGAATTCGCATCAATAACCGTTATTAAAGAGCATTTGTAAATTCTAGCCAGTTTCAATTTACCGTTCAACAATTCTCTAGTAACACCTCAGATTAGAATTACGTTCTGTGCCGTGAAAGGCCATTTCAAAAGCCAGAACTTCACGTAGCTGACTCACAAGGAAGTACGTTGATATAACTGATTATGCTGAGGCCTTTATAATCTGCTAACAACGACTTGAAATCAAAACTCCTTATAGACACATTACCTAAAGCCAGACCATCACCCATTCTTTAGTGCTGACATTAACTTTACCCCAATCAGGGATCATCTGTTTGTTGATTGTTCTGCTTAATACTTTAAAGTACGTCACCAAGGACGTTCTGAATTCTAACAGATCTAAAATGCTACCATTAATAAGCCAATATGCATCAAATTAACTAGCCTGCTTTGTCTCACCTATACGTATTTATTTTGTATGTGACCGAAGTGTGCTTGTGTTCCATTCTCGTGATCTCAGTCATTCATTCTCACAGACAGATGATTAGACATACTAGTTCAGGATAGAGGTAGTCTGCTTAGCAGTTTGACAGGTGTGGACAGGTGAGCGACTTTTCAGTCGCCACAACTCATTAGGTATTCTGCTGAACGTCTTGATGCAGAATTTTTACGTGTTAATGTGTAGTAAGGCACTTTCAAATTTTATGAGGTAATTGGCAAGGTGAGGGAAGGCATCAGCTGTGTATTTAGTTGTAGGACGCGGTGGGTTTCGGTAGATCGAACAACTGATGAGAAAATACGCAACTCGATTGGGGGAAAAAAATTGTGGTACAACTTGAATAAAAGAAGGGGTCGCTTGATGGGACACAGCCTGAAGTATCAAGGAATTGTCACTTTCGTAACTGAAGTGTAGGAAGGGGGGAGGGGATTAAAATTACAGTGGGAAACCAAGACTGGGCCACAATAAGCAGGTTCAAAAGGACGTTAGTTGTGGTAACCAAGCAAAGACGAAGATGGTTGAATAGGTAAGACTGCCGTGAAGAGCTGAATCAAACCAGTCTTCAGACTGAATACCGCAACAACAACAACAAAGATGAAACTGCACGCAACAGAAATCCGACTTAACGCCATTTGAGGCAGACTTTGAGGTAACGATGTATACATTCCGGAAGCCTGAAAGTACAGTCGCTGCTGCACTGGCGATATTATCTATGTGATTGCCTTGCAAGGTCTCAACCGAACATCTTTCTTGAGTGAACAGAGTCCAAACTGTCAGAGAACATTCCTCTATTTAATTGTGGGTGCTGTCTGTTATATTGTCAGGGGACTTCAGCTAGAAGCACGCGGGTGGCGTCTGTGGAGCCCTGTGCTGAGTCTGATGTTGCTTCCTCTTACTTGTGTCAGGCTCCTTCTTTCTCCTTCCCTGTGGGCCTCCCTTGGCCAACTCTTGCTTTTTCGACCCCAACGGTATTAGGTTCCAAGGCCTGATGGTGCCTTTCTAATTTTCTTATTCCTATCTCTAACCCTACCCCTGAGGGGAGCCCACCCCTTAAGAAAAGCCAGCAATGCTGTAAGCTGAGTGGGTAACACCGCAGGTTGGACGAGAGGCCAGCACCCCCTCTTCGTAGAAAAAATAAACAAGCTTTCATGATTACAAGTAAGCCTCGGAACATTACTGATAAAACTAGACGACGGCAATAGCAAAGAAATGGTATACGATTTGGAACGGGGAATGTAAGGAGTCTGTACAAGACAGGAGCTGCAATCAGTTTTGTCAAACAAATTCAGAGGTACGAACTAGACCTAGTTGCACTGCAAGAAATCCGGTAGGAGGATGCTGGCAGTACGGTTGTTGGAAACTGTACTATTTTGTATGGAGCCTGTGAACGAGGTTATCTGTTAGGTACTTTGACTACTAATGTTTAGGAGTTCGTGTCAGTCAACGCAAGAATATCTGTTCGAACAGTGGAATTAAAGCATATGAAGGCGGATTTTGTGAACTGTCATGCTCCCGGGGAGGAGAGCAAAAGTGAAGTGGAAGACCTATGCACAGCTAGAGGCAGTGATGGACGCTATACCAAGTGGGCACCTGAGGATCCTTCTCGGTGATATGAATGCCAAGACTGGGAAAGAACAAATATTCCAAGACACAACAGAAAAGCAGAGCCTACGTGACCTAAGCAATGATAATGGGGTGAGCTTCATCAGCTTCGCTACATCATCAGGGTTTTTCATCTCTAGCACAAACTTCCAGTGAAAAAACATAATAAGGGACCTGGGTGTCACCAGATGGGAGAAATATAAATCAAATAGATCATGTTGCCATTAATCTAAGAGCCAAGAGATGGGTGTTACACGTTAAGATAGCGCGGCATGCCGAAGGTGGGAGTGATCATTTCCTGGTCAGAGGCGTTTTAAACGCATAGTGTAAAGGAAGAACGGGGCCTAAGTTACAAAGAGTTTAAAGGTACCATGTGGAGAAACTAAAAGATGTAGCAACGAAGACCAAACACCAGGTGCAACTTAGTAACCGCTTTGTAGCTCTCAGTGAAATTGGACGCGAATCAGGACCTTGAACTAATGTGGGGAAACATCCAGAGCTCAGTTAGGGATACGGCAAAGGAAACAAATATGGGAAACACACTGGACAATAAGATCTGGTTTGGAAGGGAATGTGCAGATGCTCTGGAAAGGAGGAAGGAAGCCACGAGCAAGTGCTGAAGGGGATAAATCTGGTATAGGGCAAAACACAATTTGAGGAGGTAAGAAAGACTACACAAGCAACTCTGAGAAGAGCAAAGAGGAAATATATAAGAGATATCATCATTGAAGCAGAAACAGACGTCAGAGGACAAAGGCTGGGGAAATGTTTCCGAAGGTGGAGTATCTCTGCAAAGGTCACCAACCCAAGCAGGAATTTGTCAGACATTCCCATGATAAGGTCCTGACGAACGATAGCGATATAGCTGAGAGATGTAAAGAGTTCTTTCGGCTGCTGCTAAATTGTGCCGGCAAGTGTGGTCGAGCGGTTCTAGGCGCTTCAGTCTAGAACCGCGCGACCGCTACGCTCGCAGGTTCGAATACTGCCTCGGGCATGGATGTGTGTGATGTCCTAGGTTTAAGTAGCTCTAAGTTCTAGGGGACTGATGACCTTAGATTTTGAGTCCCATAGTGCTCAGTGCCATTTGAAACATTTTGCTAAATTGTGATGAACCCGAACTGCAGTTTGATTTCCAGTACCCAATTACAGCCGATGCAGACTGTACCCCACCTACCCTGGATGAGATAAAAACCAGAATCAGACACCTTAAGCAGAATAAGAGTCGAGGTGAAGATGGAATACATGCTGAAATGATCCTGACAGGAGGAGAGAAACTTGCAGAAAGAATACACCTACTGATACAGTTAATATGGACCAAAGAAGAACCACCAGCAGAATGGAAAACAGCTCTGATTTGTCCAATACATAAGAAGGGCGACAAACCGAAATGTGCTACTATCGAGGAATGGCCCTGCATAACGTCTGCTGTAAGATCCTGTCCAATTGCCTCACACACAGAATTCAGCCAGTGGCAGAATCGGTGATGGGGGAGTACCAGGGAGGTTTCCGGCCAGGACGGTCAACAGCAGGCCACATCTGCAGTCTCCGGCAGCTCACTGAGAAACTGGGTGAATATGGTAAAGATCTGAATAATGTGTTCGTTGATTTTAAGAAAGCCTGTGATTGTGTACGTCGAAAAAGCCTGCTCAGCGGTTTAAGGGTGTTTGGCATGGCAGAGAAACTCATCGGTCTGATAAGATCTGTCTGAGCGAAACACATGCAAAGGCGAAGATGGGAAATTGGGTAACTGAGGAATCTGAAATTGTTACAGTACTCAGGCAAGGAGATGGGTGTCCCCCATGCTGTTCAACTTTGCCCTTGAGAAGATCGTACGCGAGACCTTCCTAGAGAACGAAGGGATTGAAATCGAAGGGAAGAGACTGGCGTACTTAGCGTATGCAGACGACATCTGTTTACTCTCTAGAGCTGAATAGGAGTTGGAGCTAATGACCAGAGCACTAAAGGAGGCTGCCAGGAAATTTGGGTTGAGCATGAACGAAACCAAGACAGAGTACCTTGTTATGACGCGTGGTCAAAGTCAGACTGCTGGTCATCTACAATCACTGCAGCTGGGAGTCCAGTCTTACAAGAGAGTGCATGAATTTAAATACCTGGAGGCACTTTTCAATGAGAACTCGTCATGTGAAACAGAGATCAGTGCCAGAATACAAGCAGGAAACCGGTCTTACCACGGCCTAGCACAATTCCTTCAGTCTATATATCTCTCCAGACAGTTCAAGATTCGACTATACAAAAC
The DNA here is from genome assembly GCF_023898315.1 of Schistocerca nitens. Lineage (NCBI taxonomy): Eukaryota > Metazoa > Arthropoda > Insecta > Orthoptera > Acrididae > Schistocerca > Schistocerca nitens. The sequence continues at coordinate 285,077,241 of NC_064619.1, forward strand.
CCTGATCCAGCCTGTTGTTCTATATGGTTGTGAGACATGGAGTATCGAGAAACAGGACTTCAATAAGCTCCCCGTTTTTGTGAAGTGCTTCGGAAGACCTTCGGGCCAGTTCTGGATGCAGACAGAGGGGAATGGAGGATCAGACACAACCAAGAGCTTGAGAAACTATGCCAGCAGCCCAACATAGCAGGAACTCTTAAAGCCAGACGAACGCAGTGGGCCGGCCCTTAGGCCGGGGGAAGATCACAGATGGCCTCTGAAGCTCTAGGATTTCACACCTGCTGGAAAGAGACCCGTAGGGAGACCCAAGAAGCGTTGGGAAGCGTTGGGAAGATTTAAACCAAACCTCAATAGGTGTGGACGGATGGTGGATAGCAGCAATGGACAGAGTACAGTGGAGGAGGAAACTTATAGCAGCGTGCGGTCCGCTGGGCCTGATCATTTAGAAGAAGAAGAAGAAGAAGATGCCGTCTGTTGTAAAATCAGACATAGGCTGAAAAGAGTCACACTTAATTACCATCTCTCTAGTTGTTTCTTGGCTATGGAACATATTGGAACAACACCAAATACCATTACGATCGTTGGTCAATTGCTTTTACGTCAAGATGACTCTCTAGGTACGATTGATCTGAATGGTGAAGCTGTAAAGACAGTTGACACGAATTCGTGAGGAGTGTTGTTACTCTCCTTTCGGACAGATCGACTTAGATTTATCGTGTGTAAGCCACCGCTTATCCTCTTCAGTTTGGTTATAACGTTGCTGGCAATCGGTTCGTTTGATGGTAGTCTCACCGAAACATGTCAGACATAGTTTAGACCTTTAATGACCGAGTGCCCTAAAACTACAAATTGCTTCGAGTTAACAATTTCTCATAGAAATTTATGTAGTTATAAATGACAGAATTTATAAAATTCACTCCTTCATTTGATTTCCCAATCGATTTTAGGAATGCTAAGGCTATCAGTATTACCACACAGTTTAAGTATTTCAGTGATATGAAATTTATTCTAATTTTGCCTGATACTACGACCATAATGTTTGATCGGGTGACCCGTAGAAGCAGCCACACATTAATCTAATTCCACCAGTGCCGGTTACTGTTATCCAAGTGGGTCCGCAGAATGATTAATTTTGTACTTCGCTCTGCGGAATATTTTAGCTCGTTGTACCAAATGGGAGGTCATATACCTTTGGAATATAAGTTATAAATGAAGGAGAAAATTTATGTATTTGTCCTACAGATTTTGAGGAGTTACAAAAATAACTTTGGTGCCAAATGGCGTACTATGATCTCTCTAGAAAAACATTAGCGATGTTCAGGTTATGGTGTTTTGCCACATATTGGTAGCTTTACTTCTTAGCGTGAATACAGCTCGGGCAGATGCGAGTATGTCCGTTCATTATTTAATGATAACCATTCAAATGAAGAGATCGGTGTACGAAATTATTATTGTCTTGTGGCACCTTTCACTGTAGAGAAGGTGTAACCTCCCCCTCACTTATCGACCTTAATGACAGTGAAAAATTAAACCGCGTGTACCTAATGGGAATTTTGGAAAAGCAATCGTCACCGAAGTTAACCTGTCGGTAAAGAGGGAGGAAAGGGTTACATCTTAATGAAAGGAAAAATGCAAATGAAACTGGTGGAAATTAATTTTGAAAAGGGGTAAAGTTAATAAAGAAAGTAAATGTGCGGCCGTTACGTCAACAATTAACTAGCGGTAATTAGATATTTGAGATTTGGGGGAAATCACGGTCGCCTGTCCTAAGGACAATTACTAAAGTAACTGAAAAAGAAAGGTTATTACACATATAATTAGCACTAGAAGCGTGGCAACTGAAGGTTGACACGTGTAGTGTGAAAACTGAAAGTTTGTCAGAAGTAATAAATTTCGCTACACTCTGACTTAATTTAGCAAAAGAATTAATAAATCCGGAAAATCGAAAGTTAATTTAGTGACTGAAGTTAATAGTGAGCTTTCTTTCTGAAGCACATCGAAATCCAGCAGAATACGGTTAGCCTTGGACTACCTCAACAATCATTTCAAAAGCAACTTGACTCTACGCAATTTAGAAACAAGAGATTTAACTTTGAACTTGAATTAAATGATTCTGAATAATTAACAATAGTAAAATTTAGTACGTACCAAGCTGAGCTGCAGTCACAGGTAAGCTAAAATATGCTAACAAAACTCGCACTCTTAATTTGTGCTTGTGTAATCTAACTATTGTAGCCAGCTATGCTTTAACTGCACTTGGAAACTAAAGTAATGAAATGCAATGATAGTACTTTAATGCTGGCGTCTGAATTTCAACGACACTCGGTTTCATTTCGGAAAAGGAAGGGACCCTGCTTGGTAATGCAATTGGGACAATGAGCAACAAAGGTTCATGCTGAGTTGCTGTAATTTTGCGAGGCAAATGGAACAATTTGAAAAGCTGAGGTCTGCCATACAGTTCTGAAACTTTACGTGCTTTTAGTCTTCCTTGTTGGTTGATTGAAGGTTTGAAGCCGTCGATCGAGGAGGTGGAGACAGTCACTCATTGTCGGCCGTCGCTGTTGCAGAAGCTGGATGTTGGCGGGCCTTCTTCTCGACACGGTCACCAGGCGAAACGGGCTCTTGATGTGCGCCAGCTAATGCTTCCCGTCCGCGACACCATGTCAGAAACTATCATCGCGAGTCGAGCGCAATTACATGCTGCTAAACCCCGAAAGCGCGGCAACTCGCGAGAGCGTCACACCACACACCTGCTCCACTCGCTACTCCAGCCAGACTCCAACTGCTCTGCCCGCGCTCCACGCGGCAGAGTTAACTCTACCAAAGATCCTACACACTTTGATTCTTCACACGACCTATCGATGTAATCGTTCGATAGCAGTTTTCCCTAGGCAAGACCCAGCGTAAAAATACAAATAATATTTACGAAACAAACCAATTATACATCGACATAAATGCATATATATATATATATATATATATATATATATATATATATATATATATACACAAATAGTAAAACAATTACAATATATAAAGGCACAGAAATGTCATATATTCAGGTAACAAATTAAGGAAAAAACTTACAGTACAATAGATGGAAATAGGAGGATATGCATTTCCGGCGTTACACGTGCCCCACATTGTCTGAGGATGTTCGTGTAACCTAAACAGACTCAGAAAATGTCCCAAAAAATAAACAGCGGAAATGCATATGCTCAAAACATCATCAAAATTTAGCATTCGTCTAATTAAGCATAAATCAATTTTTTAGACCATAAAAATTGAGTGGAGACAGTCCTAATCTTATTCCACTCTGTCATCTTGCACAAAATAAAACAGGTTGACAATATATTAAAATTCATAGAGAACATAGAAAATGGTTTAGCTATTCTAAAAATCTAAATTCCTAGCAGTATCAAGAAATGGAATACTATTTACAAAATTAATCAGATTACATGGTCATAGAAAACAGGTATATCAAAATACGCAAATTAATAATTAATTACATAGAATACGTATTTTATATAAACTTTTCATAATTAATATTCTCGTCATGAGTGTGCACTTGACGCTAAACAAGAAAATAATATACAGCAGATCGACAAAAACATAAATGTTGACAACAGAATTCTTTCATATCAGCTGTCCGGGAAGAAAAACAACTCCGCCTTCCGTACTCGCAAGTACAAAGAATGCCGACAGCGGCACAAGAGCCGACAGCGACCCAAGAGCAGACAGCGGCTCCACCTTGCCAGTATTGTTGCGCCCGCCTGTGCGGCACGCTTGATCTCACTCGCCTGTGTAGCGGCATTTCCAGAACGTCCGTTTCACTGAATTCTTTAGGAAAACTCACTCCCGAGTAATCTCAAGGAGTCCCTTAATACTATCACAGTGGATAACTCAACACTGTCCATCATCACACGCATGTACTAGCCTGAAACTTAAAACAGCGTCTAAGTACATCGGCAATGACTAGTAAAACACACATTTCATGAAATCTTACAGCTAGTTACAAAATCATATTTACATTCCTTAATCTACTGTGACTCAGCTGAAAACTCAAACTAGCAGCATGGATTTTTCGATTGATTAATAATCACTCTCTCTTAAATCATTTAGTAAAATTTAATTACTTGTTGATTACAACTTCTTTAATGTCCTCTTGGTCAGGCAAAAGCATGGCAATCTAGCAAACCTTAAATTTTACACTTTATATTTACATACTGTACAAATTACCCATTCTGTGGTATTAATCAATCCTAGGTTGGTACAATTTCAAGTCTACAATATTCCGTATACCTAATCGTTTTCCAGAGCTTGGATACTCTAAGCAATAAGCATTTGTGTGAGGTATACCAATGACTTTATATGGTCCATTATACACAAACTTAAATTTAGAGATTTCATTGTCTATCTCGCTCGATTTCTCGTGAGCTTTTACAAGAACTAAGTCTCCGATTGCAAACTTAGCAAACCGCGCTTTAGCGTCATGACGACGTATGCGAGCATCGGCTTTTAGCTTCATTACTTCTCGCAAACGATCTTTTTTCACACCAATACTAATGTGAATCTGTGGAGGGAATTTGATTATCTCTTCCAATTCACTTTCTACACTTTTGTCAATGCCGAGATTCCTCACGTTACGGCAGTTCAAATTCATTCCTACGTCAAAGTCATCCGGCCAGTTAATAATGTGTATAGGCTGGTATTGCCTATGCACACCGTCTCCTGCCTCGTCAAAACTAACTACTATTGTTTTATCTGGTGACGTACATGTCAAAGTTTTGCTTTCGCAATTAATGACTGCACGGTACTTTAATAGCCAATCTAACCCGATAATTACATCCGTAGTTAAGTCTGGCACGACGACAAACTCTTGCTCAAATCGTGCCCCACATATCTCGAAGTTGACCAAAATCTGTTTTGTGACCGGTTTGCTGGCCTTCCCAGTAGCACCGATAATTTTCACTCCTGTTACTGGCATAACTACGATACCAGGTCTGTCTTTCAGTAACTCAAATATTTTCCCAGATACAGCACTCAATTCTGCACCGGTGTCAATCAACACGTTTAGTTGTAGGTCGTGCATATTAACAGACACTACTATCTGTCTACACTTGTCCTCGACTGTTTCTTTATTTTCCCACAATAAATCCTCGTCTATATCCAGGTCATTCCAGAAAAAACCATCCGGCTTTGATCCTAAATCCGGTTTATCTGGTGGCTTTTTCATCCTCTGTTCACATACAGTTTTAATTTCAACACGTTTGTCCTGAGGCTTAGTCTGTAGCTTCGCCTCCAATACCGAAACCTTATCCTGTAACTCGTCAACTAGTGAGTGTTGCTTTGCTATCAATTCACTAATTGTCACCTTCGTTGATTCCTCTTTAATCAGATTGATCTCATCTGCCAATCTACCTGGAGAAATGTGCCCAGTAGTATCTGCAATTACTTCCTCTAGATCTGCGCAACCCACACTGTTATCTTCTGACCGTATAATGTCAGCTCTAACCTCATCTACGTGCTTTTCTACCAATCGTGTCCGGCTATCACTAAAATTCTCGTAATCTTTCTCCTCAATACTTTCGCAATGTTTAAACTGGAGTATTGCGTCGGATGGGTCGGTCACTTCTAACACTATAACTTTCGGTAAAGTGTGCCGGTTAGGGCCAGAACTTTCCGTTACTGCTTCAACATCCAACTCCTGCGGGACGAAACACGACGAATCTTGGTCGTGCTCCCCATTAACATCAACTATTTCTGGTAAAGTCTGCCGGTTAGGGCCAGAACTTTCTATCACTTCACAAACACTATCTACCTGCGGGACGAGACGCGGGAAATCCTGCCCGCGCTCCCCATAAACGCTTCTCCCATACAGACCCCTATAATCTCTTAGTTCGTCGTATAAGCGACCGAACTGCCTTAACCAGACCTCATCCCTCTCTGCATCCCCTCGCTCGATGACGGACGTTTTATCCGACATCTGATCTTCTCTCAACACTTGCGAATCATTCTTAAACTCAATCTCCAGTTCCGCTGTGGGTATTACAGCTGCCACTTTATAATCGATTTCCGGAACACTACTTAAATTGTTTTCACTGACAGTGAATGTATTTTCTACTGCCATGTCTACAGCTGATCTACTACTAGTGGGCGCACTCCTTTCTCCTAACACTGGCACACTCTCCCGCCGTTGATTATTCCATACGGAATTCTCATAACGACTACACCTCGGTTTTCTACTGTTATTGGGCCGCCAAAATTTCTCCACGCCCGGTCGGCCCCTCACCGGCGCGGCTAATGGTTTCCCTGGTTCGTCCCAGCAGATACGCTCCCCGGATGCTGCTGAGGCGGCTGATCACACACTCTGGCGTTATTACTATTCTGCGAAACCCGTATCACGCTAGTATGATACTGGTTTCCGTCATTCCTGTTATTATTTGCATTGTATCGATTGTCATTACGGCCCGAACCACTATTGTTACTGCTGCCAAGATTGCGGTATGCATTATTCCCATAGTTATGATTGTTGTGGTTGCTGTGGTACCCGTTGTTGTTACCACGACCTCTACCAGTATCGCGATTATTGCGCCAATTGTCCTCGTCCTCAACTCTTTCCAGGAAATCATTGATTGTCCTGTAATTGCTTCCTACGTAGCGTTTTGTATCATCTGGAAGCTTCTTGTAGAGTTCCCAAACTATTTCGGTTTCCGTGCGGCGATCACGCAAATATTCCAACTTGCGGATCCAGCCCTCACAAAACTCCTTCATCGAGCCGCGCGAATTCGCATCGAAAGGCCTCGATACGACAAATTCGCGCCAGACACTTTGCTGTTTTTGCTCTGAACAGTATTCAGCCAGAAACAAATTTTTAAACTCGTCAAAGGTCAGGTTCGTAATGTTGAGGTTTAAGCCCCAACGCTTGGCATCACCAGCCAACACATCAATAACCGCATTAATTTTTCTCTCATTAGTCCATGATCTGGGTAAAACTCTTTCACAGTTTTTAATGAAATCCGTCGCGTGTATACCGCCTTTTTTCAAGGGGTCGAACCGCTCCTCTTTCGTCAACAATTCCGAACTATGTGCACAGATTGGCACATAGCTCTGTTTTTCTTCAAGTTTCTTTTCTAATTCCGACACTCTCGTAATCACTTGGCAAGTGGTTGTCGCAAGCGTTTCCACTTCCCTCTTTTTCTCTTCGCAGGTATTAGCCTGCTTCCTCACTTTGGTATCTACTTCGGATACTAAAACCTTTAAAGTTTCCACCTTCTGTTGATCGTCTTTTCTCACTAATTGAATTTGTTCCGTCACCTTATTCTCGATGATCGGAGCAACTGCGTCTCCTACACTTTTCTCGATTCTGCTAATTTCGGAATTAAAACGCGTATTAATGCTCGCAATTTCCGCCTGAACGCCTATCATTTCCTGTTTAAGATTACCGATTTCGGTATTAATCACAACAATATATTCTTTGATTTTATCAACTTTTGTGTTAACAACTCCAACATTGTTGTTAACAACATTAATAGCTTTGTTCTGATTTTCTAGCTTCCTGTCAATTTTTTCAGACTGAGCTTTAATTTCGGCCGATTGAGTTTCTATCTTGCTAGACTGAGCCGTGATTTCGTTAATCAAAACATTCAATAAATCAGTTAAATTCCCGGAAACTACCGGTTTTACTTCCGTAGCGGCTTCCTCTTTAATTGTCCCCCCGTATTCGTCATCAAGGGATTCCGATTTGATTTTCACTTCCGATTCCGAAACATTTTCTAATGTTTGGAATTCCATTTCTGCTCTTTGTTGCGTCTCGGCGGTCGCGTCTTTCATGCTAGCCGCCTGCCCCTGAACTATGGGTACCGCGGTGCGTGTTTCCCACTGTTCGACCGATTGTTCCGTACCCAAGTCTACCAAATTTTGGTAATTGTTGCCTTCACTCATTTTAATAATTTTCAATATAAATAACAAATCTCAAATCTAATTAGGATTCCTCAGACTAATATTCTCGCTGACGTATCGACCATTTCGTAACCAGTACTTTGTTACGAGATTTGCACAATGCAAAATTCGTGTCCAGAACAACCTCAAATTTGAAGATTGTCCTGTCACGGTCGCCACGTGTAACCTCCCCCTCACTTATCGACCTTAATGACAGTGAAAAATGAAACCGCGTGTACCTAATGGGAATTTTGGGAAAGCAATCGTCACCGAAGTTAACCTGTCGGTAAAGAGGGAGGAAAGGCTTACATCTTAATGAAAGGAAAAATGCAAATGAAACTGGTGGAAATTAATTTTGAAAAGGGGTAAAGTTAATAAAGAAAGTAAATGTGCGGCCGTTACGTCAACAATTAACTAGCGGTAATTAGATATTTGAGATTTGGGGGAAATCACGGTCGCCTGTCCTAAGGACAATTACTAAAGTAACTGAAAAAGAAAGGTTATTACACATATAATTAGCACTAGAAGCGTGGCAACTGAAGGTTGACACGTGTAGTGTGAAAACTGAAAGTTTGTCAGAAGTAATAAATTTCGCTACACTCTGACTTAATTTAGCAAAAGAATTAATAAATCCGGAAAATCGAAAGTTAATTTAGTGACTGAAGTTAATAGTGAGCTTTCTTTCTGAAGCACATCGAAATCCAGCAGAATACGGTTAGCCTTGGACTACCTCAACAATCATTTCAAAAGCAACTTGACTCTACGCAATTTAGAAACAAGAGATTTAACTTTGAACTTGAATTAAATGATTCTGAATAATTAACAATAGTAAAATTTAGTACGTACCAAGCTGAGCTGCAGTCACAGGTAAGCTAAAATATGCTAACAAAACTCGCACTCTTAATTTGTGCTTGTGTAATCTAACTATTGTAGCCAGCTATGCTTTAACTGCACTTGGAAACTAAAGTAATGAAATGCAATGATAGTACTTTAATGCTGGCGTCTGAATTTCAACGACACTCGGTTTCATTTCGGAAAAGGAAGGGACCCTGCTTGGTAATGCAATTGGGACAATGAGCAACAAAGGTTCATGCTGAGTTGCTGTAATTTTGCGAGGCAAATGGAACAATTTGAAAAGCTGAGGTCTGCCATACAGTTCTGAAACTTTACGTGCTTTTAGTCTTCCTTGTTGGTTGATTGAAGGTTTGAAGCCGTCGATCGAGGAATAAGAGTTAAGGGAAAACAGATAATTTCTGACTGGCTTGCACTGTGTTAAAAATGGCCGCCTGCGCGGTACGTAAAAATTACGGATAGTTCTTACACATTTCTAGAGATTGTAAATTAACGATTTCATTGTCAAAACTTGAAAGAAATAATAGTTTTCTCCAGGTCAGTTTATCAGAGAAGCTCTATTCCTCCTGAATACAGATCTACTGGATGCTGATATCTTTTACCTAGATCGTAAAACTAGCCATAATCATGAAATACGGCACTAGGAAATAATCTGTTCGTACCTCTCTCGCCAATGTAAATTCCTTGTGTGTGCTGCGACTAACGATTCCACTGAGAATTATTCTCAAATTGTGGGTGAATATGATTTTAAAAATTATTATTTTCTCTCAATAAACAGCCAACAATTTTTTCAACACCGTCAGTAAACGTAAGTCACACAAAAGGAGATTTTACACTGGCGACCGTTTACATGGCGTAAATATATACATACTTATCATATTTACAGTATACATATGTAGAAAGCAACAATAGTGTTGTTACACAAACGTTTGTTTCTTTAATTCTATACGCAACTGAGCGCATGACGCCGAGCAGACAACAGTAACAAGTAAATATTTTCCACAATCACATCATAAAAATCTGGAAAAAGCGATTCTGAAAGTTTTTCCCAACGGCAGAAAAAGCAACATAACAGGTTATATCGTCTCCCTCGTTTCTTTGATATTGAAGTGTTTTTGTTTAAATGTAAGATGTGGTAGGGACTATTGGGGAAAAAGGTAAAGGATAACATACTGTTGGCGTGGCGTATATTCTGCACGCTCGTAAATGAGGCTTGCATATACACTGATGATAATCAAGGTTACTACGCAGGCCAAATATTAGTAAAAATGGGTTCAGTTTTGCTTGTCAAGGTTTAATTACGTAATCTAAATTCACGGCTAGCTGCAAGATAATCAGAAGCGGCATGAAACTATTACTGCTGTTGGCCGTTAAATTAAATGTTGCGATGAGATCGACGATATAATGACTTACGCAGCGTAAGGATTTGTACTCACGATAAATAATTAAGCATTTCGTTGACAGAAATAAGTTTCATTACAAACTCAAAGATATCGCAAAGTCTTGTGGCCTACTGCAGTTAGATCTATCTACGTAAGTCCGTAAAAAGTCTGATAAAATGGGCTTCGAAAATGTTAATGCTTGATGTATTAGCATCCTACACATCCAACCAAAAGGCAGGAAACTAGACATCCTTGAAACTCTCCAAATATACAAACACCAAACAAAAAAAAAAAAAAAAAAAAAAAAACGGAATTCATCTTAAATGACAAAAATGACAATATTTACAATACTATCATCTCTGTTTTCAGCAAATGTCTACATCCTTAAAAACGCGCACACACACACACACACACAAACACACACACACACACACACACACACACACACACAAACACTCACACATGTGCACACACCTTAATATTTAGCATAAATACTGAGAGCCGTCAAGAGAACAAGAGATAGACCTCATTTACAGATAATTCATCACACCAACAGCTTGAACCCCTTGTCAGCTTGAAACTATATGTACATCAACTACTGGCACAAATGTATATCTACAGAGTGTTTAAAAAATGACCGGTATATTTGAAACGGCAATAAAAACTAAACGAGCAGCGATATAAATACACCGTTTGTTGCAATATCCTTGGGACAACAGTACATTTTCAGGCAGACAAACTTTCGAAATTACAGTAGTTACAATTTTCAACAACAGATGGCGCTGCGGTCTGGGACACTCTATAGTACGATATTTTCCACATATCCACCATGCGTAGCAATAATATGGCGTAGTCTCTGAATGAAATTACCCGAAACCTTTGACAACGTGTCTGGCGGAATGGCTTCACATGCAGATGCGATGTACTGCTTCAGCTGTTCAGTTGTTTCTGGATTCTGGCGGTACACCTGGTCTTTCAAGTGTCCCCACAGAAAGAAGTCACAGGGGTTCATGTCTGGCGAATAGGGAGGCCAATCCACGCCGTCTCCTGTATGTTTCGGATAGCCCAAAGCAATCACACGATCATCGAAATATTCATTCAGGAAATTAAAGACGTCGGCCGTGCGATGTGGCCGGGCACCATCTTGCATAAACCACGAGGTGTTCACAGTGTCGTCTAAGGCAGTTTGTACCGCCACAAATTCACGAAGAATGTCCAGATAGCGTGATGCAGTAAACGTTTCGGATCTGAAAAATGGGCCAATGATTCCTTTGGAAGAAATGGCGGCCCAGACCAGTACTTTTTGGGGATGCAGGGCCAATGGGATTGCAACATGGGGCTTTTCGGTTGCCCATATGTGCCAGTTCTGTTTATTGACGAAGCCGTCCAGGTAAAAATAAGCTTCGTCAGTAAACCAAATGCTGCCCACATGCATATCGCCGTCATCAATCCTGTGCACTATATCGTTAGCGAATGTCTCTCGTGCAGCAATGGTAGCGGCGCTGAGGGGTTGCCGCGTTTGAATTTTGTATGGATAGAGGTGTAAACTCTGGCGCATGAGACGATACGTGGACGTTGGCATCATTTGGACCGCAGCTGCAACACGGCGAACGGAAACCCGAGGCCGCTGTTGGATCACCTGCTGCACTAGCTGCGCGTTGGCCTCTGTGGTTGCCGTACGCGGTCGCCCTACCTTTCCAGCACGTTCATCCGTCACGTTCCCATTCCGTTGAAATTTTTCAAACAGATCCGTTATTGTATCGCTTTTCGGTCCTTTGGTTACATTAAACCTCCGTTGAAAACTTCGTCTTGTTGCAACAACACTGTGTTCTAGGCGGTGGAATTCCAACACCAGAAAAATCCTCTGTTCTAAGGAATAAACCATGTTGTCTACAGCACACTTGCACGTTGTGAACAGCACACGCTTACAGCAGAAAGACGACGTACAGAATGGCGCACCCACAGACTGCGTTGTCTTCTATATCTTTCACATCACTTGCAGCGCCATCTGTTGTTGAAAATTGTAACTACTGTAATTTCGAAAGTTTGTCCGCCTGAAAATGTACTGTCGTCCCAAGCATATTGCAACAAACGGTGTATTTCTATCGCTGCTCGTTTAGTTTTTATTGCCGTTTCAAATATACCGGTCATTTTTGAAACACCCTGTATCTGCATATTTTGAAGCATTAACCAATGTATTACCCCAACCTTTAGGCAGCTAATATATGTAACATGTAATCTTAAGACCAGTTAACATGTAAATGTTTGCTCTCAGAAATCATTCTTTCCATCCTCTCTCTCTCTACCTCTCCTTCTGCCTACAGGCTTTCACATCTGTCTATTAATCCCAATCAAATATTGTCATCTATGTATAATTTTACTGCTGTAGCCAATATGATTATTGTACTTAAAGTCTGTAACATTTCACCGGATTGTTATTAACAAGTATGAAGTTTAAGCCATTTTAACATTTCACCTGTTTGTATAAACGAGTACGAATGTTAAGCTGTTTTAACTTGTCAAAATCAGATTTATATGTCACCTGAAGTACACACACATATATTTGACACCTCAAAACAAACACCTCCAAATTAAATAATTATTCTGTAATAATATTGTTACGATGTGTATTCTTTGTACATTGCGATTTGTTTTCTCTTCTGATACACCAACCTTGCACCCAGAAGATTCCAGACGCCATATTTGTTTACTAATGTGGCAGTATACACGAGATGTGTTACGACAGCGAAAGGAACCTGTGACCACTAGAGGTACTCTATTTTACTTAATTTATGTTTACCATTAGATATCAGTTTAATTTTTTGTCGGAAGAAATCCAAAACCATGTTCTGGAATAGTGTCTTGTTTCTCCACTAGGCAGCGCCACAAGTTCCTCCAAAAAAATCGTAACACAACACACACAAATGTCTTACTAACTAATGTGAATCCACCCGATGATGGAGGTTTAAACCTTTGAAACGCGTCATGGAAATAAAGAAAACGGTGACTGGTAACAGTAAACTTGTTGTTTCATTTACTGTCAATAACAGTCACAGTAAAGCCTAACCTAAAATGTTTGCATTTAAAGTCTTGTAAAGACACTGCAGATCGACATCTGTGTTGAAACTTCACGAGAGAAGCTGGTTATTATCGTACAGTCAGTCTGTCTCCCGAAAAAACCTTCAGGTTCGATCTTGCTACGAGTAAAAGCCCTTCATTTTCTCATTGTGAGTGCGCAGACCTGGACAAAGAACTGCTGGTGCAGGAGAGATATAGCTTCATCCAGCGGGAGCCGATTTGTCGGATGCATTCGTTAAAAGTATGGAACTATCCTTTCCGCTATTTGCTGCATACAACTTTTGTCGCCTAACAGATTTGTGCACGATACGCTACCCACTATCAAGCGTCCACTGTGGGGCCCAACAGGGTACTCTGTCCTTCTGTCGACGAATGAGCACCTAGCTGGAAAGTTTACGACACTACGTCACTTTACCATGGATATATTTCCCAGCGACCATAAGAAACAGGTCGACTTTTGCAATCGTTGTTTCCATGCCTCGGGCATGGATGTGTGTGATGTACTTAGGTTAGTTAGGTTTAAGTAGTTCTAAGTTCTAGGGGACTGATGACCTCAGATGTTAAGTCCCATAGAGCTCAGAGCCATTTGAACCATCAATAAACTGACACACAATATACTGAAGGGACTAACTACTGATAGGCATAGTTAGCAAATGAAAGATTTTGATAGAGAAAAAACAATGTATTTACCTTAATAATGTTCAAAAGTTATATATATATATATATATATATATATATATATATATATATATATATATATATATATATATATATCAGTTCATGATATCCAGTATTACAAATTTACTCTTTCTGACGGTCACACGTCCAGATCGTCCGCTCTCAAAACTCTGCCATCTCTCCTCCCACGTCCACCACTGCTGGCGGCTCACCTCCAAGTGCGCAACGCTACGCGCTGTTCACATCCAACTGCCCAACACTACAGTAGCGAATATTCCAACAATGCCAACCAGCACAGACTGCACACAGCACAATCAGTGATTTCCATACACGGCGCTACGTGGCGTAGCCAACATAAAAAACTAAACAGCCTACTTACATGTTTCACCTGGATCCAAAGGTAACTTTAATAATGTATGAAGCTTAGTAGTATAATATGCCTTTTTGTATTTACACGATCACATGCTTTTCCACATCCAGTGCATCTCTTCAGATGGTTCAAATGGCCCTAAGCACTATGGGACTTAACATATGAGGTCATCAGTCCCCTAGACGTAGAACTACTTAAACGTAACTAACCTAAGGACATCACACACATCCATCCCCGAGGCAGGATTCGAACCTGCGACAGTAGCAGCAGCACGGTTAGAGACTGAAGCGCCTAGAACCGCTCGGCCACAGCGGCCGGCAGTGCATCTGTAGTTGTAGGCTTCTAAGTATGACAAACTGATGTACACTTATTTTATTTATAATTGTTGAGTGCATGAAATAAATTAATTTACCTTCTTCGTCCTCGAGAAATATCGCTCCAAAGTATCCCGATGTTCAAGGACTTTTAGTGCTTCATCCACAAGATGGAGAAGTTGGTGCGTCATAGCGAGTCCTGCACGGAATCGCCATTGATTGTTCGAGAGCACGTGTTCACGACAGACATGTTGCAGAAAACGACGCAGATAGACTCGCTTGAAGACATTGCTTAACGTCAGAAGCAAGCTGATGCGGCAATAACTCGCCGGCAGAACTAAATTCTTTTCCGCCTTGTGAATGTCGACGAAATGTGCGAGCTGGTGTACCACAGCCAGAGACATCTGGCACAGCAGTTATTGATGCGGCGGTCGCGGCTGCCGATCGTGCCAGTGTATGAGGCGATGAAGTCGCCTGGAAATTTATTCGTCATCAATCTCAACGTGATCGTTACCCTTGTCATTGTTTAAGAACGCAGGAAAATATTTGGGCATGAAACGGGCCCCGGGGATCTGCAATCGGGGTGAAATTCCTCTTGGAAATGTCACCTAAGACGTCGGCTTTGGTCTCGGGGTCACTGACAATGGACCTTAAGGGCGGTACCCTCTGGCGCTAGTTTAGGAAGGACTTTGTTATTTTCCCAGCGGAAGCGGCATCCACTCTGAGGGTAGCTACTTTGTTTGCCGAGTCCTGTTGGCGATGTGCGTCATTGATGGTTCCGATTTCTCTCCTGGTGACGATATGCGTCAGTGGTGGTTATTATTCCTCTCCACCCCGGAGACATTTCTCGTTATCCGCCATTCCTGGAAAAAGCCATTATATTTGATGATGGCCTCCAGAAGATGCAGAGGAAGTGGTATGGACCAGTCAGCAGACCATTACCAGTTGGCGGGGGGCAAGTTGCGTCACATGGAATGCACTTCCGGTGATGTGGCGCACACTCTCAGCGCTGTAAATGGCGTCACCTTGAGCTGCACGTTGTGGCGCTTCTTCCAGTTGTGTCTTAAAACACTCAAATTTGATGTTGCGGAAAATAAGTCCCCGTCGCCTAACGGGTGCCAGGTCGACATCTATTTTGTAGATGACAGGTAGGTGGTCAGATGATAATGCGGCGCATATACTCGCAATTACGGTTTGTGGCACTCCTCTGACCGGGATGACATCGAGAAATCTTTTGCCAATAACGACGACACCTGGCGATTCTCTTGCTCTAAAAAGTCATTGCCCTTCGATGTTCGTCTGGTATTAAAATCGCCGCAGAAGAAGACATTACTGAGGGACGAAAGCTATACAATAAAAACAGCGGGCTGTAGAGAACCCGTTGGTAGACTAAATTGAAGCTGTTGTGTTCTCGGTGAAGACCGCTACAGCTTCTATTCCTTGAAGCTGGGGCAGTTGGGATGGATCGTGTGTGAGCGACGTGCTTGCTTACACATTACAATGTCCCCACATCGATGTCTCTATCCACTGAAACCATCGCTAGTTTCCTGGAGCACAAGTTATATCTGTGAGGCTGTGGGACTGGCAAAGGTGGGCATTCCAGGTCAGGGTGGACGACTGCGATGGTGCTGTTGGTAGGCATGGACGGACTTGGTTTGTATGATGAGTTTCCACGACGAAACTCTGTCTCGAAATCTGGCAGAAAGCCCAAAGAGATTCTGGTCATATGCGTTATGTACACCAGTCCCAAGACGCAACAATACCTTTTCTGCGCGATAACAATGGTGGTGCTATTGATGACAGCGCCACTAAAGCAGAGATACTAAGCACGGTTTTCCGAAATTACTTCACAAAAGAAGGCGACGTAGATACTCCAGAATCCGAATCAATAATAACTGCCAACATGAATACGTTAGAAGTAGACGTCCTCACACTTAAGGCCAGGCTTCAGGTCCTGATTATACAACAGTTATTTTCTTTTCAGACTATGCTGATTCAATAGCTCCTTACTTACAAGCCATGCACAGCCGCTTGCTCGTAGAAAGATCTATACCCGAAGACTCTAAAGTTGCACAAGTCAAATGCACAAGAAAGGAAGAAGTAGTGATCCGCTGAACTACAGACCCATATCAGAAACGTTGGTTTGTAGCAGGATTTTGGAACGTATACTGCGCTTGAATATTATAAACCACCTCGAAGAAAACGAGTTATTGACAAACAGCCAGCACGGATTCAGAAAATATCGTTCGTTTGAAACATAACTAACTCTTTATTCTCAGGAAATAATGAGTGCTGTCGACAGAGGACGTCAAATTGATTACATATTTCTGGATTTCCAAAATGACTCTGATACCGTTCCTGATAAGCGACTTCTAATTAAATTGCGTGCCTATGGAGTATCATCTCAGTTGTGTGACTGCATTCGTGATTTCCTGTCAGACAGGTTAGAGTTCGCAATAAGTGTCGGAAAGTCATCGAGTTGAACAGAAGTGATATCTGGCATTCCAGAAGTTTTGTAGGCCTACGTTCGATGAACCCTCTGTCAGGCAGTTAATTGTGAATTGCTCAGGAATCATGCAGATATAGATTTAGAAAATCTTAAATTTTAATATGGTTCCAAAAAGACGAATTAGAGAATGAAATGCTTTGTGTAAACGAAGAACTGTGAGAATACGTTCTAAATAAAAATAAAATTTTAAAACGTAGTGTCTTATTGGAAATTGACTACGATATTGCGAAATAGATGACAAATTAATGAGTCCTTCAAACAGCAAAGATTGCAATGGGCAGTGTTGGCTACTCTGTTTCTGTCATGTGCCTACACAATTTTGAAAGGTACCGACGTCAGACTGAAAGCCGCTACAGAAGGGAAAAACTGTAAGATAATGAAATAATCACGTATAGGAGTAATAAATAAATAAAGACTAAGTAAGAAATGCACTTCCCGCCTTTGCCATAGTCTTTTGAATCCAGACGTTGTGATTATGGGTTGTTTACACATGGAAAGAGGTACGGCGTCCTTCCTGCACCACTCCCTCTCCTTTAGATCTTCCATTAATTCCGTTTACACTGTTCTTCCAGTTCGTACAGCAGAAGCGAGGACGACACCATCGGCCAGCTGTCCTGATTGCTGCACGTCACGCACCGCACGTTCCGTTCTCCTCAGGGAACGGCAAACAGTGAGCAGATTTTAGTTATATACTCTGCGAGTGACATAACTTAATTTTTGTTGCGTAATTAATTTTCAAGTTATAATTCAAAATGTAAACGTTTCACTTCTGTTTCACTGACTGATGCCCCACACCTGGCTCTGGTCTTAAAGACCTTAAAAAAGGTATTCACATCAGAAGGACACATAGACCTCTGAGTAAGTGATATATGTGAAAATATGACGTCATGGATGAATGACATTGTAAAAAAAGTTCACTGTCTCTGAAAATGCAAAGAAGGGGCCTCCCGCAATCTAGTAAATTCTGTGGCCTAAGACGTTCCTGAAGTCTGTTCTTTGCAGCCGTCTAGAACGAAATTAGAACCATATTAATAACTTCAGCTGCTAACGGTCGTTGATATATGTCAACGGGGACAGGTGAAAATGTGTGATCCGACCGGGACTCGAACCCAGGATCTCCTGCTTACGTGGCAGACGCTCTATCCATTTTTTTTTTTCATCTGCTCGGGGCGGATGTCACAAGACATCCGTTTCAGTTTGTCGTTGACCCATTAACTCTGTTTTTTTTTTTTATTACAGAGGGCAGCTACCCCTCTGACCGAACACGCTGTATCTGAGCCACGGAGGGCACAGAAGGTAGTGCGACTGCAGGGACTATCTCGCGTAGGCCTCCCGCGAGACCCACATTATCACCTTGTATGTCCACACACTACATTCGTAGTGTCCCACCCCAACACACTCATTACTTGTGGAAGATATTCTTACCAATTCCCGTAAGAGTTCGGGGAAAATGTGTGTATCCGCACAGAAGAAGGAGGTCATGGCCGGTGTAGCCAGAACTATATACTTATGTGGATAGGGTGTCAATCAATTGTAATTTTTTGTGAAATGTGTAGATAAATATTTGGAAAATAAAATAAAAGTTATGTATTGAAAGACGACTAACCTTTACGTAATAGCCAAATGCCTGCTTAAGTATACTTCAGTTTCAGAAGTAATTACTGTAGTGCTTAATTTTGGAATGCGCAGCAAATATTTCAAATTGATGTGTAAGACATACCTTTTGAGATGCGAAAATGTCATTCGCACCCATATCGGGAATGAAATGTAATCTTACTGCGACTTTATTCTGAAATTTACAAACGAAACGCCGCCGCCCCTTTTGTTTCTCTCATGTAGTACCTCTGTTATTTAGATCAGGGGTATCCACCCCGCGACCCACAGATAGCATGCTGCTCAAAACAAGTACCAGTGCAGCCCAAGAAGTGAGCATGTATCGCATGATCACAAAAAAAGTAAATAATCCCGTTTATGTAAAGTCATTATACATCGAATATTTTCCATTTTTCTATCTGAAACCCATGCCAGACGATCCTATACCATCGTTCGTTGGTCTATCCAATTCTTATCACTGCCGTCTGTACTACACTGGAACCCCTACAATGGTTGCTGAGCCGGCCGCGGTGGATGAGCGGTTCTAGGCGCTTCAGTCCGGAACCGCGCGACTGCTACGGTCGCAGGTTCGAATCCTGCCTCGGGCATGGATGTGTGTGATGTCCTTAGGTTAGTTAGGTTTAAGTAGTTCTACGTTCTAGGGGACTGATGACCTCAGAAGTTAAGTCCCATTGTGCTCAGAGCCAATGGTTGCTGAGTATGGTGACACTGTATACTTTATGCTGACCATGGTGATGTATATTTTACAAAACTAAGACGAGGCCAGATGTTAAAAACATTTTATACCATAATTAATTAAATCAAAGCGATAATCATATGAAAAGCGAAATCTGTGCCAGAATTACACAATGACAACTAGGTGGCAGATTTAGCGTTTTTGGTTGATTTAACAGCTCTTTTAAAAACGCGTCTTCAAGGCGGAAGCCAACTTATCAGTTGAATGTTTCAAGCGATAAACGCATTTGAAATAAAACTGATATTATGGCAAGCACAAGTAAAAGCAAACAATTCTTTTTTTAGATTTCGATACGTCAGCCAAAGATAATCCTCAATACAGGATTAAATACGCAGCAAGAATTTGGAGACCGATGTCAGGATTTTCGAAAACATAATCAAACATTTTTTATTTACTCGACATTTTGTATTTAGGCGACAGCTTGAACAAACGTTGCAGATACGTTGCCAGAGAATTTTCGGCTGGAGAGCACATAGTTGCAGGCTGACAGCCAGCTGAATGAAATGTTTTATCATGTAGCTTCTTTGGACATTTTCGAAGCATACCTGCCTAGAGACAAATATCCCTTGCGTAGTCAAATGTCATATATGTCATCTTTGTTCAGAATCACGTACGTTTGTGAACAGTTATTTTCAAGAGTAAATGACAAATGGTTCAAATGGCTCTGAGCACTATGGGACATAACTTCTAAGGTCATCAGTCCCCTAGAACGTAGAACTACTTAAACCTAACTAACCTAAGGACATCACACACACCCATGCCAGAGACAGGATTCGAACCTGTGACTGTAGGGGTCGCACGGTTCCAGACTGTAGCACCTAGAGCCGCTCTGCCACTCCGGCCGGCAGTAAAGAACACAAATAAAAACTGTTGTGTCTCGTTCATACAGCATAGACACAATGAGGTAGCTAGGTGCACGCTAAACTAACGCAGACGGGCTTGAAGTTCTGGAACATGAGACTTATTAATGAATAAGAAGAAAAGTACGTTGCGTTTTAATACTTATCTTTAATTCTCTTGTTGGAATACATCTCTCTTGAATATTAGTACGCTATAAGCACTGATACAAATGGCGCCTTGCTAGGTAGTAGCTATGGACTAAGCTGAAGGCTATTCTATCTGTCTCTCGGCAAATGAGAGGAAAGCTTCGTACGTCTGGTCGCAAGCTATGTCTTCCGTACAACTGGGGCGAGGTCTAGTCCGTGTCTTGTGACCTGCCATGTGGTGGCGCTAGGTTTGCGATTACACAGTGGCGACACGCGGGTCCGACATGTACTACAGGACCGCGGCCGATTTAAGTTACCACCTAGCAAGTGTGGTGTCTAGCGGTGACACCACATTCCTCCCCCGCAAATCGGCGAACGGTCGTGAGATAAGGCTTCCGCCCACCGTGGGGAGGACCCCATGTTGACGTATGCGATGAGGTGGGGAGCCTAACAACAGGCGAGGCTGTGCCACCCGCACCCGGCCATTCGGTCCGAGGGGAGCTAGGAAACGCCTGCAAACCTAGTCCAGGGTGCACGTCAACATGGGGTGTATGCGCACGTAATGAGACAGGAGGGGCCGAAGGGTCGACCTCCATGTGGTCGGAGCACCCGACGGGCGAAGACGACATCTGGTCCGGAGCGGGCAAGAGGTCCATGGCGGAGGACGGCTGGTCACGGGAAGCGAGCGGCGGCGCGCGACCCAGGGAGGCGCGTGGCGGCTGCAGCGAAGCGTCCACTGCGGGCGGCGCCGGCGGCAGCTGCGGCGGCGGCGCGACGCCATGAGGCAAAATGGAAGGCAGCGTCGGTAACACCTGGGGATGAGGCGAGCCAGTAGATGGGTCCCCAAGGCGCTGACCTGACGGCACCGTCGCTGAAAGCAGACGGGGAGCGGCAGAACCCAGGCGACGACAGAGGCGCAGCTGATTGAGATGCCGACGCACCTCACCAGAGGCCCCCAATACCAAATACATCGCGCGGCCGAGGCAGCGAAGAATGCGCCCTGCGAGCCAACGCTGTGAACCGCGATAGTTGCGATAATAGACAACGTCGCCAGGAGCAAAAGCAGGAGTCTGCCGCTGCACAGGAACCTGATGCGGCGGATGCAGCAAAGACATCAGGGTGCGATGAGAACGACCATGAAGCAACTCAGCCGGCGAGCGACCATCTCGGGGCTGAGAGCGATACGAAGACAAAAAGAGCAACAAAGCGTCCTCCCGAGAATGCGACTCTTTCAATTTCAACATCTGGGACTTGAAAGTCCGGACCAATCGTTCAGCGGCACCGTTTGACTGAGGCGAAAACGGCGCGGATGTCAGATGGTGAATACCATTGGCTTGGCAGAATGACTGAAATTCTGCGGACATGAATTGTGGGCCATTGTCGGAAACAATAGTCTGCGGAAGACCCTCAATGCAAAAGATAGCAGACAAGGCTTGGATTGTGGCAGAAGACGTCGTGGAAGACATCCGGACAACAAAAGGAAAATTACTGAAAGCATCGACCACAACCAACCATCGAGCATTCCAGAATGGACCAGCAAAATCGATGTGCAAGCGTTGCCAAGGGGAAGTGGCTTTCGGCCATGCAAAGAATTTCCGCGGCGGTGCGGATTGTTGTTCGGCACACGCCACGCAAGAGGAGCACATATTCGTAATCGCAGCATCGATGCCGAACCAAGTACAGTGCTGACGAGCAAGTTGTTTCGTACGCACTATACCCCAATGTCCTTGGTGAAGAAGCTTTAAGACAGAGGACTGTAACGAACGTGGGACTACGACTCGGGATTGATCATTATCGGAACGCAACAACAAAACACAACGTCGTACAAAAAGTCTCTCCTTGTGAGCAAAAAAACGGCGAACCAAAGGATCTTCGATCCGTGACTTTGACAAGGGCCATTGCGTAGCAACAAAACGCAAAACAGTAGCAAGGACAGGATCAGCAGCTGTGGCTGTAGCTACACGACGAAAATCAATCGGAAACGATGCGACCACGTCATCGGCTTCCGAATCAATGAACATGCAAGCAAGTTCGGAAGAATCGAATGCTTTATCCTCAGCAACAGGCAAACGGGACAACGCATCAGCGTTTCCGTGCTTAGCAGTGGACCGATACAAGATATCGTAGCGGTACTGCGAGAGAAAAAGTGACCAGCGAATGAATTTCTGCGCTGTACGTGGAGGTACAGGCTTGTTCGGATGAAAAAGCGATGTCAAAGGTTTGTGGTCCGTGATGATGGTAAAGTGACGACCATACAAGAAGTCATGGAACTTGGTAACACCAAACACGAGAGCTAAAGCTTCTTTCTCTATCTGTGAATAATTTCTTTGCGCAGATGAGAGCAATTTGGACGCAAAGGCAATAGGGCGATCACGCGAGCCATCCTTGTGCGCAAGCACAGCACCGATCCCGAATTCCGAAGCATCTACCATCAACAAAAGGGGTTTTCGGGGATCGAATGGCGTAAGGCAAGTATTTGAAAGTAACGCCGATTTCAACTGGCGAAAGGCGCGTTCGCATTCCGTCGTCCAGACGAACGGAACACCTTTACGGCGTAAGCGATGAAGCGGAGCTGAAATGGAAGAAGCATTGCGCACAAACTTCGCATAATAATGAATTTTACCCAGCACACTCTGTAGCTGTTTCAAATCTTGCGGAGCAGGTAAGTCCTGTATGGCACGGAGGTGCTCTGGACTCGGATGTATACCTTGGGCATTTATGACATGCCCCAGGTAGGGTAAGTCCCGAGCAAAAAACACACATTTGTCCTTCCTCAAGCGAAGACCATTGTGTCGCAAGACCTGAAATAATGTTCGGAGATTTTGCAAATGTTCGGCTTCTGTCTTTCCGGAGACCACAACATCGTCCAGATAGTTCGCAGCAGTAGGGACCGACGCACAAACAGTTTGTAAATATTGCTGAAACAAAGCAGGGGCGGATGCACACCCGAATCGCAGTCTTTTGAAGCGATACAAGCCAAGATGCGTATTTACCACTAAGACGCGCTGGGATTCTTCGTCCACAGGTATCTGCAAGTACGCATCTGCTAGGTCCAACTTTGAAAAATATTTTCCCGGGCACAGTTTGTCAAAAAGATCTTCCGGGCGGGGCAAAGGAAAAGTAGCAGTCACAAGTTGTGGATTCACAGTGGCCTTGAAGTCCACACAAAGTCTCAGTTTTCCGGAAGGTTTTGGCAAAATTACTAAGGGTGAGGCCCAGAGAGAAGCCTGCACACGTTCAATTACACCTTGAGATTCTAAATCGTGCAATGTTCTTGCGACCTCATCACGCAATGCGTGGGGAACATTGCGCGCTCTGAAAAATTTCGGTTGCGCGTTGTCTTTCAATTCCAAATGTGCTTCATAGTTCTTAGCGCAACCAAGGCCCGGTGCAAAAATGTCTGCAAATTCTTCACAAAGACTAGAAACACTGGCGGAAGGCACAGTCTGATTCACGGATAGGACCTGATTTACTATAGACAAATTAAACAATTGAAACAAATCTAAACCAAACAAGTTCACTGCAGAAGTAGAACGAAGAACGTAAAATGATACAAGTTTTGTTTGTCCCTTGTACGTTGCAATAAGGCTGCACTGTCCTAACACAGGGATCGGCTGTCCTGAGTAACTATGTAACTTAACATTGGCGGCACGCAATGGCGGGTTGCCCAGTTGTTTGTACGTGTCGTGATTAATCAATGAAACTGCAGCTCCGGTATCGAGCTGGAATGGGATCACTTTGCCGTCAAAGTCTAAGTCCACAAAAAGTTTATTGTCCTGCTGACGACAAGAGCGACTGTCACGTGCAAATTGAACTGATACAGGTACAGAAGCACTTGCGACTTTACGGGATTTCCTGCGACGTCGACACACACTTTGGGTGGGACGAACACAGTCACTGTTAGCTAAAGTGTCACTGGACGGGTGGGAATGAACTACATGAATGTCCATGGGTGAAGGTCCACGAGCCTGATTGTCCTGGGTTCGATTCCGGCGCGAAGCAAAGGGCCTGGAATTATTGTGATTGTCTGATCTAAGCTTTTTCTGGCAAACACTTTGAACATGTCCTTTCTTTTGACAGTAAAAGCAAATAGCTTGGCGTGACGGGCAATTTTCACGCGAATGTCTAGTTGCACACCGCGGGCATGATTTCACTGCAGTTGCTGGCTTACGTGGCGCACGTGTTTGCAAGGTAGGCTGCGACGGGCGCGAGGGCCGCTTAGCGTCCCGTGCAGCGGGCCCGGCGGGCCGGTTAATGTGACACACTGCTGGCGAAGTTTCAAATGATGCCTGAGCAAAGTCAAGTGTGTCTTGCCTATCCAATATGTCTATCACTTGTTGAAGGGAGGGATTTACGAGTTTCAAAATCTGTTCCCGTATGCGAACATCAGACACGTTCTGTGCTATTGCATCACGCACCATAGTGTCTGAATAAGGAAGTCCACAGTCACATTCAAAGGCACACTCCCTAGTAAGTCCTTGCAAAGTTGCAACCCACTCCCTATTAGTCTGACCGGCCGTACGTTTTGTACGAAAGAACGTATACCTTTTTGCAACTACATTTACTGTTTCTTTGAAATAGGCATCTAAAGCAGACAAAATTTCTTCGTAGGACAGAGTTGCTACGTCGCGTCGGGGAAACAATTTCACTATCACACGGTAGGTAGACACACCGACACAAGAAAGCAAAAACGGCTGCCGCTCTTTACCTTGAATTCTGTAGGCTGCTAGATGGAAGTTGAACTGGCGAGACCACTCGTGCCAGGTCTCTTCGGCCGCCACGTATGGCCGAAAGGGAGGTGCAACAGCGTTTTGTGGCAGCGGTAGCGAAGAAGCAGCGGCTGCCGCATCGTTTTGCAGCGCACGTTGACCCTGGACGAGCTGTCCAAGGGCTTCCAATAACGCCTGCGTCTGCTGATTCTGCAAGCGAAAAAATTCGGACAGTACATCTGGAGATTGTGGCGAAGCCATGACACAAACGAATTAATACATCCCATCCTCGTCGCCAAATAATGTTGTGTCTCGTTCATACAGCATAGACACAATGAGGTAGCTAGGTGCACGCTAAACTAACGCAGACGGGCTTGAAGTTCTGGAACATGAGACTTATTAATGAATAAGAAGAAAAGTACGTTGCGTTTTAATACTTATCTTTAATTCTCTTGTTGGAATACATCTCTCTTGAATATTAGTACGCTATAAGCACTGATACAAATGGCGCCTTGCTAGGTAGTAGCTATGGACTAAGCTGAAGGCTATTCTATCTGTCTCTCGGCAAATGAGAGGAAAGCTTCGTACGTCTGGTCGCAAGCTATGTCTTCCGTACAACTGGGGCGAGGTCTAGTCCATGTCTTGTGACCTGCCATGTGGTGGCGCTAGGTTTGCGATTACACAGTGGCGACACGCGGGTCCGACATGTACTACAGGACCGCGGCCGATTTAAGTTACCACCTAGCAAGTGTGGTGTCTAGCGGTGACACCACAAAAACAAACCTAAAATCTCAGATGAAGACCTTGAGAAAACGCTGAGAATTGCAACCACTTCGATCGAAACTGATATTCTTACAATAGTTTCCCAAATTCAGAGTCAAAGTTCATTAATTCTATGATTTCTAATTGCTTACACATAAAATTATTGATGAAATGCCGTATATGAAATGTGAAATTAATTCCACCTTTCTCTTCTCGTATACACAATCAAATTAATTTCTTTTGTGCTCAGCGGTTATTGTTAGTGTTAACTACACTGCTGGCCACCGTACATGCAACACCAAGAAAGACAAGAGGTAGCACAACAAAATTTATTTTGTAGATAACATGTTGACCAAGTATCAAATGATTACGTTTACAGACGTCTGTGACATGTGGTTCCTGCCAGAATCAGTAGCCAGAGTAGGCGCCATTGTTGGAGATCACCGCTGCCACACGTCTCGGCATTGAGTCAAAGAGACGTTGGATGTGTTCCTGTGGTACAGCAGCTCAAGCAGCTTCCACACGTTGCCAAAGATCATCTGGTGTGGCAGCTGGGGATGTAATCTGGGTCACTCGTTGAGCAACCATGGACCACATGTTTGCTATCGGCGAAAGATCCGGAGAGCGAGCCGGCCAGGGAAGCAATTCAATCTGGTTATTGACGAAGAACCTTTGGACAATGCGTGCCACGTGTGGTCGCGCATTATCCTGTTGAAATATGGCTGTGGCCGAGCCCTGAAGGTAAGGAAGGACAACTGGCTCCAGCACCTCGGATATGTAGCGCCGGCTATTTAAAGTACCGGCAATGCGTACTAGAGGCGTGCGAGAGTAATTTCCAATACCGCCCCATACCATAATACCCGGTGCAAGACCAGTGTGGCGGTGCATAATGCAGCTGTCCAGCATCCTCTCTCCACGGTGTCTCCACACTCCAATCCGACCATCGTGGTGCTGCAGACAGAAGCGTGCTTCGTCAGTAAAGACAACGTCATTCCATTCTGCCGTCCACATCCGTCTGTCATCACACCATTGGCGACGGAGACGTCTGTGGTTCTGCGTCAATGGTAGACGAAGCAATGGACGTCTTGCGGACAGACCACTCTGCTGTAAACGGCGTCGAATGGTACGCGCAGACACTGGATGATGCGTTACAGACGCAATGTGCTGTGCTATGGTTCGGGATGTCGCTGAGCGATCCGTCACTGCCATGCGCACAATTTGCCTATCAGCACGTGCAGTGGTGCACCGAAGTGAATGTGATCGACCACGTCGGTCCGTCGTACCCTCCTGCATCCAACGGTCACATATCCGCATGACAGTTGTTTGGTTTCGTCCAACACGACTAGCGATTTCTCTGTATGATAATCCACAATCTCGGTAAGCCACTATCCTTCCTCTGTCGAAGTCGGATACTTGATCAAAAGATGTTCGCTGTTGTCTACGAGGCATAACTGATCGTCTTGTGACACAACCACAAGGTAAACACACGTGCCGAACGTACACTCGTCGAAATCGACAAGCCTTAAATGGCGCTATGAGGTGGCGCCACAGGCGCGCGTGATGTGCGTCTGCGCTGAAATTCTAATCAGTTGCGTATCTCATCACTGCAAACCCATGGTGTAAATTTCACTCGATTCGGGTGCTTCCTTCAGGGTGTTGCATCTACGGTGGCCAGCAGTGTATATTATGTGGGTTAGGAAAATACTCGGCTTCTTCCATTGTGGTCCAGGTGAGCTAGTAAGTTCGACAAACCGGATTTAGGTACTGTTTTAACCATAGTCGCCTTCATATTTTCTGTTTCCGTTTATCTTCGATGACAGTAAACGCAGTACAAACTGCTGCGCAAACAAATGGCTGCATAGCAGGCTTCTTGAACAGTGACGCGACATGTGGACACTAGAGCAGACATGCATGCAGTACGTCCTTTCTACGAAGTTTTGCGCGTGCGTTTTCGGTCTCACGCGTCTGCGCTAGCGTAGGAGGAATAGCGTGGACATGCCTTAAGGGCGGCGACTACTCTGGAGACGCAGCGGGCAGCGCTCGGTGACCCCCGCGGTCAGGCAGCAGCTACGACGCGCCCCCCCTGCCCACAGCTGGCCGCCGCGCGATCGTAAAGCCAGCGCGGGGGTCGTTGGCCCGCCCTAAATCTATTAGCCGCGTCGATAAAGGCGACAGTCGCCGGAGCTCCTCCCTGCTTTACATACTCGACCGTGCCACTTAATAGCCTTTACCCTGCGTCGGAGATCGCGGTACACACGTTAGGGAGTAGGAAATAGGCGCTGCGAAAGCTGTACCCTCTCTGCGATAGTTATTGGACTCCGCACGCCGCGCTCATGTTCCCACCTGCGCACTCGGCTGTATGTCTGGTCACAGTCCGTGTCCGTCCGCATTGCACCCTTTCTTATCTCGACTGAATGACCGTAACTGATACAATTCAAGATACAAGGTTGTAAGAGGTTGCAACTTTAAATATGATTTACACACTTCTTCTGTGACTGTATGTTTAAAGTTTAATTTTATATAAAATTGAATAATCAGTCGTTAAACCACACTGAAGACCCAAAGAAACTGGTACATCTGCCGAGTATCGTGTAGGGTCCACACGAACACGCTGAAGTCCCACAACTCGACGTGGCATGGACTCGATAAATGTCTGAAATAGTGCTGGAGGGACGACAAGAATCCTGCTGGGCTAGCCATAAATTCGTAAGAGTTCGAGGATATGACCTATATCTCTAACGTTGATCAGTTGTAAAATTTTGGAACACGCATTATGTTCGAGTATAATGACTTTCCTGGAGACTTGAAATCTACTCTCTGGGAATTAGCATGGGTTTTTAAAAAGACGATCGTGTGAAACCCAGCTCGCCCTATTCGTCCACGAGACTCAGAGGGTTATAGACACGGCTTCCCAGGTAGATACCGTGTTTCTTGACTTCCGCAAGGCGTTCGATACATTTTCCCACGGACGTTTAATGAACAAAGTAAGAGCATATGGACTATCAGACCAATTGTGTGATTGGATTGAAGAGTTCCTAGATAACAGAACGCAGCATGTCATTCTCAATGGAGAGAAGTCTTCCGAAGTAAGAGAGATTTCAGGTGTGCCCCAGGGAAGTGCCGTAGGACCGTTGCTGTTCACAAAATACATAAATGACCTTGTGGATAACATCGGAAATTCACTGAGGTGTTTTGCGGATGATGCTCTGGTATATCGAGAGGTTGTAACAATGGAAAATTGTACTGAAATGCATGAGGATCTGCAACGAATTGACGCATGGTGCAGGGAGTGGCAATTGAATCTCAGTGTAGACATGTGTAATGTGCTGCGAATACATAGAAAGAAAGATCCTTTTTCATTTAGCTACAATATAGCAGGTCAGCAACTGGAAGCATTTAATTCCATAAATTATATGGGAGTAGGCATTAGGAGTGATTTAAAATGGAATGATCATATAAAGTTGATCGTCGGTAAAGCAGATGGCACACTGAGATTCATTGGAAGAATCCTAAAGAAATGCAATCCGAAAACAAAGGAAGTAGGTTACAGTACATTTGTTTGCCCACTGCTTGAATATTGCTCACCAGTGTGGCATCCGTACCAGATAGGGTTGATAGAAGAGATAGAGAAGATCCAACGGAGACCAGCGAGCTTTGTTACAGGATCCTTCAGTAATCGCGAAAGCGTTACGGAGATGATAGATAAACTGCAGTGGCTCAGTAGCTCGGTACGGGCTTTTGTTGAAGTTTCGAGAACATACCTTCACCGAGGAGTCAAGCAGTATATTGCTCCCTCCTACGTATATCTCGCGAAGAGACCATGACGATAAAATCAGAGAGATCAGAGCCCACGAGACTGGAATAGAAGGGAGAACAGATAGAGATACTCAAAGTGCCCTCCGCCACACACCGTCGGGTGGCTTGCGGAGTATGCATGTAGATGTAGATGTAGATATGGAGATCTCTTGTGAAAAGCACGTTGCAAGGCCTCCCACATATCCTCAATAATGTTCATATCTCGGGAGTCTTGTGCCCGGCGGAAGTGTTTAAACTCAGAAGAGTATTCCTGGAGCCACTCTGTAGCAATCTAAGACGTGTGGGGCGTCGCATTGTCCTGATGGAATTGCCCATGCCCGTTGAAATGCACAATGGAGATGAGTGGATGCAGGTGGTCAGACAGGAGGCTTATGTACGTGTCACCTCTCGTAGTCGTATCTAGACGTATCAGGCTTCTATATCACTCCAACTACACACGACCCACACCTTTATAATGTCTCCACCAGCTTGAACAGTCCCTCGCTGACACGCAGGGTCCATGATATTGTCTCCATACGTGCACACGTCCATCATCTCGATACAATTTGAAACGAGACTCGTCCGACCGGTCAACACGTTTCCGGTCATCAACAGTCCAATGTCGGCGCCGTCGGGTCCAGGCGAAGCGTAAAGCTTTGTGTCGTGTAGTCGTCTAGGCTACAGTTGTTGATGGCCCAAGATTGAAAGCCGCAGCAGTTTGCAGAAGGATTACACTTCTATTTCGTTGAACGATTCTCCTCAGTCGTCGTTGGTCCCATTCTTGCAAGATCTTTTTACGGCCGCAGCGATGTCGGAGATTTGATGTTTTACCGGATTCCTGATATTTACGGTACTCGTACGGGAAAAGTCACCACTTCATCTCTGCCTCGGAGATGATGTGTCCCATCGCTCGCGCGCCGACTATTACACCGCCTTCAAACTCACTTAAATCTTTATAACCTGCCCTTGTAGCAGCAATAACCGATCTAACAACTACGCCAGACACTTGTCTTTTATAGGCGTTGCCGACCACAACGCCGTATTCTGTCTGTTTAATTATCTCTCTATTTGAATGCTCATGTCGTTACCAGTTTCTTCGGGTGTATGATACGACATGTTTCAAAATGGAAGTACGGGTTTTAAGGCTTTTTAGCAACTACAAATAGCATATCAAATGAAAGAGTATCTCTAACAGTCTTGTTTGTACAGGGTGTGGAACGACCAAGAGTGACGCAAGAACGCAGTGAAAGAGTGAAAGTCTTTCACGCAGTTCGGAAGACTAACCGTGAACTAACAGTTCCAGTGATGTCAGTGTGGAGTCTTTTACGGAAACACAACTAAGCCCTTGTCGTTTGCAGTTGTTACAAGCTCTAAGACCTACGGACTACGGTATAGGTGTTGACTTGACAAGTGAAATGTCGCTGCATGACAATCACGATTATCTGGATCTCTTCTTCAGTGTTGAATCGCAGCGGAAATGTGTATACACATAATGTGCGATAGGGGACAGCAGATTCCCACGAGATGGTCCAGTTGAAAAGAGTCTCCCCTAATCTAAAATCCTGGCGGAATATTTGTGGACCTTTCTTCCTCGGTGAACCAACTATAGCTGCTGTTTCTTATCTTGATGCACTAGAACTGTAGGTCTTCCCTCAATTGGGCGAAGCTGAACCACAGAAT
Source organism: Schistocerca nitens (assembly GCF_023898315.1). Taxonomy (NCBI): domain Eukaryota; kingdom Metazoa; phylum Arthropoda; class Insecta; order Orthoptera; family Acrididae; genus Schistocerca; species Schistocerca nitens. The sequence goes on from NC_064619.1 coordinate 285,108,647, forward strand.
TTATATGGCAGCAACATAGTGCACTCTCTCACTGGCACAACTTAGTACGCTATTTGTTAAACGACGTTGAACTCGACCTCTAGATCGGCCGAAAGGGGCTGGATGACAGAGCTTGCTTTGTGTAAATGTAAGGTGGGGGGGGGGGTAGGGAGGGGGGAAGGGGGGGGATAAAGGAAAGGGAAGGGATTTCTGACGTCAGCTGCATCGGGACAGGGAACATTACGCGGACATGTGCGAAAGAACTGACACAACGCGCTCATATAAGAGCTTGTTTTGTATGACCTTCATTCTCACTCTCTCAGGGCACAAGATTTTTACTTTGGGGATTCGTAATGGAACATGTGTATCTGCCTACGCTACTAGCTCATCTACTAGACTGTAGAAATAGCGTTGTTGCAATAATTACTCCAGATACACTGATAAATTTTTGTAAAGAATGGCGCTCACATTGAACACTTTTAAGAAGAACTATTTGAGTTGCTCTTTCCTCTGATGTAGTATTTTTAATTGTAAGTTTAATGTAATAAATACCATTAAGTCTTAAAACCTATCGCTTGGATCGCTACTGATTAATTTCAGACAGTTCAAGAAATTTCGATATCGTTAGTTTCTTCGAAACAATGCTGCTATGTTAAAGTTTAATAGTGCCACCAGATGGTGGAGCAAAGACTCTCTAAGTCCCATAATCGAAAAATTTAATTTTAGATAATGGCTATGTTAAGTTTATTTATACAGTGAACAGTCATGCACAAATAACTTTTGTTGTGAGGTGACCGGCACTCACCCATAGTTTCCAGCCAATAGAGTTTGCCAAGCATTAAAGCACAGCGTTACTATGAGAACCGTAAAGGACTCTCAACATAAGGATAAATGAAACCTTGCACTTTATAATCTGGGCAACTACCACAAAAATCTGAAATTATTTAATTTTCTTCTTCCCCGTATAGTCACGTATTAATCTTAATTATCCTGTTAAAATGACGTCTGTCTGTATATTCGGCTCTAAAAGACCTGTGCAAGGAAGACTATACTACCATTCATAAAAATAAAAGGTAAGACTATGTTTGTTGTCAAAATGAATGATTTTGGAGTAGTGACTCGTATTCGTCGAATACTCAGTTGGCTTGAAAAAGAAGAACCAAAGAAACTGCTACAACTGCCTAATCGTCTACGGCCCTCGCGAGCACGCAGAAGAGACGCAACACTGCTGCGCTGTCCACAGATCCATAGAATATGACGGGTTGGAGACCTCTTCTGAACAGCACGTTGCAAGGTATTCCAAATAAGCCCCTTAATGTTCATGCCTGGGGAGTTTAGTGGCCAGCGGAAAGGTTTGAACTCAGAAGAGTGTTCATGTAGCAATTCTGGACGTGTGGGGTGTCGCATTGTCCTGATGGAATTCCCGAAGTCCGTCAGAATGCACAATGGACATGAATGGATGCAGGTGATCAGACAGAATACTTACGTATGTGTCACCACTATCATAGTCGTATCTAGGCGTATCAGGGTCCCCTGTCACTCCAACTGCACACGCCGCACATCATTTCACCTACACCAGTTCCCCTGCTGACATGCAAGGTCCATAGATTGATGAGGTTGTGTCCATATCCGACACGCCCATCAGCTCGATGCAATTTGAAACGAGGCTCGTCCGACCAGGGAACATGTTTCCAGTCATCAACAGTAAAATGTCGGTGTTGACGAGCCCAGGAGAGGTGTAAAGCATTGTGTCGTGTAGTCGTCAAAGGTACACGAGTGGGCCTTCGGCTCCGAAAGCCCATATCGATTTTTCTTTGAATGGTTCGCACAGTGACACTTGTTGATGGCCCAGCATTGAAACCAGCAGCAAATTGCAGAAGGATTGCACTTCTGCACCTTGAACGATTCTCTTCAGTCGTCGTTGGTCCCGTTCTTGTAAGATATTTTTCCGGCCCCAGCGATGTCGGAGATTTGATGTTTTACCGGATTCCTGATATTGACGGCAAACTCTTGAAATTTCCGTACGGAAAAAAAACCTTCATTGCTGTCTCGGAGATGATGCGCTCCATGGCTCGTGCGCCGACTATAACACCACTTTCAAACTCAGTTAAACCTTGATAACGTGCCATTGTTGCAGCAATAACCGATCCAACAACTGCGCCAGACACTTGTCTCATAGACGTTGCCGACCGCAACGCCATATTGGTAGTAAACCGAAGAAAGACGAAAGTAGTTAAAAGTAGCAGAAATGAGAGCAGCATGAAAATTAACGTTGGGATTGATGGTGACGAACTAAATGAAGTTAAGGAATTCTTCTACCTAGGCGGCAAAACAACCATTGACGGAAGTAGTAAGGAGGACATCAAAAGCACACTAGCACTAGCAAAAAGGGCATTCCTGGCCAAGAGAAATATACTAGTATCAAACATGGGTCTTAATTTGAGCAAGAAATTTCTGAAAACGTACGTTTGGAGCACATTGTTGTAGTACCGAAACGTGGATTGTGTGAAAACCAGAACAGAGGAGAATCGAATCATTTGACATGTGTTGCTACAGATGAATGTTGAATATTTGGTGGACTGATAAGGTAAGGAATGAAGAGTTTCTGTGCAGAATAGGAGACGGAAGGACTATGTGAAATGAAGAGGTTGGCACAACAGAGGAAGTGGTGGCCGGCCGCGTCAGAACAGTCAGAAGAGGTGATGTAATCGTATCTTCTTCTTTTTCTCTTCAGATATTAGACGAAATTGCCTGTTACGGTAGCCATTGTTGCTGGGGTCGTCTTCTGTCTCCTCTTCCGTGGCGCTTACAATTTCTAGCCTTTAAAGTGAGTCTGTCACTTTCCATTTCTTCTAGGCGTACGTCCCGTTTTCTCCTATACTCTTGAACTCTATCATTTAGGCTAAAAATGTTTAGTTTTTCCCTAATATCTCGATTCCTTAGAGTATCTGCTATTGTGTAACTTTCCACCTGACTGAGGAACTTCATTTTCTGTGCCTGAATACGGCTTGGGCTACTAGGATTAGCAAGTTTTCCGAGAGTTTCTTACCACCCACCTGCTCAACCTATGTTCGAGGAGGACCACGATTTCCTTTGGGGGTTATCTCCGTTGACCGATGTGTTTTGGTTATTTAAAGGCGTCGCAAACCTCACCTTTCGTCCTCTCCCGTTGACTACATAACGTACAGCCACTGGACGCCATGCATTGAGCAGAGGTCACACGATTCATGTCTTCCTGGAAGTAAGAGAAGGGTCTGTTGGCAGAGTTGCCTTGAATTCTTCAAGGTCTGATACATTCATCAAATTTCAGTGGATGTTTCTCAGAGCTTTGGTTCTGACCTATCAGAGATAGAGAAGGAAAAGAAGAATGGAAGACACCATCAGGCCTCTAAACCGTTGGCGGTCGAAACATAAAAAAATGAAAACAAGAACTAGCCAAAGGAGGCCGACAAAAAGAAACCGGTATAAGCCTGATACGCGTAAGTGGAAGTAATGTCAGACTTGGCTAAACGCCCAGGCGGTCGCCACCCACCTACCCCCAAGAAGGGAGCCCCTAGAGGCACTACACTTTTTCTGGAATCTCACCAACTGCCCGTCTGGAAAGGGTGACCTTGCTAGGAGTGTTGTTCCGGTCAGCATAGCCCATTGGATCATTGAGGCACACAAACCTTCCCACCAGGGTTAAGGTGGTAGGCCATGACGAAGATGTAACAGATTTTAATCATAAATTCTGAAAACAGCAGGCGGCTGTTCAGTTTCGAGAGAGGGAAATCCTGTCATCCTGGCCGTCTGTACTGTAACCCAGTGATAGAGACGGTGGCTGGCGTACTGCGGCTCGCCAGGTCAATCCCAGTCATTTGTCATTTCTGGAAGGTACTTGAAATATCATTTGTTTTTATATTCTGAAACATTCAGTGATTGTATTGTATAAATAGCTGCACTCTCCATCCAGGAGTTCAAGACTGTTCTGGTCGTACGTTGGTGTCGGCAATAGATGTCCTTTTAGTCCTGAGTGTTGTCCTTCACTGACGACCATGCCTTCGGATTTGGACTTCATTTTGGTTACGACTTCACAATGTTAATGGCCACAGAGAGACGTCCGCCAACTTTTGATCAAATAGTGTAAATTATTGAACCTTTTCAGGAGATGAAATCTATGAGCGAGATAAGGAATCCTGATTAGATCGCCGTCGTTAGTGAGAAACGTATCAGAGCTGAAGTACCATCCGACACTCTAAGTAAGGTACTTAGTTCTTTTACGTAATGTATTTGCTTCTTGATGGAATCCAACTTTGTTATCCAGCTACGATTGAAGATATTGAAGACAGTTCATACTGAGCTTGATTTCATACTTCTATCCAGAACCTGCTCCGCAACACTATTATCACCGTTTTTCTCTAAATGACGTTCGCTTAAGCAAGAAAGAATATCTTCCGCGAATGGGCCGATTCATTTCCGTATTTTTCTGCTTCCAAACTTACACACCTTTTATGAAATAGGTTGAGTTTTTCTGTGCAGTTTCTTTTTATTGTATTTGTCTAGTAAATACTCGTATTCTGAAGATTTCATAATCTAGTCACACAGGTAGCTATCATAAATCACGCCCACAACGACCGCACAAGATAACCACGGTTAACGACCGCACACGCGCGTCAGACAGGACTTAAACCCAGGGCCTCTCTTTTATGACATAACATTTTGATGCCTCCTGTCTTCTACGGCAGGCGAAGTTAACTGATGTAGCCGCGTAAGTGCTGCGAATCGCCAATCTCCAACTGCACGGTGTGTGTGTGTGCGTATGTGTGTTGCACGGTGTGTGTGTGTGTGTGTGTGTGTAACAAGTTTTGAAGCGTGATATGACAGTTGACAAAGCCCACAAAGCTTCAGGCATGCTTTACTCCGCCGTGCATCAGATATATTCCCGGTAGTATTGGTTCGCGACCAGATGGTCAATTGTACCAATTTCGAGGGTGTGCGTTTTAAAAATGCTCAAACAACAATTTACGTCCCCCCACACAGATATCGCGGAACGGCGGTATTGTAAGTTCAAAGAAATTCGAGCAAACAGATAGGCTAAGGCACAGTCGTTGTTCGTGTGTACCATTCTCGGCTCTGAAATTTTAATGTTATTTTTGTGTTTGAGCGGGCGTGCATGCTGCTGTATGATTTCTTGTTAGCGGCGTTGAACGTATCGGAACAGACTGTGTGTTACAGCTTGCACGCTATGTTCACACAGAACTGCGTTAATTCATTTAGGCGAAAAATTTCAAATTATAGTTGTTCAAGAAAACATCAGTGATCATTTGTGGAGTGGAACATAGTCATGGCGTAAAGAGGCCATGAGTGGTGTAAATGCAGCCAACTTGGGCTCTACGTAAATATTATTCAGCAGTACACCTCACCAGTATGGGGTATTTGAAATCTATTTCGTGGCTAATGGCGGAAATGACAGATTTAATGTAATCTCATTGCTGTTAAATGGCATTAACTCTGGGTATACGCCAGAAATGTATAGTCGATTATCCAACACCAGCATCACGAAACTTTTAAACTCTGTTGTTTTCCATGTCATGTAAACTACGTAGTTTTCTTGGCGTAGCGAACAATCTATGAACTTCGTGGCTTGTAGTTAGCGTCTTCCACTATTATTGCACCTGAGGACCAAGTAACTGTCTTCAGACTCATGGCCTTCGAGATTTATTCTCTACAAGCAACAAATCGCCTACGTCGTGAATGTTAAGCGTTCACAGATACTTACGAGCAGAGTTAAAGAAGTGTATAGTGCGCCATTAGCTTTACCTTGTAACCAACAGCAGACATCTCCAACGTAGAGTTAGATACAATGTCTCCAACGGATTTAGTTACCGTGCGAAACATTCTTTGGGAGCAAATTAAAGAGAAGTACATGTACCGCTGGAAATGTAAAGGTACGTCCTTTTGGACGTAGAGGAAAAACTATGCGATGAGCTGGAGAAAAGGAAGACAGTTAGGATTGCTTGCCAGTGGTTACTTGGAGTCAGATATAGCAGAGTAAGGTGCGGCTTTGCCACTTAAGCCCCCTTAGCGATGCGAGATGGCGATACGGTAATCGACTTATCGACGTTTCGCGATGGTCGAGATCGCAGTAAACCAGGCGTCATAACAGCAGCAGTCGATCGTAGGCCAGATCCTTGAGAGTGGCTGCAGCCCTATCGGTTTCGCTGCCTGGTCTGTACGTGTATTACCGCGAACGTTATTACTGGGAATAAAATTAGATACAGTTCTTGTACTGGGGTGGTGCTGAGCGGAATGCCAACAAGACTATATCTTTCCTCTCCTCCTAGATTTACAGTGGCGTCGTCCTAGACTCGTTCCTCGCCGGATATGAGCTGAGCCAGGCAGCATGTTCTGGAGAGCACCGCATAGGAAGATGTAGACAGCAATTCAAACCAGACGCTCTCAATTTGTAAAGTAATAAACAGAAAGTGGCCGTCCAAGAACAGCACCGATGACTTTCCTTTAAGGACAGTAAATTATGGTCGGCTTATCATTTTCCAACATCTATACGTTGAATCGTACGTAGATACGTGAGAGTCATATGATTATGCAGTCACGAAGCATTTGAAAATATCTAAAGGAAGACATTTCCTTACGAAAAATTTTGAGGAATCAAACTGGATGTTTACAGAACTACATCATGGTGATACATTATGAAGCGCGATGTCGTCCACGTGGACTGATACTGAAGCCGATATGTGGTGAAAATTCTACAGAAGTTTTCTGACGAAGGGAAGAGCGCTGCTGCTCCATACTACCTGGCATCTTCAGATTTTGCTCTCTGCTTTCTCCTGAATTCCATATCCCTACCAAGGTGTGCATGGATAGGCCACTGAACATCATCAAGTAAGGAGAGTAAAATGGTCCCACTTGGTACCATTTCGGTAGATGCCTTCTTACAGCTGACGTGACGTTTAATGCACTTCTCCAGACCTGATCACCAGTGTACGCTGTTTTGAAACTTCTTGCCGGAAAGTGATTCAGTTCGGAACCATTCCTTTAATGGGAAATGCTCTTACGGAATTTCTATCCATAATATTCATTTACAGTGACTAGACGACGTAACTGAACTACCCAGCTCCTGAAGTGTTTGGCCGGCCGATGTGGCCGACCGGTTCTAGGCGCTACAGTCTGGAACCGCGCGACCGCTACGGTCGCAGGTCCGAGTCCTGCTTCGGGCATGGATGTGTGTGATGTCCTTAGGTTAGTTAGGTTCAAGTAGTTCTAAGTTCTAGGAGACTGATGACCTCAGAAGTTAAGTCCCATAGTGCTCAGAGGCATTTGAACCATTTTGAAGTGTTTGATTACGTAAGAAGTGATGAATTAATTTGCAGCTGATATGATCGTCAGTCCAGTAGGACAACAGTAATAATAAAGAAGGTTTGTTGATCAATTAGTACGTGCTAAATGTTACGTGAAGCATGTGCATTGCGGATGTAATATACGACATGTGCACAATGGATAATATTATATTGACAGTTGCTCATTTTGATCGCACATTATTGAATAATACGCGATACGGCAAATTTTGGGTTACTATCATCATCAGATCTGTTAAAATTAAACGGAAAAACATTGGAACTAAACTGCATTAGTAATCGTTTGAACTTCGAAACAAAAGCGTTAGAGGACTACACACTCGTCACTACAATATACAACATACATTTATGCAAGATTCCATTTATAATTTGGTCACTCCACACGACGGAAACATCATCACTTTGAGAACCACACCTTCGTGATTTTCTGATTATATTTGTCAAATAAGGATCACCAAATCTATGGAGGAGTTGTAGGAAGCAAGATTCATAAATGGTGGTCGATTTCACAAATTATTCAAAAACTACGTGGGGCCTACTCCATTGTCACTTCCGGGGAACAAAGTCTCAGAAAATCCACAGGAAAGAAATGAAGCTAATAATGTTGCACTTGACGCCTTTACGAAGACTGAAAGAAGAGCGTATCATAGTTCCTCATCTATGCAACTCGCGTTTTCAAATAAACAACAGAAACAACCGAATACTCTCCACATCCAAGATGCAAAGATAACCACGTAAAAGCACCCTGCTATGAGTACGAACGCTTAGATATAAAAATACCCTCAAATTATAGCATAAAGCTTCCTGACAGCGTCAAACTGGACAGTCAGCATGAGACCACATCCAGAGAGAAAATGATATTCGGCAAAGGAAGACTCCCAGGAAACAAAAGAAAGATCCTTTTTCAGCCCAAACTCTATTTGGAAGGTCGGCAGCAACCTTGTAGCCAATTTGACGAATAAGAAAGTGCGCTTTAAGAATAAAAATAGAGGCGGAAGCCTCAAAAGTATATCTGAACGTGGGTGTGAACCAATATGCCGAGTTTTAACTGTCTTTTACTATTGGTTCATGAAGTCCAGAGCCCTAACGCACAGGAGTCGATCAACAGAAATATTGTTGATATGTTGTGAATATCTATCTTTTCATGGAGATGGAGAGGCAGGATGGATCCTTATTGAATAAGCTGAATACATACTTGCTACATCTGAAGTTAGCACCTGCGGGAGAGGGGGGCTCTAAGAGACGTTAGCGTCCACATGTCAGGAACTACTGGCAGGAAACTGATCTATTTCATAATCTGGCCAGTGGGACCTGAGAACCGCCCAGACCACCACCCAGCAAAATACATAATTGATTGACAGATTCATACAGTGTAATGGGTGTTTACATACGGCGTTAAGACTTTTAAAATTTATAACTGAATGAAGATTCCAATAGTCCTCTACAGCTGCGTATTGGACTTTTCATTCAGTTTTATTGTATATTTTAAAAGTTTCAGCTCCTGTATGTAAGCACCTGTAATGGTGTATGAATTAGTCAATCAGTTACGTAAAACTTCTTTAGCTGTGGCTGTCATAGTTTTAAAATTGTGTAGAGTAAAATTTTGTGTGCAACAGTCAACAGTAAGCGTTGAATGTCACAGATTCCTCTTCGTTGCATGAGAACCTTTCAGCCACCCACCAACAGAGTGTAATGCCAACTTCTCAGATTAAAATGAAATGTAACTGAACTGACACGGAATTGTGAAGCGATTTGTACCAATTATGTTACGTCAGTTTCTTTTCCTTTCAACAAATCGATGCTTATCTTTATTTTTCTTGCACATATCTTTATTACCTGGCTTTGGCATTGCAGAAAATTTATCGATCCTATAACTGTATGAGAAAACGAAACCTAAGTTTTCCTACAGGCAACCTAATAGTCTTCCTACTAAAAAGTAATACTGACAAGCCATGTTATGGTTGCTGTCAGAAGAACATAAGAGAAAGGAACAACCCATATCTTAAGTAGCAGAAACGAAGTAGTTCTAAGTTACATGGAAAAGTTCAGTACCACATAACGTTGACAAAAGAAACAGGTTTCCATTAATATGTCAAGAAAGACGTTACTTTCTTTCCTGCTTTGACAGTTGGTGCTTCATATAACAGGGGTATGGACGAATGACTTATGATCTGACACACTGTACTTTGTGGTTGCACAATTCTCTAAGTTATGTACAAATAAGTGGGAAACTGCATCCCCATATAATGTATGCGTTAACACCATTGTTTCAAAAACAAAAATGTATGCATGAAATTGAGGCGCTGTGACCAGTAAATAAAATAAAAACGGAATTCACTCTGTGCAAACAGAATTATTGCCGAACATATTTACAACATGGTAACGAGAGCTTTTTTCTTTTCTGTTTACTGAAATTAACAGAGTGATACGTGTACCAGTATAATGGCAAGTGGTACATACTCACATATAAAATTTATATATTAATTAATGGCAAGAAAAATCTTACAACTAAGTGCTAAACTCTGCAAAAATGAACTGCTTATCAAAATGACATGCCAGCACAGTGGAAAACGAGAAACTTGATGATTCAGATTTACATGTTGCGATTTAAGGCAAAGGAGTTTGCCCAAGAGAAACCTACAACTACGTGTGACTTTTAGGATGTTTACATACCAGCACAATGGCAAATTAAAAATTGAATTTATGTTTAGGATTCACGTATTGTAATTTTTCAGTCAGCATGAATTGATTCTGACACGGTAATTTAATCTCCTGTCTGTCTTTATCATTTTGTCAAGACATACTTGTCTGCATTAAAGGAACTTACATCTAACAGTATTCTGATGTTGTATCAACGTCAAACTATACATGTAGGTACATAGTCAGTGATGGACGATACCCCATCGCATTTACCGTCTACTGGCAGTATGCCATTTCAGGAAAATAGCGTCTGCAGTGCGTCCTGCGGGCCACTTACATCATCTAAGAAAAGTATATAAATGTCTCAGGTGACATATACTTGAAAATTACACTTCAATGAGTTCAGCCTCACCCTCAAAACTTCATGTAAATGAAGGAAAACGTCAGACCCACAAGAGTTTGGGGATCTCAAAAGCAACAATATTCTTACAGTGTTGAGTCTCGACACAATTAAAAAGACGTACAACTTTTCAAGTTTAAAAATTAAAGAGGAACGACATTGAAGTTTATGCTGTCTCTCCCGCTGCACTGCAACAGGTCTGAAAAAACAGACGTATGTGTAGATGGGTCCCACTGACATTTGTCATTGTCCATTGCTGTAGCATTGTATCGAGAACGTTTAAGAAAATGGGAATTACATTTTAGCACTACAGGATTACCGAGCCATGCAGTACCTGGTTGATATATGCAAACACATATCCAAAACACAAGCAGATTATTAATAATATTTACACAATGCCAGATGAAACGTATGACTGGCGTAAATTCTGGGGCAGGTGTACATATTACCAGCACACTGCACTTTCATAACATACTAGACATTCCATTTAAAAGTAACTACTTACTGCCTTTTACGTTTATGGCAAGATACACCACCCTTTATACTTTGTCTATCTCAGCAACTAAATCGTCGCTGATATCTGCATAGCTCAAAGTGATTTAGGATATAAACGTGGACCTCATTTTCGCCTGTTATCCTCTCGTATTTATCTCAGTCCTCATGTTTCCTGTCTGGGTTGGACTCCTAATTTCAAAAAATTGTACCTTTTCATTTTCTCCTGCCCTCGTCATTGGCATTTAACCAAATCTGGCAGACAGAGACTGTCACTGTCATTACCTTGCTTTCGATGAGGCCAATTGCTCCTGTGAGTTTTGAGTCTTTTGCTACAGTTTCTCTCCTCAGAAATTTTCGTTTGTGTGTTCAGCCCCTTTCGAAAGTCTGTACTTGTTTATGCCCGAAGCATGATTTTTCTTACTGTCCTCGGGTTCCTTCCTCACTTATTAAGACCTTGGTTGTTGCCATCTTTGTTGAGTCACGTGGCAGGTGATTCAGTTCCAATTTGAAGTCTTTCGTAGACACCTCTCAGGTGTCACGCCGCTTACTGCAGTAAATGTGTACTACTCTCTCCATCGAATTGGCCCGCAGATGGCATGGCAGTGTATAAGTGCTGATTTTCTATTTGAATTCTCATCAGAGCACACATTTTCGATTTATTCGCTGACACTGGCGGGTATTTGATGATATCTATTCACACCGTGTTGTGCTCTGAATCAACCTATATAGTTTTAGGATCTCTGCTTAGACAATGGTAAACATTCTGCAGTCTGTCATTGCTGCCAGAACTCACGTAATCACTTTGTTGCTCATGTGCCTTCAAGTGAATTCCAGTCTGAACTGAATCGCTCAAGAATTCGGCAAATTGTCACTAAACTGGTAACTGGAAGGATAAGAGTTCTTCAGAAAAATTTGCACTCTTTATTGCCTGTTAGCTAATATCTTTCTCTTTTGTGTGACATAAAATTAAATACAGGAAACGTAAAACCACTAAAGATAAGAGACAAGCCATACAGAACACGTTTCTTCAATCCATAGGTCCCAGCATTTTGCCCCTCTAATCTTGCTACAGCTTTACACGGCGTGCTTTCCTTTCTGCGAAAGAATCTATTAACTCATCAAAATTCGTCAAACGTTTTGCTATATGAAAAATGAAAATATCGTCTAACACTGAAAAAAACCTAATACGAAAAGTATCCAAGACTTACGTTGTTTTTCTTGATACGTCTATTTTGTCACTAACTGCTATATAACACGAATAGGCTTTTCTAATGCTGCGGAAGTTGTAACACGTCAAATAAGCGAGATTGTTTTGGCACAAATGGTAATTTTTATCTAAGTCATTTACATAAATAAAACGACGGAATGTAATTCACGAAGTACCAATATGAAATGCCTATTAGGCCTACAAGAAGACACAATATTTCCGCGGTCCAACTGGCCGCCATCTTCAGGTGAGAGTGCTGGTACACGATCTCGCCGGAACTGACTTTTGTTTTAGCGCAAGCGGTGGCCCCTATATAGGCCGCAGAAGGCCCACAACGCGTGCGCGAGAAGGTGCCGTAACTGTCCTCTAGAGCAGTAAACATGCCGTGCCGCCAATTGTGGAAACAGGCGAAATCGAGATATCGCTATAAAAAATTAAAATTTATTCCGACGATCGAAACACAAACGGTTGTTTTTTAATGTCTGATAACACCGGGTTCCAAGTCATACTTAAAAGGTAACCCTTGCCTCTATTAATAAGATTATCAGATAAACGAATCTCTATGGATTCTTTTAAAACACAGTCCCAATAGCGAGATGCAGGGGCAACCATTTGTGTCTCGTCATACAGCATTCTATGTCCCTCGGTGAGACAGTGCTCCGCCACTGCAGATTTCTGAGATTGAAGCAATCGTGTGCGCCGCTGGTGCACAACACATCGGTCCTCAATGGTCCGAATTGTCTGACCAATATAAGCCTTCCCTCAGTGGCAAGGGCCGGCCGCTGGTGGCCGAGCGGTTCTGGCGCTACAGTCTGGAACCGCGCGACCGCTACGGTCGCAGGTTCGAATCCTGCCTCGGGCGTGGATGTGTGTGTTGTCCTTAGGTTAGTTAGGTTTAAGTAGTTCTAAGTTCTAGGGGACTTATGACCTCAGCAGTTGAGTCCCATAGTGCTCAGAGCCATTTTGAATCAGTGGCAAGGGATCTTGTACACACAGGGCTTCCTCAAACCCAAGTCGTCCTTAACAGAGCTAATAAGCGCTCAAATCTTGGCTGGCGGACGAAAAATACTTTTTATATGATATCTTTTTAGAATTCTTCCTATCTCCGAGGAAATGCTCCCAGCAAAAGGTAGCAAAGCCACTGATTTGCAGGTATCTTCTGGTGGTCAGGCGAAGGTCCAAACTGTTTATCTGTACAGCCATTATGCTTGGACAGAAAAGATGGTCCAATTCTTGTGTCAAGCTTTCTCTATCTGAAATGGCATAAGCTCTTCTCGTCAACGTCCGCAGGACCCCCGTACGCTGGACCGATGGATGACAGCTAGAAGCATGCAAGTAACGGTCTGTGTACGTAGGCGTTCGATAGATTTTGTGTCCCAGTGTTCCATCATCCTTTCTGTACACCAGAACATCCAGAAACGGAAGCTTTCCATCACTTTCCACCTCCATGGTAAACTTGATGCTAGGATGCAGGGAATTAAAATGATCTAGGAGGCGGTTAAGAGCTTCTCTCCCATGAGGCCACACCATAAACGTATCGTCGGCGTACCTCCAGAAACAGGTTGGTTTTAAAGATGCCGTCTTCAGCGCCATGTCCTCAAAATCCTCCATAAAAAGATTGGCGACTATTGGGGACAGTGGGCTCTCTATAGCCACTGCGTCAGTCTGTTCAAAATATTTGTCATTGAATAAGAAGTACATCGACGTCAACACATGGCAACAAAGCATAACCTCATCCAATTTCTCACCAATTAATTGCAAGGATTCTTCCAGAGGAACCCGGATAAAAAGCGACACGACATCAAAACTCACAAGCAAATCCCAGGGAAAAGATTTTCGAGTATAATTAAGAAGACAATGATGGAGATTCAGGTCAAAAGAACAGAGACTGAATTTTAAGATAAAAGTAGTTATTGACGCAACATTACCGTAAAAGCTAGGCATATATTCTACAAGGTGAAATGACTACGACTTTAAAAGCCTCAGACACAACGGGATCGAGCATCCACGATGATTACTATCGTCTCTGCTGTGTATATAAGTGAGACACTTTCGCTACAAATGTATTTCGTACATTATGACAGTGACCTGAGTTGAATCCACTGAGAATGCAGCGCTTGATAATGTTATTACAATATAATTTTACTACCATCAGCACTTCCTATTACCAGTATTGATAAATACGCACTCACCCGTGCAATCTTTGAGAAATATGGCTAGTACAAACATTCGGCCGAAATGTCTTACAACCAGCTAACCATGTTCCATGAGATTCACGTTTCGCAATTAGTTATTGGTGTAGGCCACACTAGTCAGTTTCGTTGGAGCACCTTTCCGAAACTATTAAATATGGAACGATCATGTTATTCAGAGCTAAGATTTAATTTATTTATTGTTCCACCCAGAGTTTCGTATACTATCGATTTAGTGTGTATTCATAGGTTAAATAATATCCATTCCGTGAAGGAATAAGTGAAAGCAGCTGTCTGGTCACCAACAATAGACAATACGGTGGTAGGGTTGCTGCTGCGTGCGTTCGTTTGTTAATACTTGCCCGTTACTCCGTCGGAATGAACAGATGTCGTGCATTAACTTCTAGGTGGCTCATCTGAATAACGAACGGCTGTATTAAAGTACTGATGTGCCCCAGTAAATTGCGAATCTCGGTTACTATTATATGCGTACGGGTGGGATTAAAATTTGGAGCAGGAAATTAACTGTGAAACAGTTTATGAGATTTGTGGTACCTGGTAAATGGTTACGTACGTTATCCCATGCTGAAGACCGTTTCTAAGTAACGACTTAATAAAACACATTCATTATCAACATTTATTTATGTGGATTACGCATCTTCATTAAACACATTATTCTCCGTTTTCCTAGTGGTGACGCGTCACTGAATGAAGTTATAAATAACCAGCACGCAAGAGACGAAGGAACAAAGTCTTCAGAGCATGTATGATGTAACGTTGAAGCCAAAAATCTTAACTGACTTACGAGAAGTGACTTACAATTTCCTTGTCCGATCAGTTCGTAATGTACGACATTCTGAGGCCTTACAAATGTAGATTAACAGGAAATATAAAGATTCAAAGAAGAGCCACGCGTTTCGTTATGCATTTGTTTAATAAGAGTGAATATGACACGGAAATGTTCAACAAATTACAGTGGGTGGCGCAATAACAAACCCATCGTGCCCTGCAGAGAGCTTAACAGAACACTCCACTGATAACTCCGCTTTCCAAGACGAATCGCGGTCCGTTGTGGCCGAGCGGTTCTAGGCGCATCAGTCTAGAACCACGCAACCGCTACGGTCGTAGGCTCGAATCCTGCCTCGGGCATGGATGTGTGTGATGTCCTTGGGTTAGTTTGGTTCAAGTCGTTTTAAGTTCTAGGGGACTGATGACCTCAGATGTTAAATCCCATAGTATTCAGAGCCATTTGCACCAAGACGAGTCGACGAAACTTCTTTCCCCTCAACATACGTGTCTCATTAGGACGATGACGGTAAAATTAAAATTCAATAAAGCCAGACACGCACGAAGGGATGTCACAGCTTTTCTTCCTGCGTGTTTAGCGGGGACTGTACTGTCACGAACTTATTTGTAACATTCATTTTTCGCAACAGCCCTCCTAATATTCGATACATTCTGTTACGCTTTGAATTGTATACATATGTTTCATGTGACTGTAGAAGTTGTATTTTTCTCTTTGATGTACCGGCTGATAAAGGAAAGAATGTGTGAAGCCTTGAAGACGGGCCACGTCGTCGAATATCCTCCCTCAACGCTCCGAAGACCATCGCCGCTCAGAGCAGATATCACATATTGTCCTTCTCTGTTCCACGATACTTATATCACAGTTCGTAGTCTTATGTTAATGGAATTGGTTTGAACTGAGTACAGTTTCTTAGACAGGCTCGGTCACTTTAATGTACAAAGCTTGTAGTTGTTGTTGTGGTCTTCAGTCCTGAGTCTGGTTTGATGCAGCTCTCCACGCTACTCTATCCTCTGCAAGCTGCTTCATCTCACAGTACCTACTGCAACCTACATCCTTCTGAATCTGTTTAGTGTATTCAGCTCTTGGTCTCCCTCTACGATTTTAAGCCTCCACGCTGCCCTCCAATACTAAATTGGTGATCCCTTGATGCCTCTGAACATGTCCTACCAACCGATTACTTCTTCTACTCAAGTTGTGCCAAAAAATTCTCTTCTCGCCAATCCTAATCAGTACCTCCTCATTAGTTATATTGAAAGGGTCCTGTAGCCACCTTTCATTGCCAACTCTCGTAGTGGTCAAGTCGGCAAAGAGGTTTCCGCTACTTGTGAGAAATCCACCTGCGTTAGGTTGGTGGCGGAAATGGCATCCTGGGGTTTTCCGGTCCACGCGGAGCGTGGAAGAGACTGGAGAAGCGGGAGGCAGTCTGCCGCCGGTACGGGAAGCGTACACAGCTGTGCTCCAGTCGAAGAAGGGTGAGTTGGACTGACCGCGTGGCGCGTTGTCACATAGAGAGGGGAGCTTTTAGCTTTTGGTCTCGAATTTCGTCTTATAAAGATTTATTTGCTGGGTTGCAGCAGGGAATGCAAGGCTTTTGTAGACTTTCAGTTTGATTCCCAATGCAGTCTTGACTTTGATCCGTGAGAGGAACGCAGCACAAAGGAGTTGCATATGTTGAAGTGCCCTCGGTTCAGTGTGAATGTTTATGTGCCTACAACTGTGTGTGTATGCTTCTAATCTTTTCCGGATCTTGGTAATTTTTGTGTATTTGTGAATCTTCTTTGTCTCATGTGATTAAAATTTGGCCACGGTCCATAGAAATTGTCTCCGCGGACCGAGTGGGCACGCGAGTCTGTCATGAAACGTGTAGTATTTCACAAGCAATTGTACATAGTTAGCATGCAACAGCAGTCTATAGATGCACTACATCAATGTTTTAAGGAATAAATAATTTTGCCTTCAATCTTATCTTGTGTACCGATGTTACGTCGCCGTTACCTTTGCCATTTACCTTGTAGTTTTCCTTGTTGGCCCACCTATAGCGTTTCCATGTGCACAGGTGTAGTGATTAGTGTCCCTTTTTATATCTGAAACAAATGCTCTGGAATAGAGCGTGTTTTCACGAATCTTGCTGCAGGCTGCACTTACGCATGGTGTTCACGCCCTCTTTACTTTACTCAATATCTGATTCACGGGAAGAATGCCTGGATCATATTAATAACTGCATCCCATTCTTTATCAATGACTTTACAATGAATGTTCTTTTGTGAGTTTTTCTTATTAATAAATTAAGTAATTTTCCGACTCAGTGCTACCTCTTCTTTGTCGTGTGGCTAGAGTTGGTGGCGACCCTATCTTTTATATTGATTTCAGTGTCAAATAGCATTTTCTTATTCAAAGTGCGCGTGGCTCTTTTAGCTATCAGGATACATTCAAAGGGCGCTTCATGCTTCTTGCACATAGCGTCCTTTTATTCACGCTACTTACACATGGCGACCCTGCCAGGATTTCGGTAAACCAGAGATCTTCTGATGCGCAGTGAGGATTAGTTATTTTGGTTGGATGTGCTAATTGGTATATTGTCTTTCTGTGATACAGAATTTACGTGAATTTATGATATAGGTGTGCATTTTCTTACATGTTTTATCTCGTATATGTACTACTGTATAGATATTGTGATTTAGTATTCAATTGTGTTACAAGTGTGGGTTGACTCTTGTCCAGTGGCGTGTATCGGTGTCATATAGTAAATCTTGGGTGCTTTGTGGGGACTGTGAGTCCATTTGGAGACTTTGGCATTATTGTTGTTGTATTTTGGAGCACGGAGTAACTATCCTTATGATGGAGACGCGTAGCTGTTCAGGGAGCCGTGATCAGAAAAACCTGCCAGACAATAACCCTGAACAAGGACGAGGTCAAAACGTCGAGTCCGACCAGGAATGAAACGCGGAAAACGCAAGTACAAGTGTTGTCCATCCTGAGCCCGCCGTAGTGATTTCGAATCATTCGATAGATGCAAATTCATTACAGGCTATGCTATGACAATTACTAGACAGTAATAGGAGACATATCGAGGAAGTGAATAAAAAACAAGCAGAAGAAAATAGGAGGCATATCGAGGAAGCGAATAAAAGATTGACTAGTGAAATAGTACAGGGTGTTGGGGAGAAACTGGCGATCATTGACCAACGCATCTCCGCCTTAGAAGAGGGGCACCAAGTCATTAGCAAGCAGGTGATGGAGCAAGAAAAAGGTTCGCTGGGAATATACGTATACTAACAGAACAATGCCAGAGTGAACAAGCGGCTCTTGAGTCCCGAGTAGGACGAAATTCCGCCAGGGATCTCCGCGCGTTAGCAGAACAATGCCAGAGTGACCACGCGGTTCTTGTGTCCCGAATCGAGGACACTGCGGCTAAGTGCCCGGTCCACCTTAGCGCGCAGCCAGGCGATAATAGCTCTCGAGCGAGAGCAAGGGCTTACGCAAACAAAACAAGACACGGCCCACCGAGAGATGCGAGAAGAAATAGCCAGGATCTCAGACGCAGTGGCGCGTAAGTCTGACAATAATAGGGAAACGATTACCTCGTCATCAGCGGATGCAGACGAAATACGGTCGATAACGAAATGTCCGCGTGGACTGTGTGAAATAAAAATACAACAAAGAGGGGTTACCGAGGGAATATGTGAGCGCATGGCCCGTTTAGAACTTCACCTAAAAGGGTTAAAGGCTCATGAAGTTGAAAGAAATGAACGAAAGGGCCATTATTCCGACGATGATTCCGGGAACGATGGTGAATTTGATCATCGTCATGATCACGGATCTCGTACCAGGTGGGAACGGCGCGGATCCCCTCAGGAACGTTCGCCAAGGGAAACTCACGAATTTGACTTTAAACATTTTCTGACCGTGAGGAAGTTTGAAGTCTTCCGTAACTCGGCTGCGGGGATTCACCCGCGGGCCTGGTTACAGCAGTTCGAGTTCTCCCTCCCTCCTACGTGGCCCAGTGCGCACAAAATAGAGTATATGTGCGGCTACCTCGAAGGTGAGCCAGCGGCGCGGATGAGGTCAATTGCACGCAATTGCTACACTGTTGGGGAGTTTCGTCGACACTTCCTGTCGATATATTGGTCAGTGGCAGCGCAAAGTCGTGTAAAACACGGACTCATTATGCTACCAGAGTTAAACAGGTCAAAATTCTCCAGCCCTGTGCAGATGTTCGAGCACATGCTGCAGGCGAATGAACATCTTGACGATCCTTATGGACCTGCAGAAATTATTCGTATTTGCCTGGGAAAGTTTCCAATGCAGTTGCGGCACGTTATCCTTGCAGGACGATGTAAGGATGACGTAGAGGGGTTTCGCAATTTCCTTTTAGAGCTTGAGTGCGATGCGAATGGCACCACGCAGAATTACGGTCAGAGCGCCTACGAGCAGCGTCCGCGCGAGCGAAGCCGCAGCCGTAGAGACAGGTGGCACTCCAGACGTAACGGGTCGCCTCAGAGTTACAGGGCGCGCGAGCGTTGGCAGCGTCGCGATTCCTCACGGAACGCGGGCAGAACGAACGATGCCAATCGTCATCATTCGCTGAGAGTAGATCAAAGACACCCTAGGGAGTTTAGAAGATATGGTAATGAGCAGAGATATTGGAGTAATTATAGCGGACCTAGGAACGGTAGTCGTGACCGACCACAGAATAATTATCGAACAAGCAACAACAGGGGTGCTGTAAACAGTACGGGTGGTCCGCCATTGGGTGTTGAAATTCGTCCCGCAAACCCGCGTCACAATCCACCACATGACCCTAATCAAAGGGATCAATGACTAGCGGCTGACTCGGTTGGCGACAACTTAATGAGGACCAGTGATACTGATGTGCATTTGATAGAGGAAGACGATATTAGGGAAGATTTGTTGAGGGAGGACCACAGTATTGGTGTGCCCGCGGTAAACCCAGTCATGTCTGTTTACATTCGGGGAGTCAGTCTTAGATGTGTACTCGATACAGGCAGCCCCTTTTCGCTGATTAGTGAGGCGGCGTTTCGGAAGTCTGAGGAAACGGGGAGTTGGCCAACTTTCCAGGTGAGAGGAACTACAGTTAGGGGCGCGATATATGGAAAAAGTGTTAAAATTAAAGTTCAGATTCGAGTAAACTTCGTCTCTCAAGGACATGAGTTTGAATTCAATTTTTTTGTGATGCCGCTGATGAGCGTGGCGATGATATTGGGGACTGACTTCATGAATGCCCACCGCGCCGTAATCGACGTGGCTGGCGGTGTTATGACTATCATTGCCGGGAGCAACCCTGTCAGTCTAATTTTCGAGGAATGTGTTTTGCGCAAGGAGTCTGAGGTGAGCTGTCTGAAATTTCATGTTAGGACTGAGTCGCCACCTGGGCAGGAGGTTTTGGTCAATCTGATTAGTGACCTAGATTCACAACCTAATGAGTATGGTAGGAACGATGTTTTCACGAGCGCGGTGAAAAGGCGTATTGCTGGTGCGGGAGCCTCGGAAGCGAATCGTATGGAACTGTGTCGCGTTCTGAGAAGCCATTCCCGAGTATTTTCGGATTCACCGGGGGCAATTGATGGATTTCTGTACCGCTTTACGGTGCGCGAGCATCTTCCTTTCTTTGTTAAGCCCTACCCCATCCCACTGGTGCACAAGCGCAGTGTGGAAGCCGAAATAAGTAGGATGCTGGAGCAGGGTATAATAGAGCGAGCTAGGAGTTCATACAACTCGCCATTACTCGTTGTGCCAAAGCGGGACAAGTCCGTGCGTTTGGTGTTGGACTCGCGGCAAATAAATACGGTAATCATGTCTGAGAAAGATAGGCCAGAAGGATTGGAGGAACTGCTGCAAAGGTTTCATGGCGTGAAAGTTTTGTCATCCGTTGACCTCAGAAACAGCTATTGGCAAATTATGCTCGATTCGTCTTGCAGGCAATACACTGCCTTCCTCTGCTATGGAGCTGCTACCAGTTTAAACGGCTCCCTTTCGGGTTGAATGTTTCTTCAGCCGCCTTCATAAGAGGCCTGAATAGCATACTACCTGACGACCTAAGAGCGCGCGTAACTGTGTATGTGGACGACATTCTAATTGCAGAGAAGTCATGGGAGGAACACAACCGGGTTCTAAATCGATTGCTCGAAGTATTCGAGAAAGCGGGGGTGACCGTGAATCTGGACAAATCCCAGTTCGGGCGTGAAAGCATAAAGTTTCTGGGTCATATTGTGTCGGCGGATGGAATTCATCCGGATCCCGAAAAAATTTCAGCAATTGCGGAGTGCGCAACGCCCACGTCAAAGCGTCAGCTCAGGGGTTATTTGGGGCTTTGCAATTTCTACAAGAGATTTATAAATCTCAATGTTTTGTCCACCCCTCGTTTATGTGCACTGACGGGTAAGAACACCGTTTGGATGTGGGACGAACAAGCACAGAGCGAATTTGACGAATTAAAGAATGCACTCGTTAACGCTCCATTGCTCGCCCATCCGGATTTGAATCAGGAGTTTTGCCTGATGACAGATAGTTCACTGACGGGGCTGGGAGCGGTGTTGTTCCAGACGGATGGTGGAAAGGACCCGTCCACCTGGAAAACTATCTCGTTCGCCAGCCGTGTGCTCTCGCGGAGTGAATGGAACTACTCTGTCACGGAGCTTGAAGCCCTGGCGATTGTCTGGGCATTCAAGAAATTCCGTTACTGTTTGTTCGGGCGCACGACCAGGGTGTACAGTGACCACCGAGCACTACAATTCCTAATGAGCGCCAAAATCAATCACGGTAGCCTCGGACGGTGGACGGTGTTCCTCCAGGAATACCACTTCACGATAGAGTACATTCCGGGGCACAAGAACATCATTGCTGATGCTCTGTCTCGGATGCCTATCGGGCTCACCCATGCTGAGGATAACGCTATTGATGAAAACAATTTCAGTGTGTTATACCTTCAAAATGTGGCATTCGAGAATTTTGTCACTACGTCACTAGGCAATAACGGGGCGGAACAAGACAAGGACGAAGTCTTGCGTGACATCAAAGAGAAATGGCATGATAAATCCCACGCGGCCATCAGGCAGTATTATATTATCCGGAATGGCATCCTATTTAAGAGGCGAGCTCTGGATGACTCCAGGTGGCTGTTAGTGATTCCGGAGGTACGTGCATTTGAGCTACGGTCACTTTGGTGCGAGGAAATGCTTGGAGAAGCTGCGGGAAACCTGTTACTTTAATAATATGCTTCGGCGTATACGTAAAGTAATTAGGGTATGCAAGCCCTGTCAGCAAGCCAAGCCGCCCACTGTGTCGTTTGCCGCACCAATACACCCGATCGTTCCCAATAAACTGAGGGATCTCGCAGCAGTAGATCTATTCGGTCCGCTAGTGCGTACATTTTTGTGGCAGTAGAGCTGACGTCAAAATTCGTCTGCCTCACCCCGCTGCGTAGGGCCACCGGGAAGGCAGTAGCTGCCGCGTTCGCAAATCACCTCTTACGGGAGGTTGGCACTGTGAAGCGTGTGATTTCGGACAACGGGCCACAATTCAGGTCACGTCACTGGGAGCATATGCTTCGGAGAAAGCGAGTGAAACCGATCTTTATCTCCCTTTTCTGCCCTTCAGCAAATCCTTGTGAAAGGTGGATGAAGGAGATTGGAAAATTGTGTAGGTTATACTGCCACCGTGACCACCGGACGTGGGACACGAAACTAGCCGGTTTCCAGAACATACTAAATGAATTGCCAAATTCCTCGACGACGTTGCCACCGATTCTGGTCCTGAAAAACAAGGAGCCTCCGAGTAAAATAAAAGAGGTGGTTCCCTGGCCAGTAGAACCCAGGTTACGAAGATCTGCAATTGTGGAGCTTGCCCTGAAAAATATAAAGAGTGCCGCCGAGGCTCGGATAAGAACCTACAAAAAGAAGGTGCGGAATATAACTTTTCACGTGGGCCAGAAAGTACTTGTACGCTCGCACAAGCTCTCTAATAAACGGGCTGGGTTGTCAAAGAAGTTCTTCTTCTTATTCAACGGGCCGTACGAATCAAGCGGATTCCACATCCGAATGCGCTTGAAGTAGAAACACTCCGCTCTCGAAAGTCGAAGGGCCTGCACCACATCTCCAACGTAAAACCTTACATTGAATAAGAAGCAGGAGATCTTGCCCCTCGGAGGTCGGAATGACGTATTGCCCATATGCTTTTTCGCACTCATTCTTTTGTGAGTAAAATTACAGTGCATATTTTCCAATGTTTTGATTCACACTGGTGTGATTAAAATTAAAGTGTATATTTTCTGTGTATTGTAAAGGGTCCCCCAATATGTGTGTAGTTATTTCTTCTTGTCAGCAGAAAGGAGTAGTGTTGTGTAGTTTCAAAACATCTGAATGTGAATGATTATGAGGCTCATATGACGCGTTTCCTATTACAGTAAGATGGCTTTCGTTCTTTGATGACTAAAAAGGTATCGGGTGTGTTGGCGTGGCGAGTCAATGGTCGTAAGGTAATTCTTGATGATAAATTACAGTTTTAGTGTTCTTATTCCCCTTAGGTGAGCATGATTCAGTGAGATTTTTCAAATGTACTGCGATGTTAATGAAGCAACTTGGTGACTTGTAGGTGAAGGACTTGTGTATGAAGGGAGATTAATAGTGTTTGATTTTCAGAGTTGCCATCTTATAAGATATTTGGATAGTGTAACTTGCCGTCACATACTACTAGGTACGGTTGAGGACACTAGGGTGTGAAACCCCAGAAGATGTATATGGAAACAGCTTATAAACTCAAGCAGCTTGATATTCAATAGAGAATCAATGCGACTACCTCCAAGCTAAAATAACATGACGGTAGGTGAGGACCCCTGGGGACATGTAGTGAGTAAGTGTGTAATCATTATCGGTATCTTATGATAGCAGTAAGTTGGGTACTCATGGCCCCGGACAATGGATTTCTTTTGACAGTATTTTTTATGTACTTATAGGACGAAGTGTTTATGTGTTTGCTATTAGGATAGGATGATTTTTATTTTCATTTTTATGCCCACTGACCTTTTGCATTAGTCTGATGAATAGATGTTGAAACATTTACCATTCCAGATGTGACTTGAATGAACCTTCTGTGTCTCATTAATCATAACTTTTATTATGCAATGTCCATAGAAAAGAAGTCTCGGAAATTTTTCACAGATCAGCAAACATGTTCTGCAAACCTTGGAGGAGCAGTCAATGAACAACGATATGGGTATTGGTGTTGAAAGGAATATTTTGTTTATATGTGGGAATTGTAGTCGGGCTATATGGTGATGGTGACTAGTACGAGCTGTGTAGATTACGTGTGAGAGCGTAGTTAGGAGCAGGTAGAGTTTTGTGTCTGTAGCTAGCAGCGGCGCCAAATCCTATCAAAATCCTGACCAAACCTTGTACAAGATCTACCCTGAATGATTGACAGCAGATGTAATGCTGGAACTATATTTTATAAAAAGGATTTTTTGTTTGTTTGAATATTGGTTATTTAATTTTCTTCATTGTTTTTTTTTATTAGTAATGTTAAGAAGGCCCTTTTTGTCAAGTTAATTTTGGGCACTATTCCATGTATTGATCAGGAGTGAGAAACTCCGAAGATTTTGTGGTAATCTGTACACATGATATTTTGTAACGATCCCTGTGAGCGCAGTTCTTAAGTGGGTGCAAGGCCGCCTAGGGAGCCTTCGCATCAGAAAGCACAGGGCTTGGTCCACCGGCAGGCGTTGCCGAACCCTGGTATCAACGGCGAAGCAGTGATGCGGCGAGTGGTCACAGCTGTTTCCCCGTCAGAGGGGAGGGGATGCTGGTCTTTCCCCAGGCGCAGGCTCACACCGGAGCCCGCAGGCGTGTCACCACGGCAGCGCCAGCTGATGGCCGGCGTTCCACCCCATGCGCTAGTCATCTGACAAGCGAAAAGTATGACGCACACCAGGCGAGGCCGCCGATCCCTGAGCGCCGCTAGTCCAGACGGCTGCTGCGGTGAGGTAACGCCCACTGCCCGGAGGGACGCGGGTCCCACCACTGACGCATCAGCTGAGACGGTGCAAAGAGGTGATAAGCGGGTCTCAAGCCCGACACCCGCACGAGTTTACGTCGACCTCGATGCGACGCAGAAGAGCGCGTGTCTCCCCATTGACACGACAGGAGACGGGGGCGTGTGTCGGTAAAACACATTCCTCCACAACACTTGGACGACGACCGCCAAGCCGCCTTCTCGATGATGAGGCAGGGCCCACCAGTGGCGATGTCCTGCAAATCTGCAACGCCGAACCATCCCACAGTATGGACGCAGAGGGTGGAAACGGGCACGAGGCAACGTCGCGGGGTGCTGTCTAGGGTGCTGGGTTACAACGGACGTTACAATCAACGCCGCTGCGAACTCCCCAGTTCAGTGTTGTGGTCCCCTAGTAGCTTATCCTCCAAGTCGCCTTTAGAAGAGACGCCCAACCCAGCACCTAAAGAGAATACCCAGTGAAACAACCATGTGGCGAAACTGAAAAATGACAGCGGGTCAACGAGTTGATTTCTGGATGTGTTTTTGTACTCATGTCTTATTTTCCATAGGTGATTATTTACCAGCTGTCATACCTTTGGGTTCATTAATGATTTTGTATCACTGTATTTGTTGTGAATATTGTATTTTGCACTTTCACTTGCATGTTTTTATATATGTCAGCACCAGATGATACTGCTTTGGTTCGTGATAATGATTTTGCATCATTGTATTTGTTTATATATTTATATATATTATGTACCTGTTCACCTATGTCTCTATGTTAACTTTTGATAGTTGGTTAAAGCAATTTTAAAATAATATCTCATGGTTGTGGTCGTAGTAGGTCAGATGACATGATGTTAGCGTAGTATATCACGCTTAGTTTAATTTGTTCTGTTTGCTTTGCGGACCGCATGAGGTCACAATTATTGACTAAGGTCAGATAAAGCTGACTTGGATATAAGAGATTAATCAACACCTTTGTGCTGCTGTTTACTGTTGCAATTGTTACTCGTTAGGGTATGTTTGTTTCGAAGACTGTTGGCGAATCTCCTAGCATGCCGAGAAAATTCGCGGCACAGTCTTCTCCGGGACGTTTGGGGTGATGAAAGGGTCCTGTAGCCACCTTTCATTGCCAACTCTCGTAGTGGTCAAGTCGGCAAAGAGGTTTCCGCTACTTGTGAGAAATCCACCTGCGTTAGGTTGGTGGCGGAAATGGCATCCTGGGGTTTTCCGGTCCACGCGGAGCGTGGAAGAGGCTGGAGAAGTGGGAGGCAGTCTGCCGCCGGTACGGGAAGCGTACACAGCTGTGCTCCAGTCGAAGAAGGGTGAGTTGGACTGACCGCGTGGCGCGTTGTCACATAGAGAGGGGAGCTTTTAGCTTTTGGTCTCGAATTTCGTCTTATAAAGATTTATTTGCTGGGTTGCAGCAGGGAATGCAAGGCTTTTGTAGACTTTCAGTTTGATTCCCAATGCAGTCTTGACTTTGATCCGTGAGAGGAACGCAGCACAAAGGAGTTGCATATGTTGAAGTGCCCTCGGTTCAGTGTGAATGTTTATGTGCCTACAACTGTGTGTGTGTGCTTCTAATCTTTTCCGGATCTTGGTAATTTTTGTGTATTTGTGAATTTTCTTTGTCTCATGTGATTAAAATTTGGCCACGGTCCATAGAAATTGTCTCCGCGGACCGAGTGGGCACGCGAGTCTGTCATGAAACGTGTAGTATTTCACAAGCAATTGTACATAGTTAGCATGCAACAGCAGTCTATAGATGCAATACATCAATGTTTTAAGGAATAAATAATTTTGCCTTCAATCTTCTCTTGTGTACCGATGTTACGTCGCCGTTACCTTCGCCATTTACCTTGTAGTTTTCCTTGTTGGCCCACCTATAGCGTTTCCATGTGCACAGGTGTAGTGATTAGTGTCCCTTTTTTATCTGAAACAAATGCTCTGGAATAGATCGTGTTTTCACGAAACTTGCTGCAGGCTGCACTTACGCATGGTGTTCACGCCCTCTTTACTTTACTCAATATCTGATTCACGGGAAGAATGCCTGGATCATATTAATAACTGCATCCCATTCTTTATCAATGACTTTACAATGAATGTTCTTTTGTGAGTTTTTCTTATTAATAAATTAAGTAATTTTCCGACTCAGTGCTACCTCTTCTTTGTCGTGTGGCTAGAGTTGGTGGCGACCCTATCTTTTATATTGATTTCAGTGTCAAATAGCATTTTCTTATTCAAAGTGCGCGTGGCTCTTTTAGCTATCAGGATACATTCAAAGGGCGCTTCATGCTTCTTGCACATAGCGTCCTTTTATTCACGCTACTTACAATATGATCTACCCATCGAATCTTCAGCATTCTTCTGTAGCACCACATTTCGAAAGCTTCTATTCTCTTCTTGTCCAAACTAGTTATCATCCATGTTTCACTTCCATACATGGCTACACTCCATACAAATACTTTCAGAACGACTTCCTGACACTTAAATCTATACTTGTTGTTAACAAATTTCTCTTCTTCAGAAACGCTTTCCTTGCCATTGCCAGTCTACATTTGATATCCTCTCTACTTCGACCATCATCAGTTATTTTGCTCCCCAGATAGCAAAACCCCTTTACTACTTTAAGTGACTCATTTCCTAATCTAATTCCCTCAGCATCACCCTACTTAATTCGACTACAGTCCATTATCGTCGTTTTGCTTTTGTTGATGGTCATCTTATACCCTCCTTTCATGACACTGTCCATTCCGTTCAACTGCTCTTCCAAGTCCTTTGCTGTTTCTGAAAGAATTACAATGTCATCGGCGAACCTCAAAGTTTTTAATTCTTCTCTATGGATTTTAATACCTACTCCGAATTTTTCTTTTGTTTCCTTCACTGCTTGCTCAGTATACAGATTGAATAACATCGGGGATAGGCTAGAACCCTGTCTCACTCCCTTCCCAACTACTGCTTCCCTTTCATGCCCCCTCCCCCAGCCGGCCGCGGTGGTGTCGCGGTTCTAGGCTCTCAGTCCGGAACCTCGCGACTGCTACGGTCGCAGGTTCGAATCCTGCCTCGGGCATGGATGTGTGTGATGTCCTTAGGTTAGTTAGGTTGAAGTAGTTCTAAGTTCTAGGGGACTGATGACCACAGATGTTAAGTCCCATAGTGCTCAGAGCCATTTGAACCATTTTTTTCATGCCCCTCGACTCTTATAACTGCCATCTGATTTCTGTACAAATTGTAAATAGCCTTTCGCTCCCTGTAATTTGCCCATGCCACCTTCAGAATCTGAGAGAGAGTATTCCAGTCCACATTGTCAAAAGCTTTCTCTAAGTCTACAAATGCTAGAAACGTAGGTTTGCCTTTCCTTAATCTAGCTACTAAGTTAAGTCGTAGGGTCAATATTTCTACGGAATCCAAACCTATCTTCCCCGAGGTCGGCTTCTATCAGTTTTTCCATTCGTCTGTAAATAATTCGCGTTAGTATTTTGCATCCGTGACTTATTAAACTGATTGTTCGGTAATTTTCACATCTGTCAACGCCTGCTTTCGTTGGGATTGGAATTATTATATTCTTCTTGAAGTCTGAGGGTATTTCGCCTGTCTCATACATCTTGCTCACCAGATGGTACACTTTTGTCAGGACTGGCTCTTCCAAGGCTGTCAGTAGTTCTAATGGAATGTTGTCTACTCCCGGGGCCTTGTTTCGACTCAGGTCTTTCAGTGCTCTGTCAAACTCTTCACGCAGTATCTTATCTCCCTTTTCGTCTTCATCTACGTCCTCTTCCATTTCCATAATATTGTCCTCAAGAACATCGCCCCTGTATAGACCCTCTATATACTCCTTCCACCTTTCTGCTTTCCCTTCTTTGCTTAGAACTGGGTTGCCATCTGAGCTCTTGATATTCATACAAGTGGTTCTCTTCTCTCCAAATGTCTCTTTAATTTTCCTGTAGGCAGTATCTATCTTACCCCTAGTGAGATAAGCCTCTACATCCTTACATTTGTCCTCTACCCATCCCAGCTTAGCTGTTTTGCACTTCATGTCGATCTCATTTTTGAGACGTTTGTATTCCTTTTTGCCTGCTTCATTTACTGCATTTTTATATTTTCTCCTTTCATTAATTAAATTCAATATTTCTTCTGTTACCCAAGGATTTCTATTAGCCCTCGTCTTTTTACCTACTAGATTCTCTGCTGCCTTCACTACTTCATCTCTCAAAGCTACCAGTTCCTCTTCTACTGTATTTCTTTCCCTCATTCCTGTCACTTGTTCCCTTATGATCTCCCTGAAACTCTGTACAACCTCTGGTTTAGTCAGTTTATCCAGGTCCCATCTCCTTAAATTCCCACGTTCTTGGAGTTTCTTCAGTTTCTATAGTTCATAACCAATAGATTGTGGTCAGAGCACATCTGCCCCTGGAAATGTCTTACAATTTAAGACCTGGTTCCTAAATCTCTGTCTTACCATTATATAATCTATCTGAAACCTGTCAGTATCTTCAGGCTTCTTCCATGTATACAACCCTCTTTTATGGTTCTTGAACCAAGTGTTAGGTATGATTAACTTGTGATCTGTGCAAAATTCTATCAGGCGGTTTCCTCTTTCATTTCTTAGCCCCAATCCATATTCACTTACTACGTTTCTTCCTCTCCCTTTTCCTACTACCGAATTCCAGTCACCCATGACTATTAAATTTTCGTCTCCCTTCACTATCTGAATAATTTCTTTTATTTCATCATACATTTCTTCAAATTCTTCGTCATCTGCAGAGCTAGTTGGCATATAAACTTGTATTACTATAGTAGGCGTGGGCTTCGTGTCTATCTTGGCCGAAGCTTATAACACCAATAAAAGTGTATATAAGAGTGATATTTAGAGAAGTATTTACTTTGGATTTGAATATACTGAACTGCATGGAGGAGATGGAAATTAATTTCATCCGAAGAACAGAATTTAACTTTTATTATATGCAGGAGGCTGGAGAGGAGTTTAAGGGACGTACAACAACATATTGGTGGACGTTTTAGCATATGAAAATTATTTCATGACTGAAGAATTTGATGAATGATTTGAAAACAAATCAGCCAACCAGCCTCTGATGTAATGATTTATTAATACGTTTTGACTAGAGTTACAGTAGTTGTAAAATTCTTCAGAAGCACATGGAGATGTAAAGTAACTTACTGGGGACGACAAATTACAGAGCAAAGGAGCTCATGTCAGGTAACATGGAATGTGTGACCGTCAGTAAAACGAAATGAAATCCATTAAAAATATTTCCATTGGAGCTGGGCCAAGCGTAAAAGCCTTCACATAAAAATTTGCATGGAATTAAAAGGCCCGTAAGACGCTGGTGCCAAGCGGCGACTAGTCACATACATGCGGACCTTACCACTGCCTTTTAATTCCATACAAATTTTAATGTGAAGCCTTTTACGCTCATCTCAGCTCCAATGGAAATGTTTTAATGGGTTTTATTGGTTTTTACTTATGCTCAACAGTATCTATGTTCGAAATTTCGAAGAATTTGATTTATTATTTTTGAGCTGTGTAGCTTATAGAAGGTCTGGGTTTGTCAATGGCAATTTAATGATTGATGTTGACAACATGTTCATTAGACGTTTATCATAGCCGTCATACATCTCTGAGTGTCCTAATTTCTTTTCTTTCCCCAACTGCAAATCTAGAAATGGAAATCAACATTGTCAGTGAAGAATTCTGATACACTGCAGAGAATGTACAACACTGATTGAGATTCTGCTGTCTCAATAGTTATGTGGTGTTAAACACGCTTGGAACAGATAATACAACAGGTAAAAACTACTACACAACACACCACCGTATGGAACAAATACGAAGGGATGACGAGACTAAATCCGGCATAGCATATCCTCCGTCACGCAGCGTAGCTTTTGAGACGTTTATTTAGGTACAGAAGTAGACAGCAACCAACAAAAGCACGAATTTACAACTTCACTACCAGAATGAAGATTTTACTCTGCAGTGGTATGTGCGCTGATATGTAATTTCCGGGCATATTAAAACTGTATGTCGGACCAAGACTCGTTCGGGGGCAAGTGATCTACTATCTGAGCTACCCAAGCACAACGCAGAATCAGCCCTCACCGCTCCAATTCCTCTTGGAGAGCTTCTGTGAAGTTTGCAGTGTAGGAGACGAGGCAGTGGCGGAATTGGAGCTGTGAGAAGGGGTCGTGAGTCGCGCTACAGTAGCTCACACAGTCAGTCTCCAGCGGCGCAGCGGTTCGGGCGGTGTTACGTCCCTGCCGCACGTCTGCACGACAGGTGTTTACGTTAAGTGTGTAGCAGTGTGCCGCGGTAATACATAGAACGAATTATGGCCGTGTCGTTCCGCAAATCGACACTGAAATTAAGTTTTGTTAACGAATATGCTCGAACGAAAGCTTACGAGATGGAACGTTATTTACGGGACGAGGTAAAAATGGAACATGACGTTCTAGTTGGAATACAGTCATCTATAGTCAGCAGCGTGATCTATGTCAAGGTCATCAATGAAGCGGCGTGTGACGAACTGCTACTCCGACACCGACAAGGAGCGGTTACAGTTGAACGCGCCGGCATGGGACTACGAACTATCAGTATCTTTGAGCTTCCATTCGAAGTGCCGGAAGAATTGGTGACAGACACCCTGCGACCTTACGGAACGGTCCTATCCCATGCGGTTGCAGAATGGGTGGGTTTAAAAACGTATCCTGTCCTCAATGGCGTCAGACAAATACGGATCGAACTCTGATAACATGTTCTGTCATACTTGTACATCGGTGGTTTTAGGGTGATTGTCATCTATGAGGGATAACCAAGGACGTGCTATGGGTGTGTGAAGGAGGGCGTACGTTCTGCGTGTACTCCATGAAGGTTGTTGCAGCTGCCACGGGATGATCCACCAATGACACCGCATCTGTCTATGCTCCCCATGACCTATACCGCCGCATTACGCGATGACGTAGGCCGCGAGACATAAACGTACGGAACGTGCAGACAGAGACGGATCGTGGCCACGGAAGGACGACGTAGCGCTGGACCACCTGCAACAGTCGCAGGACGCCCTATCTTCGGTGCCCCTTGCGGCTACTTCAGATAAGGTACTTACAGACGTCGATAATTCGATGACGCACGATTCCGAGGTCCAACACGAACATCCAGAGGCCATGCTGAGCTCTGATACCGAGGCTCGGCAACGAAAACAGCGATCACCAAAACACCGGGAGAAGCGCCGCCTCACGGTGGAGAGCTACCAACCAGATCGAGCAGCCCGACGCCTACAACGCACGACAACGATGGGACGCTATGGGGCTCGTCACAAGCCCCACCCCCGTGGGGGACAGATGATGCTGGAGGCACTGCTCCCACACACTCTCCCGGTGTAAGACCGGAAGAGCGCACGGAATAACGGCGGACCATGTGAGGGGACGGCGGGAAACGTTAGAAAGAAAGTAGCATGTGTACTGAAGAATTAGCAACCGTAAGGTGCCCTATTCAGAAGGATGTAGGTTGCAGTAGGTACTGGGAGATGAAGAAGCTTGCACAGGGTAGAGTAGCATGGAGAGCTGCATCAAACCAGTCTCAGGACTGAAGACCACAACAACAACAACAAGGTGCCCTATCCACCTTGAGAGCTATGCAATAAGCTTATTGGAGGCCGGTAAAAATTAAGATGCTCAGTGACATGATAAAGGTTGCAGATTTAGAAATAGCTCTGTTACAGGAAGTGCTTCCCCCCTCGGACTTTTACGGTTACGATATTTACTGTTCCCCATGTGACAAGAGAAGCGTTCGCACTTCTATCCTATTGAAGGAAGGGATACCTGCAGACGAAGTAGAGCAGTTACCTTCTGCCCTTGTTACGGCCATGAACATAGGTGGAATACGTTTGATCAACATATACAAGCCGCCATGCTCTGAGAAGAGAAGGGTAAGAGCAGATTTTTACGTCCATGAGGTTACACCGTTGTTCCGCGGACGATAGAATGGTTGCGTACTCGACGGAGATTTTAATTGTGTGCTCGATAGAAAGGACAAAATCCCAACTATACTCCTAGTCAAGAACTTCGGGATCTGGTCAACGGGATGGAATTAGTCGATAATGGGACCTGAAGTATCGCAGCCAACCTGGATATACATTTTTTACGAGCCACTCCGTGAGCCGTTTGGATAAGATCTATGTTTCAAGGGCGTTAGCGATGTCGACGGCCGACCACATTTACAAACCATAAGGCATACGTTTGTACGGTTACCCTTGCTAGACAGTAGGTATGGAGACGGAGGGGTAATTGGAAGAACGTCTCCACCTACGTGATGCAGAATGCCGACGCACGGTGAGGGACGCGTGGCATGGCTGCCTCCGTCGACTAAATTCTTGTGGTACTGTCCTACAGTAGTGAATCGGGAGCGCGAAGCCATCTGTACGGAAGGCTTATCGGAAGGAGGTTTCTCGATGACAGCGCACGACCATTGACTTTTACTTTACGGCCCTCCGAAAAAATATTCGTTCACCAAGCTACACCAGAACGCCAGACGGCCGTCCACCGAGTCAAGGCGAAGCCGACACAACTTGCGACGCTAAGAATGGCTAGTACGATGTTCCGCGCGATGTCGTAGGGTTACCTGCCTACCGAAGTTCCCTCGATGCATTTTGTGGTAAAGGAAAGAAAAAGACGAGGGAAATTAATTCATGAGTTGGATCTCGGCGATGGCAGTCGTTTGTCAACACGAAGGGGCATAGCACAGGCGTTCATGAATCATTTTAGCATATTCCATGCGAGCGACGGGAAGGGCCAGACGGAGCTGGGGAACGTCCTGGAAGGGATCCCAGACGCGACGCGTGTGAACGGGGCAGCAGACGTTTTATCTGAAATTACGTGTGAGGAACTGGAAGAGGCGATTACACGAGGTGCCTCCAAGTCCCTAGGCTCAGACGGATTCCCCTCGGAATTTTACCGTGCCTTTGTGACCATTATGACACCGATGTGGTTTTATATGTTTAATGAGCCTCTGCGGCAAAAAGTACCAGTTCCCATAAAATTCACGGAAGGGCTCATGATCCCGACACGTGGTGGCAAACGACCTTGTTATTATTTCCACTTGATCCTCCTTAATACTGACTAAAAGATCTTTATGAGCATACTGGGCAGCAGTATCAAAACGTCGCTGACGGATCGAATACATGTCGATCAGACTTGTCTTGGCTGCATCAGTAATATCCACACGGCCTTGGGAGGTCATCGTGACGTCGTCGCCCTCGCGGCCGGATGCCACCTACGGAGGGCGCTGGCTGCTGTAGATTTCGATCATGCTTTTGATCGAGTGGATCATGTCTATCTCGCAGCGGTGATGAATGGGATTGGTGTCTCGCCATTATTGACCACTGCAGTGATGCGGCTGTTGCACGGAGCCAGATCAGCGATGGAGATCAACGGAGGGAGAAGTAAATAATCACTGATCTTAAGGTCAGTCAGACAGGGTTGCTCCTTGTCGATCATCCTATATGCCATGGTCTTAGAACCGTGCTTCGCAGGCCTTCTCCGCTGACTCAGCGGGATCTCCATGCGGCATCTATCATTCAAATGTAGAGCATACACGGATGACACTGCGTTCTTCGTCCGGAATGAGGGGGAGACTCCATCAGCACTGGATTGGCTACCGACTTATGGGATGGCAGCTGGCAGCGAGGTCAAGTTCCGAAAATCACAATTCATGCATGTGGGTCATAGAAGCAGGGACGGAAAGACTCTTACCTGTGGTGCAAACCCTCCGATATCTGGGTGTCACCTTTCATAAGCAGACGGCATGAACGGCTGCGCACAATTACCGACGGTTGTGGCTCGAAGTCCGCACGTCAGTACGACTAAATGCTCTATGGGCGATGGATATGCTGCAGCGAGTGTCACTCGTCAACCTTTATCTCGCTCCCTCGACGCGCACGATGACTATAAGGATTCAGAAGGCTATTGGGTACTATGTAAGCCTGGGACAGCTCTTTAAGGTACAGTACAAAACGCTTACCCTCCCAGCGCGAGAAGGGGGTTTTGGTTTAGTGAACGTGCACGAGAAGGCGCGTGTGTATAAATACCGTGACGCAACAGGAATCACTCGCTTACGGGGACGTTCATCGAAGAACTAGTACAAACATAGCATCTTAGCCGGGTCAGTGTGGGCCATATATCGCCCCCTTAACGTATATGCGCACGTTCACCACTGAACCCAGCTACGTTCGAGCGCGTTTACCGACGTCGCGACAGTCGACATCGAAGGACGTGTACCATCTGCTTCTTCGATATCGCCCGGAACAGGGTGGCAAGGAAACATCCTGCAGTAGATCGGCAAGTGGTGTGGCGCACGGTACACCACCCCCACCTACCTGCAACAGTCAGGTCAACATGGTACAGTGTAGAGAACCGGAAACACCCAATGAATTACAAAAAGTACGCAGTACATTTGGCGGGTTCTCCCATGTGTCAGCAATGGGGCGTGCTCGATACAGACGACCACCGGCTGGTCTGCGGCGAGGCGTTGGCTGTCTGGACATTAGCAAGGAAGATAATAGCGTTCATGCGACGCGCTGTATGTAGAGCAATATCTTCCGACATAGTATTTTTTTCAGAGGAAACATTTTCCGCGATATAAGACGAACGCAGTGGCGTGGATAACAGGTACGACGGTCCATTACATATATAGAGAAACACTTCTGAACGTACTAGATTGCTGTCAATACTTCTAAGGTGGACACACAAAACTGTTGCTGCAACGAAAGTACAAGGACTGGTATGCAGATTTCCTAGGAACGGTTTTTGCGGACCCGCCATATACTTTGGGTGCGCCTGGCGTGCAAAGATGAGCGGCGGGGCTGTCGTTGTGGAACCGACCAAGTAAAGTGATCAGCTAAGGACAACTACGAGAGTAAGTGACTCAGAAATAACTAACACTTGCACAGATAGCAGCAGAATGTTTCTTTTAATTTTGTTTTAATATCTATAAATACTTTTTAAGGGTACCGGGGGTGGCCCTTCTTTGTTGTTATTTCATGCTGCATGGTAGGACGGCAGCAAGGTTCCTTCTAGGACATTTATGATGTAAAAGAACGCATTATGGTTTTGCGGATAATAAAGGTTTCTGTTTCTCCTAACTACCTTAAAAACAAAAACAAAAAAATTAAAAAAAAACAGAAAAAAGATGGTAGAGCACTTGCCCACAAAGGGTAAAGGTCCCGAGTTCGAGTCTCGGTTCAGTATACAGTTTTAATCTTCCAGGAAGATTCATATCAGCACACGTTCCACTGCAGACTCAAAATTTCATTCTGGAAACACCCCCTAGGCTGGCTAATCCCCGTCTCCACAATATTCTTTTCTTTCAGGAGTGTTACTTCTGCAAGGTCTTCAGGACAGCTTCTATGAAAGTTGACAGCATTAGAGTAACTGGCGGAGTTACAGCTCTGAGGACTGGTCCTGAGTCTCGCTTGCGTAGCTCATATGGTAGAGCATGCCCTTAAAAGGCAAACGCCCCGAGTTCGAGTTGCGGGCCGGCACACAGTTTTAATCTATCTGCTATCCTCCGAAGTCCTTTAATGGGAAATCGTCGGGTAAATGACGCCTGGACTCCATTTACCGAGCGAGGTTGTGTAGTGGCTGGGAGACACAATGGACACGCATTCGGCAACGACGTTTCAAATCCCCGTTACATTTCCTTAAATCACCTAAGGCAAATGCCAAGATGTTTCCTTTGAAAGGCACATCCGATTTCCATCCGCACCTTTGCCTAATCAGAGCTTGTTGTCCGTCTCTAATCACCTCGTTATCGACGGAACGTGAAACAATAATCTTCGTTCCTTTCTTCAACTTCATTTGACCAAGTTGTCTGCCACACTTCCCCCTTTCTCAGGGAATGAAACAGAAACATGTAGATGTCGTTTTTGTACAGATATCAGTTACGGGCTGTGGGGCCATTGATAAACTTCTGGTATGTTCGTGAACCGTTAACATCTTAACAGCATACTCGCTTTTCATGTCAGTTTCTTTTCGCTACTGGGTTATGGCTCCGTTCTCCGCTGTTTCAGGGGAACGAGTGCATGAAAGAGACGCCTGTTGAATTACAAGCAGCTGTCTTTCAGGAAAAATGTTATCCTATTTTTACAGCTTGTGACAGACTCACCCACTTGATAACCTCTCATACGCTTTTTTTACCTTGAGGGCTGTTACTGCGTCATTTAAATCACGGAGGAGATGCAATATTACCTCCTTTGCGTGTCAACGTCATTGTCACCTTCAACGTCTTCACTTGTCAGGCACAAGTAGAAGATCGTAAAATCAGTTGCGTCTCCTGCTGCTTCGATTTCGCCTAGGAGGTGTTACAAACGGGGGGAAAATTTCATAGGAGTAGCTATTCTATTTAAACACTGGTTTATTTGACGTTACTGAATAGACCTTCCTTATCGGAAAGAATGCTTTACTCTGCAGTGGAGATGTGGTGTTCTAAAATCCTTTCACAATAAAACTGTGCCAGAACTAGACTTGAATCCGAAACCAAGTCTTCACCAGCAATGTACTTATCGACTGAACTATACTCTTATTTCTGTGTGGACTTGTTGCTCCAATAATATACGTCCTTCTCTTGTTAATTTTTTACCGTCGGCTTTGACTTTATTATTTCTTTCGTACAGTGTTTCTGTTCTTTCTCATTACTAAAGAGTTTTGGTTGTGTCTCTGGAGTCATAGGCATAATCAAGGCCTTGTCGGTACTTCACAGTAACCAATATGCTCTTACAGAAGACTGACCTATTAAATTAATAGTGAAATGAACTAAACAATTGGATTAATTATTTTTCTCCATGATTGGCGACAAAAGCATTTTCTTTCCTTTTATCTATGACTTCACCCGCACACGCGAATATTACGTTTGTTGCACACGTCTCTTCCTCCTCCTTCGGTTTATACATTCTCTTCTCTCCGTTCTCTCCACCTCTTCCTCCCCATCTCTCTGTTCACCTCCTCCTGAATATTTCACTGTCCATCTGTTAACTTTCACCTCTCTCTGTTCAGCTCCTCCTCCCCTTCTTCTGTCCACCTTCTCCTCTTTCCTCCGTCCACATCTTCCTCCCCTCTTCCTGCCAATCTCCTCCTGTCCCCCTCCTACCTGCCCATTCCCTTCTCTTTCTGTCCAACTCCTCCTCCTCCACCTTCGTTCTGCCCACATATTTCTCCCCCTATGCCTCTTTGTCACCGCCTCCCCTTTCTCTCTGTCAATTTCCTCTTCTCCCCTGTCTGTCCATCTCCTCTTCACCCTGCCAGAGAAACTGTGATTGTGGAACTGCTGCGTTTATTTGTTGCAGATTATGTCACAAACTGTTACGTTTTCATCGTTTCCTTGGGCACGACCACATTGAAATTCATACGAACATCTATATGGGGGAAGGAGGCGTATCTCAGCCACTTACCAGTCGTACAAATTAGGTGCGTCGATAAGAGATTCCTATCATATGACACACATACTGTCACTGATGCCATGCATGACACACCAGACGTGTTTTCCGGTAGAGGATTCGGTTGCCTTGTCGCCTTGTCATCAAACATTTGTGGTTGCCATTAGAAAGCCACTTCCTTTCGGCTGCTAATAGACCTGTGCAGAATCAGCTGTCATTATAGGTCCCTACCTTACACTTCGCTGTTACATGTCACAGACACAAATTTGAATAAAACGGACAGTGAAAAAGAAATTGACGGGGAGGAGTTTGGAACACGGAGCGGTCGTTTGGCAGTTCACCTCCGTAACCACTTAACCGTTGCGCATTTCGCTTGGCGCATGTTCTATATTGTACTTCTTGAGATAGGACCGTATCTATTTTACTTTTTTTTTTTTTTTTTTTTTTTTTTAAATACAGTTCGGTACACCGTCTTCCTGTTTTCGTGCTTGATCTATGTTCAGTTTTTGACGGGCTGTCCACTGGGTCCTCTTACCACTAAGTGTGAGGGGGCTGTGGTGGGGAGTTCCCCTTGTAAGATGCTGGGAGAGAGTTCCGTGTCGGCGGCTCTCGCCGCGTGGGCCCGGTTTACCTGCAGCCGTGTGCACGGCTATCAAGCATTCCCTAGCGGCTTGCTATTTGTTAGCAGTCGCGCGTCCTGCCTGTCTGTGCTCAAGTTGAATAACTTACGTTATCTGACCTGCACTGTAAACGAAATTTTGCCTTCGGCCAAGAGACGTTTGATTAACTGGCCTCGCACGGTAAATTTTCTCTTTAATTTTTAATACATACTGTATTCATGTTCTAAGTTTTGTTGTAAATTTTTGGTAATCATTATGTTACCATTGTCAATATTTACCATTTGGTGGTCCGCCTAATGTCTTGGTCTTGAATTCGCTTGAAGAAATTTATCTAGAACTGTTTTATTTAATTGGTTGGTTTATTAAAAACTGTTTAGTTCAAAAATTTTTAGAAGGCCAATATTGTTAAGGTCTTACATCTTGAATTTGTTTGAGGTTATTATTATTGTGATTTAACTGCTCTATCATTCTGTGTTTTGAACGCCTTTTATGGCAAATTAATATCAGTTTTTATATCTGTTTTCAAAGAGGACATGTTGTAAAATTATACATATATGTACAAAATAAATGTTGTTGTATAAGGATAAATGGTTTTAGTTAAATGGGCCTAGCCGTTCCATGTCATGTCCTTGATGCTGGTAATTCCAGATTTCAGTTTACTCTAATGAAAAGAATGGCACTCTATTTTTTTATCACCATGCATTTTTAATGTTGGGATCGCAAGTAATGATTGCCATTAAAATAGTCCAACACTCAGTCGTTTCTACAATTGTTTTTTATAAACTTCATACAGAAAAAGAGACCTAAAAATTTATGTCGAGCTAAACATTGCCTTCACTCTGATAACAATCTGGACCAAAATTGGGTATTTTTGTTTCACAACAAGAGGCCAAAAATTTTCAGAGCTTCAAGAAATTGATTTTAACGATAAATCATTTTGAAAATGTCAGTTTATGCTCTAAATTTAGTTCTTGATTATCAAAATTCTCCCTGAAACAAGTAGAGAACTCATCAGCATCAGTCTCTACAAAAGGCAAGGTGAAAAACTGTGAAACAATTTAAATGCTTTTGAAATTTTGGAAGCTTTTATTCAAACGACTTCTCAAATCTGAAAGAATTTAAAAGTATCTTTCGCTGTTGTAAGGAGAAGATGAAGAGCCCTTCTTGGCAAGGGATTGTTTCAAACAGGAAACGCCGTTTTATACACTTACATGAGATTTATTCCGTTTCAGCTTTTTTGAGAATGGAGAAACATTTGAAATTGTTCAGCCAATGTCTACCATTCCTCGAATATGTAAACAAAAATCGTTAAGTTTCCGGTAAAGTCTGCAAGAAAAGCAAACCCTGCCGTCAAACCGGATCCTCCAGTTCACGGATGGATTCACCTCTTTCTTTGAAAAATTCTACTAACACATGAAGCAACACTAAAACATTGTAAAACACTCCCTGTGCTGAACTAACGAACTTCCTTATCAAGCAGAAGATCACCACACTGGCAGTCCAGTGCATCAGTGACTGGTTTCAACAACATCTCCAAATTGCAACCTTGTTCACCACTTTAGGATTGTACCTTGCATTGTCCATACTTAACACACAATAGTAAGATGGAAATATCGGAAAGCTGCTGTCTCTACAACACAAGGCTATGAATCCCTTCTGTTCGACTACCATCGCAGGAGCTACAGTAGATTCTATGTCCACCATAATCTGTACAGGACTTCTTTTTCAGACGTGAAATATCTGCAACTGCTGGAATAGTGGTGTAGTCTGTACAATTTCCACCCTTAAATTATCAAAATCCATTCTAGGTAAAAACGGCCAACTGATATGTATAATCTATATTAATCGACGCGTCAAACTTAAGGGGAAAACAACTGCAGCGATCAAAGTCAGTTTTAAATTGTGAAGCAACGTCAGGACTCTTAATCTCAAACTTCCTCTTTACTGTATTTGCAGAAAGCTGTACAGATTTAATGGTGTTATCTCAGTTTTATTTTTGAATTATCAAAATAATGAATCTGCAGCTCCTAAAAATGCAGTTTTGATTATTTCGCCTTGATATATTTTACTATCCTCTGTAATAATCTTTGACAATCGGAACGACGCCTCAGTTGCTACTTTATACTTGCCAAATGGTTTTAGAAAAGTAAATTGTTGAACATTAAGTTTGGATTTTTTCTGTCTTACCTTTTCCTCCCTTAGAACAGAATCCAGTCTAAAATTCTCCCCTGTCCGTGAGTTAACGTTTCTTAAGTGACGTTCACAACTGATGCACAGCACAGTGAACACACATTATTTGTCCTTTGTCTGGGTAAGCAACTAATCGATTTCCCATTCCGAACAAAAATGATTGGTTCTTCCTTGAACACGCCCTCGTCAGAACAAATCTTGTCAGTATCAGTATCCGGCCGAAGTGGCCGTGCGGTTAAAGGCGCTGCAGTCTGGAACCGCAAGACCACTACGGTCGCAGGTTCGAATCCTGCCTCGGGCATGGATGTTTGTGATGTCCATAGGTTAGTTAGGTTTAACTAGTTCTAAGTTCTAGGGGACTAATGACCTCAGCAGTTGAGTCCCATAGTGCTCAGAGCCATTTGAACCAGCCAGTATCAGTAAGTAAATAGAACTATCCATTTTAGCTAATGCGTGAGCAATTGACTATGAGGCTTACGACCTGGTGTTAATGACTGACAATGAATGGCGTTGGCACGGGAGAACCGAACAGTTGTTGTCATGATCACGGTCTAAGCCCAGTGGAGCCATCCTGAACGTTCCTTGATCTAACGGAAATATCCCTGCGCGTTATAGTAGCTCGTGATCGACGGTTTGGCATGTAGTAATGTATATAGCACAACTTTTGGGTCATTCCCTAGTTTACTGGTAATATCACTTAGAAATTTCCTCATTAACTATATGACTAAGTTGTTTTCCTGTTTGTAATATTTTTCTGCTGACCTCATTAGAATTTGCGGAATGAATTCCTATATTGCGCCTCTAGAGGCCAGTGTTATGGAATTAGTTCCCTGACATTTGCACTCTAGTTTTTGTGGCCAATACATTATTCGTTATTTTATATCACGCTGCTTACACATTTCATGTATGAATCAGGTTGAGCACGTTTCTTCATACTGACACCCAATGTGTATCAGGAAACGAGTCCACGGTTTTGTTTCATCTCTCTCCTTTCCTCATTTAACTGATTGACAAATTTGTTGTTAACTGCTTTTTCATCAAAGTAGTTTAGCGTATGTAATTGTTTTACATGGAAACTTGCACCAGTTTGAAATTTATTGTTCTCATGTGGATCGCGGCTTCAAAGGATGTAGAAGAAATTGCACCAGTTTTGTTCTATAGCATTTGAAGTGTCCGTTTACTGCACAAAAATATCACTTTCACTCCTGTGTTGACTGAACGCTCTAGACGATTATGTCGTTCGTTTCCTAATGTTTCTGTTTGGACTCTAATCATTTCTGCTTCCCATAATGGGTGGCCGATTGTAGGCATAAATCTTTACTATTATTTTGCCAAAGGCAACGTTTGTGCAATGTAGCATTCCTTGAACACTATTCACGTACTTACAATCCTAATTTTTTCATTATATTACACACATCGAGAAAAGTTTTGCATCACATCGGTTCCGAGAGTTCCGGAACCTGTACAGAAAAATGCAATAGAGATCAACGTAAACATCATTTCCGTCCTTTGTATTGTTCAACGAAACCACACATTACATGTTGTACCACCATACATCGAGACCTTCCGAGGTGATGATCCAGACTGCTGTACACACCGGTACATCTTCTACCCAGTAGCACGTCCTCTTGCATTGATGCATGCCTGTTTTCGTCCTGGCATACTATCCACTGTGTGGCGGACCGAGACTCGAAGTCGGGACCTTTGCCGTTCGCGGGCAAGTGCTCTACCAACTGAGCTACCCAAGCACGACTCACGCCCCGTCCTCACAGCTTAAATTCCAGATACTGGATGACATGATGGACGGTACAACATACAGCAGCCTTAAGAAGGAAGCAATGGATCGCAGAAAATGGAGAGGCAAAGGACCTGCTAATATAGCAGATAACTGATGATGATGATGATGATACTATCCACAAGTTCGATTCACGGTCCGGCACACAGTTTTCATCTGCCAGGAAGTTTCATATCAGCGCACACTCCGCTGCAGAGTGAAAATCTCATTCTGGAAACATCCCCCAGGCTGTGGCTAAGCCATGTCTCCGCAATATCCTTTCTTTCAGGAGTGCTAGTTCTGCAAGGTTCGCAGGAGAGCTTCTGGCAGAAGCAAAGCTGTGAGGACGGGGCGTGAATCGTGCTTGGGTAGCTCAGTTGGTAGAGCACTTGCCCGCGAACTGCAAAGGTCCCGACTTCGAGTCTCGGTCCGCCACACAGTTTTAATCTTCCAGGAAGTTTCATATCAGCGCACACTCCGCTGCAGAGTGAAAATCTCATTCTGGAAAGCGCAGAGAATTCCATACTCTCTGTCTTCTGTACTCTCTCATCAACGAACATAGTCCCTTGACGTTAATCCTCTCGGTCTGAATATCACGGTAGAAACCGCCATTCCCGTCAGATCAAAATCCTTTCCGTATCAAGCTATCATTGAGCCACTCTCTCGAAGTCCTTCTCAGTAGTAGAAACTTGATTCGGAACAACTACCCGCATTATATGAGAAAACTACATAACATCTCCAGCTTCAAAAAAATGGCTCTGAGCACTATGGGCCTTAACATCTGTGGTCATCAATCCCCTAGAACTTGGAACTACTTGACCCTAACTAACCTAATGACATCACGCACATCCATGCCCGAGGCAGGATTCGAACCTGCGACCGCAACGGTCACGCGCTGCCTACTGATGCGCCTAGAACCGAACGGCCACACCGGCCGGCTCTCCAGCTTCAGAAGACAGGTAATTACGTCCCTACTACCATTGTCCCTGTACGCACTCGTTACCCTTTTACATCCCTCTTTTCAAATTGATCTTCCTCTTTTCCCTGTATACCTAGCCAATGTAGTCTCCTTAAATTTAGTTTTCCAAGAGCGCACTATATCAGAAAACTACTATTTTGTAGACCTATAAATTATTCTTATATCTTTCGTTACCATCATTGTAATTAATTTCACAATTATTGTCATTATTATAATTATTATTTGCTGTTATCACTATTAGTGCCTGTAGCTGCAGTAGTACACATAAGGCAGTATGAACACTGTTAGTTCATACTCGGTATAATTTACTCACACTGTCACTTCAGACACTCAATTCATGTTAATACTTGTTGTCAAATTAAAACTGTTATTTTTAGGTAACTGTGATGTAATAAGTACAGTACGTGAGAAACACTGGTCCAATCTGAGAGAGGGCCTGATGGACCTAATAAGATCAGGTTAAATAAATAAACCAACGACTGAAATAGTTTCCACCGGACAAGTGTTAAAGATATCTGTTGAAGATGCTTGCCTAAGCTGTATACGTACTTTCCAGTCTTATAAGATTCAGTATAATGATTTTACTCAAGCTATTTTTTCCTTATTTCGAAGTAATAAACTTTTATTCCAGTCTAAAAGCGTCTTATTTCACTTCTTACTACAACTCTTGCTTCAGTTGCGAATGCCATTGTCAACGTCTTCTCTTATTGCAAGTGTATCTCTAT
This sequence comes from Schistocerca nitens, assembly GCF_023898315.1. Lineage (NCBI taxonomy): Eukaryota > Metazoa > Arthropoda > Insecta > Orthoptera > Acrididae > Schistocerca > Schistocerca nitens. Next base: position 285,153,470 of record NC_064619.1, read on the forward strand.
TAACCTTTCACTAGCCTATATTAAAAAGATTCTCGAGAAATGATGAAAATCACCATTCAAAATGCGGCTCCGTGTGGAACTCCACGTTGTACATTTATTTACTTCGTAAGCTATGCATATATCACGATATTTGGTGTCGTTCCCTTAACGATCTTCCACGTTATCTTTATTGCTGTTCCTCCTGAATTCCATTTGCTACATAGCTTCTTCTAAGTAGCTACAACTCACATGATAATATCATTTTCAAAATTCTAAAAGCACCAGGCCACATGTTATGCTCGCAACCAAAGTTATCGTTGTTATCTGCACACCTACATGATTAGTCTCCAATTCACAGTTAAGTGTTTGTAAGAGGAGTTATGGAACCAATTTCAGACCGTTTCTCGTTCTTCCCACTCTTGAGAAACACGTTGGAAAACTGCACTTGTCGTTCGAGGTTTAGTTCTTCTCATTTCATTACGATGGTTATTTCTCCCTGTGTAGTTGAAACCGACAAAACATTTTTGCATACGGAAGAGAAAGTTGGTGATTGAAATTTCGTGAAAAAATCTCGCTGCAACGAAAAACGCTCTTTTTTAATGACTGCATCACCAACTCGCCTATGATATCTGTGATACCTTCTCCCCTATCTCCTTGAATTTTTCTCGTGTTCTCTCTCAGTTATACCCGTCAGATACCATACTCAAAGCAGTACGCCAGAAGAGGATGGACAAGCATAGTGTAAGTAGTCCCTTTATCAGATCTGTTGAATCTTCTGAGCATTCTGCCAATAAAACGCAATCTTTGATTTGCATTCTCGACGATACGCTTTATGTGATTTTGTATATTATGGTTCAAATTTAAGTTGTTCGTAGCCGTAATCACTAGGTATTTAACTGAATCGATAACCTTTGAATGTACATCTCTATCCACGGACATACTACGCGAGCGGAGGGTATCTTGAGCCACTGTTAGTCATTTCTTATGTCCTTCAGACAGCACGTGCAGTAGAAATCTTCTTGAGAAACACTGGGGAACGTTAAAGTAATTTCCCTGTTAGCATATCTTCTGTTGAATGCCCTAGCTACAGTTTGATAATCAGCATTCAGCAGTGTCCTTTGGGTATTTCTTTTGTCACTTTTGTTGACGTGTTTGTTAGTGGTTTTTGAATCGGCATATACATTGACGATGAAGAAGTAGCTCACTCACATCCTAAGGGATCGTTTCCAGAACGAACGATTTAACGTGCAGCGGACTTTGTGCTGTTTTGAAACTTGTTGAAAGAAGGAGAGGTCCTGATAGACAAGAAACTGTGGGTAGGTGTCTGAACAGCTCAGTCAGTGAAGGAGTCCCTGTAAAATGTAATATTCCTGGTTCGAGTCTTTGTCTGACACACAGCATCAAATCTTTCATAAATATAAAATTGAACAACCTCCTCAATTGTCAACAAAAGATAAATATTAAAACAATTTGAGTCGCTTTTCGTTTTCTACTACGGCACTCTTCGAGGGATTATACCTTCGTCTTCAGTTGGTTCAGTGGATTACTCTACATTTTCTTTGTTGGATGTAGCCAGTTGTCTGCTTTGCATTTCATTCCGCTACAGATACAATGAATCAGTACTTGTCAACATATTATGGGACTAATATCACAAATCTTAAACAGTAATGAAGTAATTAATACGGTCCTTGCGCATTTGATGCATTCCTTTCTGCATCATATTTTCCTACAGTTTTATGAGTCCTAAATCTTCTCACAGAGGAACCGATCTTTTACAGCATAAGCGATACTTCGTTTTCACACTAATCCTGAGTCAATAAAAATAAATTTGTATCATTTTTCTGGTCGTAGGATGGCCTCGTCCTTCTCAGAAGGTATCCTAGCAAAGAAACCATGCAATATCATCATTTCGCATCTCTGCCACTGGAGATCCACAACGGGCTTCAAGGCGAAAGCGTGCTTTCAGATTTGTCGTACTCTTTCGGTCAAGGAAAGTTAGGCAACTAACACAAGCATCAATAGTCTCCATTCCCCGTTTAATTGGGTGTCTTCACGAGAATGACCATCAGATAAACCTTATATTCTAATAATGTATATGCAAGTTCCACAGTTTGGTTAAACGTAAGGCTGTTTGATTACAGAGTAACAAGGCAACTGCATTTAGGCGTTACCCACACTCAACAATGATTTAAATTCATACATCTCTAACTAGCTCATGATCGGCTGTGGAAGACTATTGCGGCTGCAGCCAAGGAGCGTTCTAAATTATTCAGTGTGAATAAATACTCTGCACAGCCTCGCTGCGTATCTACACTGTGTTACGGCTGTTACCACAAACTCTCACTACTCGCCACTCCCTGCGAAACATCCTAGCCAAAGCGTTTCTCCTACTTCAGATTTGGTACTCTGTGATAATTTTTAGTCTGTACATCACAAAGTAACAGATCTGTTTAACTGTGACTTAAATTAATATATGCTCATATTACTCGCGGAATAACGTCATTTACTGTTTGATCATTTCCTTTATTATTGAAAACAATTTTTCCACTTTCCATGCATGTTTAGAACTGCGCATATTATTAACACATTTTTGTCTCCTACTTTTAGCATTTCATAAGCGTTTTACCAATACTACTCTCGGAAAAATGATATGTATTTTGCTACTGAGAATCTGACTTTCCGTTACCGGCTTGGTCAAAAATTTTGCATTCAGCGGTAGTATGTACAAACAGACTCATGGGTTATGTTGGGCTCTATCTTATCAAGCAATTTTTTTCGTTTGTTCGAAATCTGTGTGATTTTGAATCTGACGTCGGTCTCCGCATATCTGGAGTAAGATCCCTTCAACACTCACAAATTAGTTCAGCTAGCTGGCTCGTTGCACCCGTCTATATTTCACATATAAAGAAAACTTGTAAACAAACGACGCACCAAGAAGGAATTATCCGAATGGAACCGAAATCGGTACATGTGATGTACATGTATATAGAAACAAATTAGTACAGTTTAAGAGAAACTGGATGATTTGTTCAGGAGAGAGAACTCCACAAATTGAGCAAGTCAGTAACGCGTTGGTCTGCCTCTGACCCCTAGTCAAGCAATCATTTGACTCAGTATTGTTTGTCAGAATTGTTGTATGTCGTCCCGAGCGATATCGTGCCAAATTCTATCCAATTGGTTAGTTAGAGCGTCAGAATCCCGAGCGGGTTGGGGGGCGTTCCCAGCTGGGCAGATATCCGGTGACATTGCTGGCGAAGGTGGGCTTTGGAACGCATGAAGACAAGCAGCAGAAACTCTCGCCACGTGAGGGCGGGCAGTACCTTGATGAGATATATGCAGCGTGGCTTGCCATGAAGGGCAACAACACGGAGCACAGACTATCACTGACGTAGTACTGAGCTGTAAGAATGCCGTGGATGACAGCCAAAGGGGATTTGCTATGAAATGACATGGCACCCCATGCCATCACCCCCATTTGTCGGGTCGCATGGTGGGCGACGGTAAGGTTGGTGTCCCACCGCTGTACTGGGCGTCTCCAGATACGTCTTCGGTCTTGAATCTCATTGACTGGAGTGGTCCTCGTGATGAGTCCCACTTCGAACTGAGCCTCAATGACCAGCGAAGATGTTTCTGGGGATGCCCTGGATAGCAGTGCTACATCAACCTGACCGTCGACCGCTGTGTGACTCCTCAGTCAGGAGTGGTGGTCTAGTTGCCATTTCTTTTCAAAGAATGGCCCCTTTGGATGTCATGTACAGCACCCTTACAACACAGCGGTACGTCGACGATATTGTACGCTTCGATTTGTTGCCTTTCATGGCAAGCCATCCAGCACTTACAGTCCAGCAACATAATTCCCACCGGCAGATGGTGAGAGTTTCTACTGCTTACTTTGGTGCTTGTCAAAATCTACCTTGGCCAGCATGGTCGCGAGATCTCTCACCAATTAAGAATATATGGACCATTATCAGCAGGGCCCTCCAACCAGCTTAGTATTCTGAAGATCTAAAGTATTTGCATAAGGGCTAAACGTGGACCAACGCGTTCTTGACTTGCTCAATTTCTGACTCTGTGTCAAAATAAATTTTGTTGTATTGAACTGTGTTTATTTCCTTATCTGTACATGTAGATCCCATCTATTGATTTCTGTGCCCACTTGGATTGTTCCTTAGTGGTACACCGTCTTTTTTTGTCTTAGTATGTATTTCATGGAGCTTTTATTAACAAATTTATCACAGCTGCTGATCGTAGTAAGGCGACTAGTTTCAAACCAACAGGTTCATTCTCAAGCCAACATATTGACTTTCGGTACAGTCTCAATGAGTCAGGATTGAGAATGAACCAGTCGGTGCGGAAATAGCCACCAAACATGTGTAATACAACTGTGACAGATCTTTTAACGAACGCTTCATGAAAAGTCAACTGCTTTAATGGTAGTTTTTATACTGTGGCTTATATCTCTGACAGGACACAGTTATTCTAACATTGAAATCTACATGTTCGTATCACACAGCAATGATACTGTTAAACACTTTTGTAACAGGGCGCAGAAGAGGTATATTCATTATGTTTGATATCAATACTTGTGGCAGAGGGTATCTAGTGGTATAGCAGTAGAAACCATTTCTAGAACTCCCGGGTTCAATCACGGATGGGGGTGGGGATTTTTCCTCGTTCCAGTCCATTCAGGAGAGCTTCAGGTCGACTCTGGCTGCTATCATATTGAGTACGAGACATATAAGCCAACTGGCGTGAGCGGCCCACTAGCCTCCCCTATCCTCGTGGTGCGCCGAAGAAACGCTGCACTCTAGCAGCATTCAGGCCAACAGCCTGACCAAGAACTTGTGCCACAGACTAATTTTTTATCATTACTTAGTTACTCATTTTCTTAATTACTTACTCATCGTTTCAGCTTAGTTGGCAATATGCCTCCTCTACATATTTCCTGAATGATTTTTTGGTCAGAGACGGGTTCTAATAACATGAATTTTCCAGTCCTATCTTTTCAGAAGGTACATTGATGCTATTATTAAATCTTTTTTGTCGTCTTACTCGTCTCCAGTTATCTTTCACTACTTTGCTGGATAGATTTAGTATCTTTGGTCTTCTAACACCCACACTTCGTCTCGTGCCCAGTAGTTATTTATTATGAGTTCTGGAATGTTAATAATTATTCTTCAGATCTTCGTTTCTAATATATGTTTGGATCTTTATCACAAAGGCAAAGCTTTTCTTAGAAACATCCATTTAAAAATGCCAATTTCTTGTTCATCTGCGTTCCAGAAGGTTAAATAAGCTTAATAAACGAACTTCTGTAAATTACATTTACTAATAATAAGAACTAGATTTTAAATGCAGAATCTACAGTCAATAACACATAAGAAAGTTAGGTGCGCCACTAAAGAAATGTAATTAAACGTTTTACAATTGCCTTCATTTCCATTAAATATGTCTTTTACCGAACAGGAAAAAAGTAATTGAAGCTAGATATCATAAAACTTTTTATGAAACAATTATCATGTATTCATTGCTTCTTAATATTACATAAGAGAACCGAAACATCCACACTTCGTTAATAATTATCTCATGATGACTTTCTTGAACAAATGAAACATTGACAAGTATAAATATACTAGGATTCGTTAGTGCATTTCATTAGCATGCAGTGAGTCAAAAATGGATGAAGTAGAGAAGAAATCAGTATCCTCCAGATTACAATAAAGAGCTAAACATTAAGTTTACGAGAAAACTATAATCTGTAGGAGAAAAGAAAATATGGAGGGTACGTTTGTCATAAAAACGTTCTGCACAAACTTGATTTGTTAACATGCAATGTTTATATTTTGAAGAGACCGTAGTTACACTTTGTAATTTCTCCATGTTATCTGACACTAATGTCCGAGATTATGGAGTTATTTTAGTTCATTAGTTTGTTAAGAAATACTGCTATCTAGAAAAACAGCCATTTTTATCGCAGTATCCTTTAAGAGTACACCATATAAAATGGTTTTAGTTAGCACCAGCTTCAAGAAACCATATGAAAAACACATATATAAGTAGCTCGCTGAGATAGAACCCGAGGGTCCAAATTGCCATTTAGTGGATAATACGAGAAAATTTATTTTGTGACTACTGAGGAAATTTAGACGAACATTATTTCCGTGTAATACTAGCTAAAAAATGCGTGTGGTATTAATAGTCGACCTTTCACTGCTTTAAGGTGTATACAAGAACTGTTGGAAACATTTGAAAACGACGCCCCTTTCCTTTTTTGATGGTGAGTCCTAACGACAACTACCCGCATCTCGTGGTCGTGCGGTAGCGTTCTCGCTACCCACGCCCGGGTTCCCGGGTTCGATTCCCGGCGGGGTCAGGGATTTTCTCTGCCTCGTGATGGCTGGGTGTTGTGTGATGTCCTTAGGTTAGTTAGGTTTAAGTAGTTCTAAGTTCTAGGGGACTGATGACCATAGATGTTAAGTCCCACAGTGCTCAGAGCCATTTGAACCTAACGACAACTGACCAGCTATTAGAATGAAATTTTCACTCTTCAGCGGAGTGTGCGCTGATATGAAACTTCCTGGCAGATTAAATCTGTGTGGCGGACCGAGACTCGAACTCGGGACGTTTGCCTTTCGCGGGCAAGTGCTCTACCAACTGAGCTACCCAAGCACGACTCACGCCCTGTCCTCACAACTTTAATTTCGCCAGTACCACGTCTCCTACCATCCAAACTTCACAGAAGCTCTCCTACGAACCTTGCAAAACTAGCACTCCCAGAAGATGTCAAAGTTAGCGTAAGGAGGGCTATGCGTGAAGCGTTCAGTGAATTCGAAAGTGAAATTCTATGTACCGACTTGACAGAAAATCCTAGGAAGTTCTGGTCTTACGTTAAATCAGTAAGTGGCTCGAAACAGCATATCCAGACACTCCGGGATGATGGCATTGAAACAGAGGATGACACGCGTAAAGCTGAAATACTAAACACCTTTTTCCAAAGCTGTTTCACAGAGGAAGACCGCACTGCAATTCCTTCTCTAAATCCTCGCACAAACGAAAAAATGGCTGACATTGAAATAAGTGTCCAAGGAATAGAAAAGCAACTGGAATCACTCAACAGAGGAAAGTCCACTGGACCTGATGGGATACCAATTCGATTCTACACAGAGTACGCGAAAGAACTTGCCCCCCTTCTAACAGCCGTGTACCGCAAGTCTCTAGAGGAACGGAGGGTTCCAAATGATTGTAAAAGAGCACAGGTAGCCCCAGTCTTCAAGAAGAGTCGTGGAGCAGATGCGCAAAACTATAGACCTATATCTCTGACGTCGATCTGTTGTAGAATTTTAGAACATGTTTTTTGCTCGAGTATCATGTCGTTTTAGGAAACCCAAAATCTACTATGTAGGAATCAACATGGATTCCGGAAACAGCGGTCGTGTGAGACCCAACTCGCTTTATTTGTTCATGAGACCCAGAAAATATTAGATACAGGCTCCCAGGTAGATACTATTTTTCTTGACTTCCGGAAGGCGTTCGATACAGTTCCGCACTGTCGCCTGATAAACAAAGTAAGAGCCTACGGAATATCAGACCAGCTGTGTGGCTGGATTGAAGAGTTTTTAGCATGTTGTTATCAATGGAGAGACGTCTACGGACGTTAAAGTAACCTCTGGCGTGCCACAGGGGAGTGCTATGGGACCATTGCTTTTCACAATATATATAAATGACCTAGTAGATAGTGTCGGAAGTTCCATGCGGCTTTTCGCGGATGATGCTGTAGTATACAGAGAAGTTGCAGCATTAGAAAATTGTAGCGAAATGCAGGAAGATCTGCAGCGGATAGGCACTTCGTGCAGGGAGTGGCAACTGTCCCTTAACATAGACAAATGTAATGTATTGCGAATACATAGAAAGAAGGATCCTTTATTGTATGATTACATGATAGCGGAACAAACACTGGTAGCAGTTACTTCTGTAAAGTATCTGGGAGTATGCGTGCGGAACGATTTGAAGTGGAATGATCATATAAAATTAATTGTTGGTAAGGCGGGTACCAGGTTGAGATTCATTGGGAGAGTGCTTAGAAAATGTAGTCCATCAACAAAGGAGGTGGCTTACAAAACACTAGTTCGACCTATACTTGAGTATTGCTCATCAGTGTGGGATCCGTACCAGATCGGCTTGACGGGGGAGATAGAGAAGATCCAAAGAAGAGCGGCGCGTTTCGTCACAGGGTTATTTGGTAACCGTGATAGCGTTACGGAGATGTTTAATAAACTCAAGTGGCAGACTCTGCAAGAGAGGCGCTCTGCATCGCGGTGTAGCTTGCTCGCCAGGTTTCGAGAGGGTGCGTTTCTGGATGAGGTATCGAATATATTGCTTCCCCCTACTTATACCTCCCGAGGAGATCAAGAAAGTAAAATTAGAGAGATTCGAGCGCGCACGGAGGCTTTCAGACAGTCGTTCTTCCCGCGAACCATACGCGACTGGAACAGGAAAGGGAGGTAATGACAGTGGCACGTAAAGTGCCCTCCGCCACACACCTTTGGGTGGCTTGCGGAGTATAGATGTAGATGTAGATGTAGATGAAGGATATTGCGGAACAAACCCCAGGCTGTGGCTAAGCCATGTCTCCGCAGTATCCTTTCTTTCAGGAGTGCTAGTTCTGCAAGGTTCGCAGGAGAGCTTCCGTGAAGTTTGGGAGGTAGGAGACGAGGTACTGGTGGAATTAAAGCTGTGAGGACGGGGCGTGAGTCGTACTTGGGTAGCTCAGTTGGTAGAACAGTTGCCCGCGAAAGGCAAAGGTCCCGAGTTCGAGTCTCGGTCCGGCGCACAGTTTTAATCTGCCAGGAAGTTTCTGACCAGCTATTAACTGGTTCGAGACTGCTCGCATTAGCAATGAATTGTTCTGCCGACCTCTCTTCGAAATTGAACTGTGTCTCCACGGTTTGTCTTTCGATAAGGTTAGTGGGAGAAGACCAACAAATTACTGCAGACAGCTTGTTGCATTCCACGGGAAGGCAGGAGCCCACTCGTGCAGTAAATGAGGTGCACATACGTTTCCAGCAGCAGGAAGAGCGAGCCCATATATCTGTGGACTCAAGTGTTACCGTGCCTTTTCGTCTGAGCTTCGGAGCTTCTCTTGCGTCACGAAGTGGCCCTACTGGTGTCCAGCGGCGAGAATACACACACACACACACACACACACACACACACACACACACACACACTTGTGTCAGGTAATTTGCACGACGCACTGCTTAGCAGATTTTATTGGAACCGTTTATTAGCGAACACAAACTGTTTCTAAGCGCAGCTGCACTTATATTATCGGCCTAAATTATATCATTAGTCTCACTTTAAGCAGCAAGAGAGGGTTTTTATTTTCATTGCTCCAGTTCTACCACTTGACACCCTGTAGTTATCCAGTTACTTTCAAAAGACCCTCAGATCCGACCATTGGACTACAGTCACAACACCGACTGGTCTTTAATCTTTCCAACCGATAATATCCTCCTTAAACAAAACAGGATAAGAGTTTAATCATACAATGAAGGCTTTCACGACCGGATGTTTCCGCTGCCGAGAATTCTTCCGGAGTTTAAAACAATAATTCAGGACAGACAAAACAGCTCCACACATTTAATTTACATTGGAACAAATCGGACTTTTTATTTGCTATTAGACCTTGCCGACTCCTCTCGTCGCACTTTAAACAACACCTCCAGCTAGCTAATAGCTCCAGACTCTGCTATGCGGCCTCTTCCTACAGAGAAGTGTTTGCTGAGTAAAGCGCAACTGTGGCCTCGATAATGTGTAAATGGCTAAGGCGGTTTCCCTGCCCGCACTCGGAAACTCACTAGCGAAATTATTCGAAATACTTGGTAAAGGTGGCGCCCTAAAGCTAGTAAGTTTTTAGAGAAATCACAGTTCACCGTCAAGTGCTGACAATAAATTATCTGTATTGACTGTTTTTAAAAAAATTATTCGGACCTATCCATGCAGCGAGAAAAGCTTTTTCGATCATTGACGGTCGTAATCTATCAACTTCCGTAATAAACTCAGCAAAACTGCCATCGTCCAGTGGACACAAAACTTACTTCCTGCACTCCACAAGGCCTGCGAACGACGCCCTTCTTCGTGTGCTCAGAAGGCACTCAACTAAGTTATACTGGCTTTGAGGCTTTTCAGCCGGTCACCCTTAGGAAAGAATTCAAACATTAGTATTCACCATTTCCAGTTCTCACCAATACAACTCAGTAAAGAGCTGCTTCAAACCAGGGTTTTTTTTAAATTTATTTCCCAGTAGGTGCTGTAAACACTGACCGCCCTGGAAAGCAACGTGGTTCTTTCAGACAGCCACACGTTTGGTAGGATTAAGGTAAGGAAAGACTGTCCTATGTCTTCAGGGACAATGGAAACTTCTTTCTCGTTGATTACGGAAACCACACTGTGGGGCAGCGGGTTAAAAGTGTTATTACTTCTGTATATTTGTTTTTGCTGCCTTTAGTATGCGTTCGTGAGATTTTAGATTCCACTACCGTTTACAAGAGTCTGAAAATTATTTGGGCAGACAGGCATAAAGTAATCGAGCAACTGCTGCCAGTAATTTCCAGTTCACGAGGTCAAAATCCAGCTCGTCAAACTGGAATGAAATCATCTACCGCACTATTTATAATCAAAAGGAACTGGGAACTATGGTGATAAATGAAAATCTGCTGTCTGAACAAATCGGTGTATTCAAGTACAGTTCGCATGGGTAAATGAATATTTCTGGACACCACAGTGCTTGCTTCCCCACATCACCCCCTATATCATTTTGTGATAGAAAATATGACATAAATGTAAATACGGAAGCCAAGTGTTGGATAATTGAACATTCTTATATTAAATATGAATTATCAGCAACTTCACTTACTTACTACTTTACATGCAAAAAAACACAATTACGTTTACACAAAAATCACAAAGACATTAATACATTTATAATCATAAATACGGAAAAACTGATTTCGTATCAAAGGAAAATTTAATTTCAAATTATGTTTTACATTCATTTGAAATCAGCTTTCTATTTGTAACGTCCTTTTTTTTTATTTACTTTACATGTACAGAATTTGCTACTCACTCATCTTTTTACAGACTGTAGGCGTTTTCGAGAGGATCGCTACATCTTTTTTTCTATTTACATAATGACATGAGTCGTCACCACAAAGAATCACAACAAGGATTGCGACAATTCTAAGGGAAAACACGTGGAAGGTGGACATACTTCATTCCTTAATAACAGTATCGTAATTAGAGCTAAAACCTTGTTAAAGGAATAACAATGCTCACAATAATTTAAAGACCTTGAACAGGATCAATTCATTAATAACAAGATTTGAAACCTGTACCATTAAGAAAGGGACTTGTATCCGGGATTACATAGTACATCTTTCATTCTATTTACATAATTACAATAGTCGTCACCACAAAGAATCACAACAAGGATTGCGATAATTCTAAGGGAAAACACGTGGAAGATGGACATACTTCATTGCTTAATAACAGTATCGTAATTACAGCTAAAACCTTGTTAAAGGAATAACAATGCTCACAATAATTTTAAGAACTTGAACAGGATCAATTCATTAATAACAAGATTTGACATCTGTACCATTAAGAAAGGGACTTGTATCCGGGATTACATAGTACCAAAATACAAGTAACAAGTCACGCCAAGAAGCGTGTCTACCATCGGGTTCAAATGGCTCAAATGGTTCAAATGGCTCTGAGCACTATGCGACTTAACTTCAGAGGTCATCAGTCGCCTATAGCTTAGAACTAATTAAACCTAACTAACGTAAGGACATCACACACATCCATGCCCGAGGCAGGATTCGAACCTTCAACTGTAGCGGTGCGGGTTCAACGATGTGAGTTTGATCAAAAAAGAATTACAAATGACTGCCGCCAACTGTACTAACAATTCCTTGTAATAATTCCCTAGCATGAATAACACGTTACACAAGTTTTTGCTTGGCTTGACCATCCTTTTAGGAAGAGGTCTCTGGGACGACGGCCGTTTACTACTGTGACAAAATACAAAAACACCTACAGCCAACCTTATGATTTTATTTTATTTCGTCGCTAACTGGTAGGGACGGCTGTAGGTGTTTTTATTTTTTGTCACTTTACACAAGTGGATAACGCCCATCGAAAATACAGAAAGTGTAACAAGTCACGCCACTGATTGTGGCTGCTGGAAAACCTTTAACAATGTATAAGCCTGAATAAAATCCCTTAACCATTAAAATATACAATGCCCCAAAATACAAGCAAAGCTGGGAAGGCAAACAATTTAAATGTGACTCCCAGCTGATACACACCAGCAGAAACATTGAGAATGAAGCTTCTTAAATAAGTATACAGTTGCGCAAAATGCTAGATGATCTAGGAGGACATGCAATTTAAATGTGACTTCCAACTGGTACACACCAGCAGAAACACTGACAATGACCCTTAAATAAATATGCAATTCCCCAAAATACAAATAAGCTGGCAAATACAGCAGGCAGCTATCACAGCCAACAGGGAACAAGCAGGCAAGTTTCATAATGAGTGGAGTTAGCTAATGACTGTGGAGATAAGGAAAAGCTGAATAGTTCATACTGGGAAGTAAAAGGCCTAAAAACTTAACATGCTCTAGAAGTAGCAATAAAGGTGCAGGGTTCAATCGAGTAGTTAAAGAGCAGATTTGGTGAGGAGGAACTTCTGGCTTGCAGAACATGCTTCAAACTTCATGAGCTCCCTGAGACACTCCAGCATGGCGTGTATCGTACGATCAGCTATACTTACCTTAAGCCATCGCGATGCGACTGGTAGAGGCACCAGATTGCGGGCCAACCTGGACTTCGTGCGACGACGGAAGTGCCGTCGCAGCAGAAAGAAAACACTTTTCTGCTCCTGGCTCAGGGAACAGGAAAGCGCATCCACTGACAAAGCTACCCTGCCTACACACATCAGAAGGGCAAACTAATCTCAGTAAATGAGGTAACAGACGAGAATGCCTAAGTTGTAGGAAATTTTAACTTAATGTGGAAGCGACTACACTTACAAGTTACAAGCATAATAGTGCTTAAAATACTATTAAATTAGCTCCCGCCGGAGGTTCGTGTCCTCCCTCGGGCACGGGTGTGTGTATTATTCTTAGCATAAGTTAGTTTAAGTAGTGTGTAAGTCTAGGGACCGATGACCTAAGCAGTTTGGTCCCTTAGAAATTCACACACTTTTTTTTTTTTTTTTTTTTTTTTTTTTAGCTACCCACACACACATGCACGAGTGTCACCTACCCGAGGCGACGTATGACTATTGCCCCTACTCTTCAGCCAGTCGGCGCATGTCACTAGCTCGGAAAGTGGCCTGCTTACGCTCTGTACGATCTGAAGCCGTTTCTATAAACATTGCCGTTTGTGAAAAGTGCGACACCGAGAAGGAATTACCCGAACAGCACAACACTTGGTGGACGTGGCGACGGGTGTGCAAGCTATAAGTTATATAATTGGAAGGAAAATCAGCATTGGCCGTATTTTGTTGTTTTATTGTCAGCAAAATAGATTTTCAGTCACTTAGTGACCATCCTCAGTGCTGTACTATACAATTAAAATTGGTAGGCACTGGTATCAATCTACAACCTCAAGCTTAGAGCGATCACATAAACTCTAAGCTTGTGGTTATAGCTTGATACCAGTGCCTACCAATTTTAATTGTATAGTGCAGTACTGAGGATGGTCACTAAGTGACTGAAAAACGATTTTGCTGACAATAAAACAACTAAATATTGCCAATGCAGATTTTCCTTCCAATTCTATCCACTATTTGGTCGTGGTGCACAGAACTCTCCATGGAGTCGCCAATCAATAAGTGATATGTTTTGCAGCGAGATGGGCTACACGTAGGCCGAAAATAGCCCTCTCGTGTCGGTCCGACAGGGTCGGTGTTCCGCTTAGTGTAGTCAGTTCTCCGGCCGGGGTGGCCGGGCGGTTCTAGGCGCTTCAGTCTGGAACCGCGTGACCGCTGCGGTCGCAGGTTCGAATCCTGCCTCGGGCATGGATGTGTGTGATGTCCTTAGGTTAGTTTAAGTAGTTCTAAGTTCTAGGGGACTGCTGACCTCCGATGTTAAGTCCCATAGTGCTCAGAGCCATTTGAACCATTTTTTGTAGTCGATGCAGAACTGTCACACAAGGTGGTAACAATACAGTGAGTGCAAGTATGCCTCGTCCACGTCAACGGGAGCCAGATCGGCGTGTGAGAGAGTTCGAACGGGGCGGAATGATCGGTATCCGGGAAACGGGGTTGTCATACCGTGACATTTCGGCTCGCTCAGGGCATGCTGCTACGGCAGTGATGGGTGTGTGGAACCAGTGGATAGAGGAAGGTCGAATGCAACGACGAGCGGGAATTGAACCACTGAACATGACCACAGCACGGGATGAGCGTCATCTTGTCCGCATGGCCATTACGGACCGTACAGCGTCATTCACAGATTTGGCTCGTCGCTGGAGCACTGCAACAGGTGTGAACTTGTCTGCCTCGACGGTTCGTCGCCGTGTGGTATAGGTTGGTCTGGTTGCACGCATGCCATTACATCGGCTTTCATTGTCCAAGAAACCACAACTCCTCCGACTACAATGGGCACCTGAACGCCGTCACTGGGGTGCTGAGTGGCTACATTTAATCTTTTCGGATGAGTCCCACTTCAACGTGTCCTACAGTGATGACCGCATACGCGTCCGGCGGTACCGTGGTGAGCACAACCTGGAGGGCTGTATTGTGGAGCGGCATGGCGCACAAGCACCAGGTGTGGTGGTTTGGGGCGCCATTGGTTACAACAACCGATCTCGCCTCCTACCTATTGCGGACACTTTGAACAGTAACCGGTACCTAACGGAGGTTGTGGAACCTGAGGCACTCCCCCTGCTTCAGGCATCTCCATAGGCCACATTTCAACCGGACAATGCCCGGCCACATATTGCGAGGAATGTACACGCCTTCTTCGAAGAGCCAAGGGTACCACCGCTTCCCTGGCCTGCACGTTCGCCAGACATGTCGCCCATCGAACTTGTCTGGGATATGGTTGGTCGGCGCCTGGTGCGTCACTATCCTCCAGTGACTGGTTTCACGGATTTGTGGGCTCGGATACAAACGGCGTGGAGGTAAAGCTCTCAGGAACGTATTCAGAACCTTACTGATACAGTGCCTCGGCCTACAGCAACTCTCAGCACATGGTGGCCACACGACATACTTAATAGTAGTGCTCAAAGGACATGTACAAATTATAAAAGGTAATCATATGTTACTTGTCATGTATCTAACCTGTTGTATTAACTAAACTGAATTCATGCGTTTCCTTCTTGATGTTGCAATTTCCACAAACGGTAGTGCATATGAATCTTTCTAGTGGAGCGCAACACATTGTTGAATCCACTGGCAAATATGTGGTATTTTAAACAGTTTTGAGACAAATCTCTACGGTATACTGTATATCATGTATTAAATGGTAAGTAAGAGGATGATTCGCATCTGTACTAGACAGAGTCAACGACTTCCACATCGTATACAGATAACATGCAGTTTTGCGTGAATATAGTTCAACTAAATTATTTGAAGACATTTCCAGTAATTTTGTATATTGTAGTGATGATAACATATTTGTTGTTCTCAAGAAGGGGAAAAAGGAATCTATTTTGCATTTCTGCATATAATAGGTTGCTTTTATCTTCCTCCCTCCATTATTTTTTTGTCAGTCTGCTCACCTCATTAGAAATATTTCTGGCCTGTGGATCAAGCTACATCAGTGTTAACAACATACAAAAATTACAGATTTTGCCTTATAAAGAGCAAAAGAGAATTAGTTTGAATAAAATTACTAAAATTTATGTTACGCAGGCTGCAATAAACTGCTGTTCTTATCCCACTGTTTACAAAATATAGAAAAGAGGCCATGAACACAACGCAAGAAGTGACACAACTCCTCAAAATTGCCAGTGTTGATTAATCTAGAATTGTAAAACAATCCATGAGCAGCCTTATTTAGTAAGAAATACAGGATTGACCTCAAGATCTGATTACATTGACTACACCTATAACTGTAACACTGTGCAATCCTTTCTACCAAAGAGTAACTTCTTCGGAAAGTGTATCTTGTGTAGTTGTCGAGATTATTATCCTCTAAAACTATTCCAATCCAACCCTTCATTTTCACATGAATAAGCACAGTCACACTTTACTGAATTTTATTTGTTTTGTAATTGCCTTTATCATACAATTAGGTCTAATACAATCAGAAATGGAATCAACAGCGTCGTACAAACGCTGTATAGTTACTTATTTAATCCTGAAAATCTGTGCCGAACTTTCCACCCATCATAGGAAGGGTCCCTCTCTGACGAGCAGTATTCAAGAAGAGTCAGAACGAGTGTTATGCAACCCACTTCTTTCATAGACTGATTCATTTTCTCCAATGAATTTTATCTATGTATTAGCTCTCCCAAGAAATAATTCTATGTGGTCAAATCACTTTAGTTCGCTAGGGACGGTACTCCTAGGCATTTTACAGTGATTTATCGCCAATATCGTAAACAGTAATGCACCTCTTGTCCTATTTATATGCAAAACATAACGTTCCTAGTCAACTGCTAGTTATTACCACGGGGCACCCAGCTTTTGCAGCATCTTTTCCCTTCCGTGCTGCATTTCTAACCTCTTGAGATTATTTTTTCCCCTCCCTTGGGGAACATGTCTGAAATGTTACGTATTGTATGTCGCTGACATCAGAACAGTCCCACCACTGTTTTTCGTTACCTTTTCCTTTCATTGTTTACCTTCTCCGATACTTCCTGCGAATTGGTGCTTGAAGTTCTTCTTTTACTTCTTCCTCCCTGTGCTCTCCTGAAGGCCGACCCACGCGTCTGACGAGTAACAGGTGATGGGGTAACGCGTAATTCCCAGCCCCAGGTCGACAGGTAGGGTTCACACGTAACCCCTTGTCAAAGGCCAGGCCGAGGGAGGCGGGAGCTGCTACCTTCCCAAATTGCCAGTCGGTCCCTCTGTCAGGTGTTCGGAAGGTGTAGACTGAGGAGTGAACGATCACCTAAAGCGGTGCGGCCTGTAATGAAGGGGGTCTCCAATTGGTAGGAGAGCGCCATCGGATACGCTGGCAATCATGGGGGATTTTCTGGCAATGAGAGAATTATCTTACGGAATGACGCTAACGATTCAAAGACACTTCCAGCTGCACAACGGTTCTTCGTGGTTTCACGTCCTTCGCAATAGTAAATCCGTTTATTATTCGGAAAGGTGTTGATGCAACGGCCGGCCCTGTGAAATCCTACTCTCTTTTAATGAATGGCACTTTTCTTTTGGAGACTACTTCAGACTCTCAAGCACAACTGCTTGCCGATTCACTTCTCCATGGCTATCCTGTTCGTATCAAGGCCCATATAACTCTAAATTCTTTCCGTGGTGTTATTTACACTAGGCAGCTTGACGGTCCGAAAGAGGCCGATATCCCCACAAACCTCTCTGATCAGGGCCCACAGCGGTCCATCAGGCGAGGAAAAAGCTAGATTTCTCCTTAGTGTCCACATGTACTACTTTTCTCACCTTTGATACAGAGATGCTCTGGTCCAAGTTCAAAGCAGGCTATGGAGTTTTATCGGACCATACATTCTGACCCCAGTGCGCTGCTGCCAGTGTCATCTTTTCATTCACACTCGAATGTATTGTCAACACCTAGCTAAATTTGTAACCTGTGGTATGAGTGTGATCGAGGGTGATTGCTTCCTTCTCACCACTCTATCAAGTGCAATGGCGAGAAAGCCGCCTTCTCTCGAGATTGTCCCATGTATCTTGATGATCAGGCTGTCCAGGAGATCTGGGTAAAGGTTCGTTACCTGGTCGCTCGCAAGCTGTTGGCTAGTAGCAAACCCTACATTCTACCGTGTGGCACATATAGTACTGTTCGTGCTTCATCTTGTTCCATGAAGGACATGTCCACGCAGACTTGCAACCTGAAATTCAGTTCCAAGGTTGTGAAATCGCCCAGCGTCAAGGTAGCACCGCAATGCCATTGTCCAGCCAAGCAACAAGCCATCAAACTCTCACCTCAAGGGGCGAAGTCACCAGCTACGCAAACGGGCATGTGATAGATCCCCGGCCGGCCTCCATACCGCCAGTGCGCACGACCAACCGTTTTTCTGCGTTGGACTTCGCAGACCGACAGCACAAGAAAGCCGATGCTTCTGTGGGCCTCATGGAGGAGGATCCACTGCATCAGTGCCCTGTAGCAGCGAGTCTTTGCAGGCTGGCACAAGGCAGCCGCCGAGGTGGCACCTCTTCACTTTTTTCTCATCACGATTCCCCTCCAGTGGAACGTTCGTGGCCTTCGATCCATCAAAGAGGATTTACGGCTGCTTTTAGAATCACAGTGTTCCCTTGTTCTGTGCCTTCAGGAGATACAATTGCGTCCTCAGGACCTCTTTGAGCTTCAGCATGTGTTCTTGGTCCGCTTTGACCTTCCCTCTGAGGTCGGCATTCCATCTCCTGGGCGAGTCATGCTGATCATAAGGAATGACGTTCATAGCCAACCCATCGCCCCGACTACCTATCTTCAAGCTGTTGCAGTTCGCCTTTTCCTTCCTCAGCCTACATCTTTGTATCATTTATATCTCTCTGTCATTCAGTGTCACCAGATCAGACTTCCTCGACCTAACTAGGCAGCTACGTCACCCATTTCTGCTGCTTGGTGACTTTCATGCGCACCATTTCCTCTGGGACTCTCCCGGAATCTGACTCAGAGGTGTCCTCTTGGCTGACCTTAATCAACTTAACCTCTTCTGCCTTAACACAGGGGCACCCACATTCCTTTCCGATTCCTTGTCACACCTATTCTTATTTGGATCTATCCTTCTGCACTGCCCAGCTTGCCCATCGTCTCGAGTGGTCCGTTTTTTCTGACATCTACTCGAGCGACCATTTACCGTGTGCTGACTCCTACCCCATCTCCATGCACACCCAAATGGCAGCTTACTAAAGCTTACTAAGCCCACTCCTTCCGATGATCTCTGTGTTGCTTCTGTCAGGAGGTGGTGTCACTTTGGCATCGCCACTGGTCCTTCCTTCATGTGGCAATAAGCTCCAGTTCATTAAGCCTCTCCCAGCAGCTTGAACGACCTCCTCTCGTCCCTTCCGCCGCGAAGAGGTCATTTTAAATAGTATTGGGCACTGCCTGTTTAGCCATCGTCAGCTGTTAAGTGGTGCTCCCCGACCACTTTTTGCACATTACACCCAACATTTGACTGTCCGCTATTTCCTGACGAAATGCCCATTTTTAACCGTTTACGTTTGAGTTTGCCGTCTCAGTTGTCGGCCGTTTTACTAAGCGAAGTGCGGGCTGCCGACCGCGTTTTACTTTTTATACGTTGTAGCAATATGGCGAAAGCCGTTTAAGTTTTAGTTCTGGACCTACGTTTCCTTATGGTGTATTTTATAGACCTTTCTCCACGTCCTTGTTTTTAACTGTCTTCTCTTACGTCGATTGGGACTGACGTGTAGCGGTTTATAACTCCTCTTTGTCTTCGTGTTTTATAGCTTTGACATGGGTGCGTATGAACCTCGTTGTTTTTGCGCCTTAAAACAAAACAAACTGCTAGTTGCTTCAGGGATCCTTAGTCGTCCACAGGTCTCCATGCATTTTGCTGTAGACTTCTGGTTTTGTAAAGCATCCTATTGACAACAGCGACGTATAATAAACTCCTGCTAGAGGAGAAAGTTCAGATCCCTTTAACTCCCGAGGGATTTTAGTTAATTTTCTATCTGTAATTGCATCATTCGTGCGATGGTTGAAAGGAAGAAACGTATTACGGTCTTCCTCGAGAAAGCAATTTTGGAATACTGGCATTCAGTATTTCGCTTCATTTCTATTGTATGAGCGACTGAATGAATCATTTCGATCCACTCACTGACTTTACCCTAGATCATAAGGTCGAAGAATATTTACTAATTATTTAGTAATATGGATTGGTAACGTTTAACTTTCGAAATTCATACAGTGTTTCTCGTATTTGTTTTCCCACGCTCATTTTTTTTTTTTTTTCAATTGTGGTTTGTCAACAAGGCTGCGATCTCATTAAATTAAGTTGGGTCTTTTCCATCCCTCACAGTCACATGCTGCTCCAAAGTGTGATGTACAATGTATACCTCTATTGAGCTAATCTCCAGATCATCGTCAACAAAGCTAAGTGAGCATTAGTATTGTACGACAATAACTTTCCGTAATATTAAGTCACTTCAGTGCAGTGCTAACGTACTATCTTGACATCTTCCCACATTACAGAGAACCCTCCCTACAGGAACGATGGAATACGAGTGATGAAACGATAACGACGTGGTGAGCATTTCAACTTTAGATGTTCAATGCGGAGTTGGTCATGGATGTGTTATCTGTATGGTTGACGAATTTTTGAACTGGGCTAGAAAGGTATATTGTTATAATTTCAGATATTAATTGAATCTCTTCTGAGACGATTTCACACTTTAAGTCATTAAGTATTGTTGAGTTTCTAAAAGGAATGGAGCAATTAATGTTATCCGCATGTCTTGTTTTGGGCTGACTAGAGTTTCTTACTTTTTGTGGGTGCAGCATGTCCCAATGTACAGGTGGTGGAGAAAATTATGGGATTCACCCAAAACACAACACATTACTATACATAACACGGTATAGGAAATCCGTAAATACAAGCCAGTATGGTTTTCAAGGAAATATTATACCACCCTTTCTGTAAAATGGTGGCTAATTCTGGTAGCGACCACACACCCTTCTCTCCAAAGGCTAAAAAACATCGAGATCTGGTGACTTTGATGGCCAGAGAATATGCGTAAAACCATTCTCCTCCGCCCAAAACCAGTCATGGACGATGAGATCTTTGTGAACAGGGGCCCTGTAGCCTCTGAACACAGGGTCACCATTGGGAAATAACTACTGTACCGTGTGATGGACCTGTTCAGACAAATGGTCACATAATACTAGACAGTAACACGACCTCGGAGAATAACCGTGGGGCATATGGAATACCACGATATGGCTGCGCAAATCATCACCGAACTTCCGCCGTGTTTTACTCTTGGGATGGGCACTTGGCTGGAAGATGGAAACGATGTGCAACAAGACTCAACCGATCGGATGACTTCGTTTCGCTGCTGAGAGACCCGGTCTTACGGCTTCGGCAACACATTTTATTGGTAAGGCGTTTGCATCACTGATGAGATGTTTTGTAATTCCACTTCGCCATGTAATTTCTTGCTTATCTACTCTCTTCGTGATGTTTTTGCGCTGACAGAGTTCACGAGAGCGATATTCATCTCTGTTGTCACTTTTACAGCTGCGCCCCCTACTTTTCATCACAATCCTCTTGAATGACCGTAAGTCACGATCACTCAGCACTCTATTTCGTTTGCGTTTTGACTTAGTCCGATTTTAGAAAAGGTAAGGGCACCAGAGATGAAGTTATTACGCTATGTTTGATAAGGGCAACAAGACCGAAGGGAAATCAAGACACGCCCATTGGATGCGTCGACCTAGAAAAAGCTTCCGACGTTGTAAAATGGAACAAGACATTCGAAATTCTGAGAAAAATAGGAGTAAGCTGCAGGGAAAGACGAGTAATATACAATACGTACAAGAATGAACAGGAAACAATAAGACTGGAAGACCACGAACGATCTGCTCGGATTATAAAGGTTCTAAGAGAGGTATGTAGTCCCTTGCCCAACTGTCTATACATCGTAGATGGAGTGGTTGAAATAGAAGAAAGGTTCAAGAGTGGGATTAAAAGTCACGGTGAAAGGATATCAATATAAGATTAGCTGATGACGTTGGTATTCGGTGAAAGTAAAGAACAATTATACAATCTGTTCAGTGGAATAAGCAATCTAGTGAGCAAAGTATATTAACTGAAAAAGACAAAACTGGTGAGAAGTAACAGAAATCAAGGTAGCGAGAACTTAACAGTAAAACCGGTGATCTCGAAGTATTCGTAGTTATGGAATTCTGCTGTCTTGAAAGACGTAGGAAGCAGGATATAAGAAAGCAGACTGGCACAGGCAAAGAGGGAATTCCTGGCCAAGCACTGTGCACTGATATCGTACATAAGCCTTAATTTGAGAAAGAAATTTCTAAGAATGTACGTTTGGAGTGTAGCATTGTATGGTTGTGAATAATAGACAACAGGAAAAGCGGAACAGAAGTTAATCGAAGCGTTTGAGATGTAGCGCTACAGAAGAATGTTGACATTCAGGTGGACATAAAATAAGGAAGGATCTTTGGAGAATCGGCGAAGAAAGGAACATATGGAAAACACTGCCGAGAAGAAGAGGCAGGATGATAAAACTTGTGTTAAGACAAGAAGGAACGATCTCTGTTAGAGAGAACTACAAAAAGTAAAAATTGTAGCGGACGATAGAGATTGACACACATCCAACAAATTTTTCCAGAATGAAATTTTCACTCTGCAGCAGACTGTGCGCTGATATGAAACTTCCTGGCAGAATAAAACTGTTTGCTGGACCGAGACTCCAACTCGAGACCTTTCCTTTCGCGGGCAAGTGCTCTACCATCTTTTTTTTCTTTTTCTCATTTTGTTCGATATAGTTCGTTGCGTTTGGTCCTGGTGGACGTCAAAAAACATTCGTTCAAGATTCCTTGACTCAGATATTTTACTACAGAGATCACGCAGCCTTCTGACCGAACACGCTGAGCTACCGTACGGGCTTCACAGAATGCTTAATCGCAATCTGAGCCTTTCAAAAATTAAGAACAACTGAATAAAGACTTCATGTACCTCGTCTCCTACCTTCCAAACTTCACAGACGCTCTTCTGCGATGCAGCAGAACTAGCACTCCTGGAAGAAATGATATTGCGGAGACATGGCTTGCCACTGCCTGGAGAATGTTTCCAGAATGAAATTTTCACTCTGTAGCAGAGTGTGCGCTGATATGGAGGTTGGAGACGAGGTACTGGCAGAAGTAAAGCTGTGAGGACGGGGTGTAAGTCGTGCTTGGGTAGCTCGGATGGTAGAGCACTTGCCCGCGAAAGGCAAAGGTCCCAAGTTCGAGTCTCGGTACGGCACACAGTTTTAATCTGCCAGATGGTTTCATATCCAACAAATTATTAAGGGGGTATAGTGCTACTCAGAGATGATGAGATTAGCAGAGGAGAGGAGTTAGCGGTGGACCGCATCAAGCCAGTCGCAAGACTGATGACGGGATTCATCGGATCAAACGAAGGACAACGTTCGCGGGCCCATTCCAGTCTTTCACGTTTCGGTCGAGGTGTCAGCAACAGACCACGAGTCTGTCGTCGGCTGTTGTAGCCTATGCGGAGCATCTGCCTCCCTAAAGTTCTGGTAGAAATGTATTTCCGACAGCCCACATTGAAATATTCGGAGAAGTGATTCGCAGCTGACTTTCGATCGCCCCATACTGCAGTGCTCAGGTGACGTCACGCCCTGTTGTTTAACACTTACAGCCGTCTCGTCCATATGTCTACAGGTGTAAAAATATTGTCTTTGCAGTATTGAAGGTGCGCCGTGCACTGTCGACCTCGGAAACCCGAATAGTTATCTCATTTCCGGCATGCTTGTATCTCAATCTCTTACTTCGATTACCATACCACATTCAAAACTGTGTAGCTCGTAACGTGCTGCCACGTAAACAACACACCTGCAGTAAAAGACTGCTCAGGTGTCTGGTCTGAATCACATCGTATCGAGCATCTTGCTCCAACTTTCAGACTCTATTATAAGGTGCATTTTCAATTAGGACAACCCTTCTGGTGACTTTTGACCACCGTGACGTACAACGTTCTTCTTCTTCTTTATCTTCCTTTTTTTTTTTCTTTTCACATCAGCAAGAATTGCAATAATGCAGGAAATGTGTTTCTGTATACGGTCTGTAACTGACATCTGTGGAGTTATTTTTCATTTTCTGCTGTCTACGCTTGAAATATTTTTATCTGATATACTATTTTAAACGGGATGTAATAACTATAACGTTGGAACAGTGGTAAGAAATGGTTAGTAAGAGCGCTGACGTCAGTAAATATGACTTACTTGTGCATGTGTTTGAAGCAAACTTGGTCCACGTCGCTGAGTACAGATACTTTAATCGACGAGGAGACTGTAAATAACGCTCTTGCTGTTGCATTTATCACAAGCGGCTATCTTAAAGGACATGACTGTAGCTGAAAATTTTAATAAGGATTGCAATAATATGGGTGTTGGGCTGCCAACGTGGGATGATGACACGCCATTGTGTTTCTCTATCGAACATTATCGGCTCTCCTCCCGTAAATTACTGTCACAAATACAGACGTAATAAACATACGATTATATATGTGATCCCTGTTCTTTCGGACATGTCCGAAAGAACAGAAATGACATATAATTAAGGCGAAGATGGCCAATGATCACTTCAGAGTGGATGCACAACACTCTCAAATTCTTACAGGAATCGGCAAAATGCCACGAGTAATGAGGATAATGGATAAGGGGCTCTACAGCTGCCTCGCGGGATTACCCCAGCGGTCTCAGACGCTGCAGTCATGGACTGTGCGGCTGATCCCGGCGGAGGCTTGAGTCCTCCCTCGGGCATGGGTGTGTGTGTTTGTCCTTAGAATAATTTAGGTTAAGTAGTGTGTTAGCTTAGGGACTGATGACCTTAGCAGTTAAGTCCCATAAGATTTCACACACATTTGAACATTTTGAGCTCTACAGCTGTAGTGTGTGGTTAAACTGAGAATTTGGGACTGACGGGTGGCGTGCTAGGGTAATCCATGCAGCTGCAACGAGTACTGTGTTTGGATGGCGCAGTGGTCAACGTATCTGTCTACTAAGCAAGAGACCTCGGTTCGAATTCCCCATTAATTTAATCAATCCCACTGGCAAGTAATGTCTATAATTCCTTTTTGTCTTGAAACACACAGTTGTTTCGCTGAAGTTACTTTTATGACTTCTCCTTCTTGTTACCTGTCTCCCTTATCTTAAATCATCGTTTCAATGGTTTAAAAAGATTACTCTGAAACTAATTTCTTTTCACATCACCTATATTATTGCAGTAACAACACATTCTTTGTTTTTAATTTTATGTTTTCGCCACCTTTTACTATATGTAAACGTGTATTTGCAGTATTTCTCACTGTTACCTATCGTTCGCGCATTTACACATACTGCATGTTGAATTACGTGTTGTTTAATGTAACGTGCTGTAAAATAGCGTTGTATAGTGTCTGCCGTTTAGCCACTTGGCTGCGACCACCTAGGAAAAATTGTGTATTTTCGTTTTCGAAGCGTTTAGACCGCGTAAAAACTCTAAATCTGACATATGCGTGTTGCTCTGCGTTTGTTTACATATCAGAATCCTTCACGCTGTAGTTTTCTAGAGCTGTTGTGGTGCTTTGCGTATTTGTTTGGTGAATACTAGTAATTTTTTCAGTCCGCGTGAGTATAATACTCAATGTATTCTGGGAGGCAGTCAAAACTTTATATTGTTAGTTACTCCAAAATTAGATGGATGAGGTCTTATACTCTTTTTATTAGAAACGTATCATGTTTCTACCACGTTTAATACGGTTTTTATTCGGTAAAATTCTACTTCAGTTTGAAATATCTATTATTTTCATTATTTTCAATTTTATTTTGCATGAACATGGTCATTTCTGATAGAAGTCATATTAGAGAGGCTCCTGTTACGTAACACCACCCATTTTACGTGAAGCGTTTGAAACGTCGAACTGCCCGGAGCTTCCTTCTGCCCTCGTAACCTCGATATAGACCGACCTCTTGTTATCAAACACAGGCAAACTCGTTCGCAACGCAGCGAAACGCAGCGGCATTTTCTGCAAGCGTTTGACGTCGTGTGCGCAGAGCCGATGTCTGCGTCAGCAATCATCTAATCAAGGCGGCTGGCCTAGCATCGCAGCCGCCGCGGGCTACTAGGCGCAGCGGCCGGTCCACGCAAGGTCAGACGCGCGAAGCGCTGATTTTATTGCTTCGCAACTGGCGGTACAACAGCACTAAATAAGAGCTGAGGCTAAAAATAGACACTTCTGCAGGCAGGCCGCGCTGAGAGCGCGGTGATAAACCTACCACTCGCGGAGTAATGTTGCCAGATGGTACGAGCGCTAAGCGGATCGCTGACGGGCGTCTTCGTTAAGTGTAGCTGCCGACACAGCACGCTATTACTGTCGCTGCAACACTCGCGCCGAAGGAATGCGTGCCACTGTATGCTTCTGTCTGTGTATCTGTATGCAGCTAAAAGGAAGGTTAGGCAGGAGGGTCGTTGTTTGGGGCTTAACGTTCGCTCAGCAACGAAGTCATTAGAGATGGAGAACTAGCTTCGGTTTGAGAAGAATCAGGAAGGAAATCAGCAGTGTCCTTTCAAAAGAGAACGTCTCTGCATTTGTCTTAGCCGTTTTAGAGAAATCACGGAAAACATATACCTGGATACAGCTGAACACCAATCCTCCCGAAGTATCTTACCACAGGACTTAAGAAACGAAGAAACGTAGTGCGAAAGTTGGTCTTCGTGGACTAGCAACCCCGATTTAGAGAAACAACCAAAAAAATTTATAGTGACTAGACACACATTTTCTTTTATGTGTGTCATCAGTTTTCTGACAGATTTTGCTGGACCAGCCACTAAATTCTATTTTGTGCAAACCTCTTCGTCTCAGAAAAACACAACACCCGACTTGATCAATTATGTTTTGTATATTTTCTACTTTTTGTCTTCTCCACAGTTTTTACGCTCTACGGATCCCTCCTGTACGATGGAAATTATTTCCTGGTGTTCTACCGCCCCGTTCGCTCTTCTTGTCATTGTTTTCCACACATTTCTTTCCTTGGCGATTTAGTAGAGAATTTTTTCGTTCCTTACCTAATGACTGCGCCCAGCTTTCAACGTCCTTGCTGGCATCACATCTCAAAGGCTACAATTCTTGTATTTTCCGGTTTCCCCACAGTCTATAGTCCTCTTCCATACAATGCTGCCCTCCAGACCTACAGTCTAATATATTTTCTCATCAGATTAAATCTTTATTGATCCATTGTGGATACAGGACAGAGGGCGGTCAAATATTTACCAACGAAAATCGCCAAACATCCGTATGTTTTGAGGAGTTATTTTATTTTGATAACCAGTTTTGGCATCTCAATAATGCCACCTTCAGGCCCCTATGCACTCCATGTATAGACAATCAGATATGTCGATGCTTGCATACTGGTCAAATCAATATTTGGATTCCGTGATTTGGTTTTTGGTGTATTTACTCCGAAGACAGTTGTCAAATCTTCGAAGCAAACGCTTCAAAAATTATTTCACGGAATCCAGATACTGATGGCCCCAGTTACCTAAATAAAATAACTTCTCAAAACATACGGCTGTTTGGTAATTTTCCTTGGTCAATAACCACCAAATTAAGGTCTATGTTCGAAATTAGTGGACCTATTTCGGTCACGAATGGCTCCGTTCCTTGCTCTAGTTCTGTTCTTCTTGCTTCGTCATCCATGCGTTATTTTGTTTCCGAGGTGGTGGACTACCTTATCTTCATCCACTTCATGTTCACCAGGTTTGATGTTAAGTTGTCGCCAATCCATGTCTGATACTTCTCAAATCTTTCGTCTGCCTCTGTTTTACTCTTAGTCCATATTTTGTGCTAATTACCCTCCATTCAACAGATCTTGTTATTCTTCTTCATACTAACGCCATCGGCGAATCGTATCACTCATATTCTTTTACAGTGAATTTTAACATCAGTCCCTTCTTTTTATTTTAATCAGTGCTTCTTCTACTGACAGAAGGAAAGGTAAAGGGCGAAAGTCTGCTTTTCAGTATAGCACCCGTTTTAATCCGAGCACTTAATTGCTTTTCAAATCTTATTATCTCCTTTTGGATCCTGAACACACTCTATGATAGCCTCCGTTGCCTGTATCTTACACCTATTTTCCTAGGTATCTTGAACATCTTGCACCAGTTTACGCTGTTAAACTTTTTTTCTTAGTTAACAAATCTCAAGGATGTGGCTATATTATTCTTGTGTTGTGCTTCATTATGAAGCGGAGGGCCGTAAATGCCTCTCTGATGACTTTACTTTCCCTAAAACCAAACTAATCGTTGTCTTAGAGATTCGTATTTTTTTTTATTTTATTTTTTTTTTGCATTCTCACCAGCATCAAAGATGCATGAGCTGCTAAACCGACTGTGCAATGGTTCTCGCACTTTTCTGTCCTTTACATCTTGGACACTTCATGGATGATATTTTCCGAAAATGTCACTGCATGTCGCATAGATTCTAAACTCCAGCTTGAACAGCCGTTTGGTTGCCACCTCTTCCAATGATTTTAGAAATTCCTAGTAATGTTATCCAAGCCTTCCACCATATTTGACTGCAAGTCTTCGAGAACTCTGTTAAATTCGGTCTCTAATACTGGAACCCCCGCGTCGTCTATATCCATCCCCATCTGTTTTTCTATCTTAAGAAAAATCTTCCCTCTCGTAGACGCTTTCAGAGTAATGCTCCCATCTACCCACGCTCTCCTTTGGATTTAGAAGTGGTATTCCCATTGCGCTCTTAATGTTCACATCTTACGTTTAATTTCACCAATAACTGTTTCGACTTTTCTACGTGCCTATTCAGTTGTTCCGAGGACCTTTTCATTTCCAATTTCTTCACCTTTTCCTGCATCCACTTCGCCTTGGCTTATGCACATTTCTTATTTATTGCATTCCTGTTGTTTTTTTGGTATGGTCTTCAGTCCGAAGATTGATTTGATGCAGCTCGACTACAACAATCTTCTACTTGGTAAGCCGTTTTAAAGACTTGGCCTTCATATACAATTCTTACCCCCGCCCCCCAAACACACCCTCCTACTTTCTTCCATTCCCAAGCTGATAATTCTTTCACAACCTGCGACACGGTAGCGAATGGAACAGAGATCCTAAAATGTAGGATAAATTTCTTTATTTCACGTCTATTATCACAAATATTGTAGGCCCTGAGGTTCTGAGAACCTATAGTATTTGTATCAGAGACGTGAAATAAATAAATTTATTGAGATTTCTGGATGTGTGCTATCAACCAATCCCTCCTTTTAGTCAAGCTGTGCCATAAATTCCGTTTTTTGTCGATTCGGTACTCATTTGTTTATCGAACTACGCACATAATCTTCAGCTTTCTTCTGGAGCGGTACATTTCAAGAGCTTCAGTCTTCTGCTTGACAGAATTACTTGCCGTTCACGTTTGACTTCCATGCAAGGCTATAACACAGAAAAGATACCAAATTTGTACGATACTGCAGTGCATTTGCCCTTAAGACGATGCATTGTTCGTTCGGAGGTGCACACGTGTCTGAAGGAAGAGGCACTGCGGCGACTGCAGCCGTTACGGAATACATGGCATGTTTTCGCAGTTGCGAATACGAACAACAATCAGCTGTATAAGGGAATGGCGACAGCGAAAACTCTTGCCGGGCCGGGACTCGAAGACGGATTTTCCGGCTTTACGGGAGCGGTCTCTTTAAGTGCTTCGGCTATCCGTGCACGACTCACGGATAGACGCAAACTTCCGCACGACGGCGTTCCTGCGTCACAACCTGTACGCGCACAGACACTATGTAATGCATAGGAGAGGACGTTTTAATTGAAAGTCGCTGTCCCTAACCGGCGGATAAATACGATGCATCGTACTTATTAACAACATAGTCACTGTAATATTGTATTCATCTGCTGACACCGGGCAGCGACTTTGAGTGAAAATGTCCTGCCTGTACGGGAATTAGACTATGTGTGTACGAGTACAGGTTGTGACGCAGGTACGGTGACTTACGGAAATTTGCGTCCGGGCATGAGTCGCGCACCGATAGCCAAAGGGATTAAGGCGACCGTTCGCGTAAAGCGTAAAATGTGGGTCCGAGATGCGGTCTGGCACAGATTTTCACTGTCGTCATTTCCTTACACTGCTGTTGGTTGTCCGTATCAGCAACTGTGAATACATTTCACTTAGCTATATTATTGTTATAAGTTAACAAATTCCTCATTTTCAGAAATGATTTTCTTGATACTACCAGTCCGCATTTTGTATGCTCCATACTCCGGCCTCATCAGTTATTTTGCTGCCCAAAAAACAGCACTCACGTAGTTCTCTCAGCGTCTCATTTCCTAATCTCATCACCTGATTTAAACCAACTACAGTCCATTACTCTTGTTTTACTTTTATTGAAACTGATCTTATAATCTCATTTAAGCCACTACCGGTTCTGTCCAATTCCTCTTCCAAGTCCTCTGTCGTATCTGACAGAAATACTTTGTCATCAGCAAACCTTAGAAATTTTATTTCTTCTCCCTGAGCTTTAATTCCCTTTCCATTTTTCTTTGGTTTGCTTTATAGCTAGCTCAATATATAGATTGAATAATTTCGGAGATAGGCTAGAACACTGTCTCATTCCCTTCTAAATAAAGTCTTTTCTTTCATGTCCTTTGACTCGCGTAACTGCAATCTGGTTTCTGTTGCCAACAACGTCTGCTCCTTTTATTTTATCCCCGCTACCTTCAAAACCCTAAAGAGTGTAGTTCAGCCTACGTTGTCAAAAGCTTTCTCGAAATCGACAAACGTTATAAACATGTCTGCGTTTCTATAATCAATCTAAGATAAGTTGTATGGTCAGTGCAGTCTCTCGAGTTTTTACATGTCTGCGGAACGCAATCTGATATTCGGTAGAATCGACCACTGTCAGTTCTTCAATTATTCTGTAAGTAATGCGCATCAGTATTCTGCAGTCATGACTTACTAAACTGACGGTTCAGTAGTATTCATATCTATCATCACGTGCTTTATCTAGAATAGGAATTACGACAGTATTCCTGAAGTCTGAATGTATCTGATCTGTCCCATATATCTTGCATACCAGGAAGTTAATTAAACTGATGTACTGCTGTGTTTCACTGCCAATTTTTGTACTTCCGTCTTTCGTTGATCGGCTGAAGTAAGTCTTCCTGTAGGCTCGGTTTCTTGGCATTTACCTAGCTTGTACCTGTTTTTCACAGTCCTATTTCTGTGACTCCCATTTTTAGAGATATCGACTCCTCTTGAAGTTACTGTTTACTGTGGTATTGATTATTTTCAATCACAGAGTATTTTAAGCGAATCTCAACCGTACTCACTAGTTCAGTATTACACATCTTTCTGCATTGATTCGTTCGGACGATCATATAATTTCTCAAGTCAACATATATTTATCTAAACATAATGACGTATCGTTAGAAAGGTTTTTGAACCTGCTTCTGACACTGTATTTCGATTTTGCGCTAAAACTTACTATTTATGGAAAATTTTAAGATAAAAGACACTTTTAATTATCATAGGCAAAAGAGCATCAAGGATGCCCAGCTTCATACCAACGAAGCTAACCAACTAAGTTAACGTGTTAAGAGACTCCCTTTTCATATTATCTTATTACAAATACCATTCCATTTGCTTTAGAGTACTTTTATGCTGTATAATTTGTATATAGCACTGACACAGGTAATTGTGGCCACTGCGGTAGCCAATTACCTCTGCCCGTTGCTCAATCTGACTTTTGTAAACGAATATACTTTCCGAAACAAGAAACTTATCTGTCATTGTCACTTTTAATTGTGATTTACCTATTGCTACTGCGGCCTAACGTGCTTACATAGTGTACGAACTGCACGTAAAATCTTAAAATACGGCACCAAGTAAGAAACGAACACTACGTTCTAACCTAAACATGTCGCATTTATTTACTTCTTTGTATTTTATATTCGTTTTCCTCATTAAACTTCTGAAGAGAAGGTAAATGTAAATTTTACGTTCGAAAATTAGAAATTACAAATAATAATCCATGGAAATGTGTATACAAGTATCTGCCATAAATTCACGATTGTTAATTCACGTTGCTCGGTTCATTTTTAAATTTGTTTTCTCTTCATTCCCACAACTAGCCTTATCACAACGACTACATTAATTCTAAATACTGCCATTATTTGTAACTATAAAACTGCGAAAGTCTCGCACGGGTCCCCTGGTTCTCTTAAACTTCAGTCTATTCTTCACCATTACTAAATTACGATCTAAGATGTTAGAAATTTTCAGAAAACAGGTGTAAACTATATTTGCATAATAATCAATAAAGAGCAATGAGAGAGGGAGTCAAAGAACAAAAGGGTCCTATTAAGAACGTAGTAAGACGGAGTGATGCCATCTCTCTCCCGTGCTGTTTTATCTATAGATCGACGATATTTTTTGACTTGAGTAACAGGTACGTTCAGCAATGGTATTTAAATTCATTGTGAAAAAATATCGATGATAAGATTCGATTATGAAATTGGTTTCATCAGTGAAAGCGAGGAGGAGTCACGGGCCGTACTGAGTGGAATGAACAATCTGATGACAACAGAATATGCATTGATAGTATACGGAGGGCGGACGAAAGTAATGATAAGTAACAGAAATCATATTAGTAAGAAATTTAACTGTAGATCACGAAGTAGACGAGCTTAAGAAATTCTGCTATTTCGGCAGAAAAAGATGACGGACGAAGAAAGATGGATATACAGCGTGAACTGAAACGCCGCTGACCTTATGAGTATTTTGCTACAAAAAAAACCACGGTCACCGGCGACTCGTTACATAATAGTAATGTAATTATGATCTATTCGGTTTGGTACCGCAACTGTTTTTGTTTGTGTGAGAATAACTTCACAATAGTGAAACTGCTTATAATATGCAATAACCAAAAGTACAACACATAAGACAGAGCAATTCAGCAAACTTCAGACTAAACACGGACAGTTTTATCACACTGTGTTCAATCTGTTATGTCAGTGTACAATAGAGCACGGGACAAATGCAGAACTGTTCCGTTATAGATATTGTTCAAATTATCGACCACCACGATCACGTAGTGTTCAGCGACTGCGTCATAGACTTTCTTAGACCATGAAGAATTCCAGGAGTTTGACGCACTACTTCAGCTTCTGTGATAGTTCTAGCAACCAGGTCTGTACGAGTGTCGACAGGAATCTTATAAAGTATACTTGCATGCCCCCTGAGGAAGAAATTCACTGGTGTCATGTCAGGTGACCGAGCTGGCCACGGAACAGGATCATCGTGACCAATCCATTGTCTTCAATCTAATTCAAGGTGGTTAATAACATAGGGTGCAAAGTGTGCCTACGCCCTGTCATGCTGTATCCACAAAGCTGACGAAATAGCAGCGGAATATCTTCTAGGAAAAGCGGGAGGACATTTTGAAAGAACGTTTTTTATATGACTCCGTTCTTTGTATCTGGAATTAGGTTAGATCCAATTACAAAATCGTTGATAATATCAGTCCAAACACTCATAGCTAACGACTGTTTACAGGATCGACGCACCGCGGTGTGTGGCTTTCGTTATCCCATACATGGCTGTTCCTACGGTTGAATGTGCCTCCTGGTGTGAACATGTCGTCTGTAAACAACATGAAAGCGGGAAAATTGAGTTTTCCCATACATTGCTATTGAAACAAATTTCCAAACACCACACGGAGTGGGAAGTCCGTTGGCTGCAATGATACCACTGACTGTAAGTTGTACGGTTGCAGTTATTGTTCATGTACGACTCTCAAAACCGACTCAGAGCTTGTGGAACGCGCTGACTATTAGAAGTAGGACATTTACCAGATGCGTGTAACACATTGCCTTCCATATCACATTTTCTAGCATACATAACACAACCGGTACATTTCATTCTAACACGGAATGCCCCTGTTTCTAGTAGACGTCCATATACAGAAGAAAAAGTACTGTGCCGGTGGTACGGGAAGTGCTCAGCATAGCGTCTTCGTATGAATGACATGTATTCGCAATTGCGAATACGAACAACCATCAGCAGTATAAGGGAATAACGACAATGAAAGCTTGTGCCGGACCAGGACCCGAACCCGCATTTCCCGCTTTACACGAGCGGTCGCATTAATCGCTTTGCTAACCGTGCACGCCTCACGGCTAGATGCGTACTTCCACGTGTCATCGTTTTCGCTTCCCAACATGTAGTCGTACGCACATTACGTAATTCATGCACAGGGGAAGACATTTTTAATTGAAAGTCGCTGCCTGGTAACGGTGGACATCCATACATGCAACTCTGCATCGCGGCGTTCTTCTTAATAGCAAAGGCACTGCAGTATAGTACTTATAAAAGGATGTTGAATATTACGTAGTATTATAAGGTTAGAGATGAGGAGATTCTGCACATGAAATGAGAACAAAGCGATGTGGAAAACATTCACAAGAAGAAGAGACAGGTTGACAGGACATGCATTAAGATATGAAGGAATAGCTTCCATTGTACTAGAGAGAGCCGTAGGGGATAGAAACAATAGTGGGCTCTAGATGTAGGAAGATATACAATTTATAGTTGAGGATATAGGGTGCAAGCTCTGCTCTGGGATGAAGATAGCGGAATAGGAAAGATAGTTGTGGCGGGCCGCATCAAATTATTGTGAAGACTGATGAAAATCTTAAATCGGTTTAGTATCCGTATTACTGTTCTAAACTCGAATGTATGTTTGAATCCCAAAGTGCTTCATTCGCCAGCGTCCTATTCCAAGTGGATCTCCTCCATACTTTTAACTGACTTGCGTAGGCAGTTGTATAGGGGCCTACAACTGAACCTAGGCTGCAAACCAGGCCCAATTGGAAATTTTTCTCATTAACAATGTCGGAGGAGAAACTAGAGACAAATGACAAGTTAAAATCCTATACGGGCATGGAACTTGAGACCTTAGCAAGCACAGTCCGTCAGTTTACCACTGAGCCACTGCACCATACTGCATTTAATTATCTGTGCCCTTTCCAACGGCCTTACCGCTGCGGTAACACCAGTTCCCGTCAGATCACCGAAGCTAAGCGACGTCGGGCTGGGCTAGCACTTGGATGGGTAACCATCCGGTGTGCCGAGCGCTGTTGACAAGCGGGGTGCACTCCGCCCTTGTGAGGCAAACTGAGGAGTTACTTGATTGAGAAGGGGCAGCTCCGATCTCATAAACTGAAGCACGGCCAGGAGCACCGTGTTTTGACCAAATACCCGTCCATATGGGCATCCAGTGACGCCTGTGGGCTGAGGATGTCACGGCGACAGGTCGGTACCGTTGGGTCTTCTAAGGCTTGTCCGGATGGAGTTTAGTTTTCAAACGCTGCAGCTCTTGATTTATGCAAAGCCACTGAAGGTTATGTTTCATAAATGCGTGTACGAACCACGGTGATTGAGTAATAACACATCATCTTTGTTGTATACAAATATCTGTGCGCAACTAAAATAGAGACATATATCTTTCGTCTACATGACGGCCTAACACTTCATGCAACTGGCTGCACGATCCACAGAAAATTCTGCATAGGTATCCTGATCTACCCCTGATCAACCACCACTTACAATCCGCGGCGGAGGTGGAGCAGGGATGAGTCCATGGCACGCTAAAAGGAATACGATTCTTAATAAACGAATTGTCCATATTAGTCTGCCCTTTTTCAAATATTTGTCAGTGATGTGCTGAAACAACCTGTTCTTTAACTAGCTGTCATTTTTTTTGTCTGGAGTCATCTGAGAGTATCCTTCACACCGACTAGGATAAGCTAATATTGAGCTGTGCAATTACTGTCAAAGCACATTTACGGTACTGACACATATGTGTTTAGTTCCTTCTCCATTTAAAATAAAAATGCTGGAAATTCTACGTCGTCGTCATTCCACAAGAACTGTCATACACTGCAGGAGAAGGAAATGAAACGCCCTAAGAACAAAGAGACTAAGAAACTGGTACACCTGCCTAACGTCGTAAGGGTCCCCGCGAGCAGGCAGAAGTGCCGAAACACGACGTGGTATGGACTGAAGTAATGTCTGAGATAGTTCTTGAGGGAACTGACACCATGAATTCTGCTGGGCTGTCTATAAATCCGTGAGAGTATGATGGGGTGAAGATATCTTCTGAACAACACTTTGGAAGGCATCCCTGATATGCTCAATAATGTTCATGTTTGAGGAGTCTGGTGGCCAGCGGATGTGTTTTAACTCAGAAGAGTGTTCCTGGAGCCACACTGTCGTAATTCTGGACTTGTGCGTTGTCGCATATTCCTGTTGGAATTGCCGAAATCCGTCGGAATGCACAATGGGCATGAATGGATGCAGGTGATCAGATAGGATGGTTATGTACATGTCACTTGTCATAGTCGTATCTAGAATGTCAGTGGTCCCATATCACTCCAACTGCACACAACTCACACAATTACAAGGCCTCCACCATCTTGAACAGTCTCCTGATGACATGCAGGGTCCATGGATTTATGATGTTATCTCCATACCCGTACACGTCCATCCGCTCGATACAATTTCATACAGACTCGTCCGACCAGGCAACATATTTTCAGTCACCAGGGGTCGAATGTCGGTGTTGACGGGCCCAGGCGAGGTTTAAAGCTTTGTATCGTGCAGTTATCACGTGTACAGGACTAGGCCTTTGGCTCCAAAAGCCCATATCGATGATGTTTCGTTGAATGGTTCGCACGCTAACGTCTTGTTGATGGCTCAGTATTAAAATCTGCAGCAAGTTGCGGAAGGGTTGCACTTCTTTGACGTTGAACGATTCTCTTCAGTCGTCGTTGGTACCGTTCTTGCAGGATATTTTTCCGACCGCAGTGATGTCTTGTACTGATGTGTTACCGGACTGGTTATATTCACGATAAACTCGTAAAATGGTGTACGGGAAAATCAGAACTTCGTCGCTACCTCGGAAATTCTGTGTCCCATCGCTCGTGCACCAACTATAACACAACGTTCAAACTCACTTAAATCTTTATAACCTGCGATTGTAGCAGCAGTAACCGATCTAACAACTGTGCCAGACACTTGTTGTCTTATATAGGCAATGCCGACCGCAGCACCGTGTTCTGTCTGTTTACATATCTCTGTATGCCTATACCAGTTTCTTTGGCTTCAGTGTTTTAACAAGTGATACAGGTCACCATTTTAGGAGAACCTGATTACAAATGCAGAACAAATGAGGCAGATACGTCACGGTAATGGATGCCCAGACACCTACATCAGTACGCAGTGTAGCCCCTGCCCCCCTGTCGCAAAACAGGTGTGTAAACTAGCATGTGATGGTTTATAAAGCTGTCTAATGGCTTTCTGCGATAGATTTTCCCAAGCATCTTCTTCTGTTTCTTGCAATTCGGCAATGATTCTTACAGGCCTTCGAGAACGAGAAAGCTCCCTCTTCATCATGTTCCACACGTGGAATTGGTGAGCGATCTGGTGATCTTGTTGGTACTACGAATAGCACATTGCGTCGCAGATGCTCATTTTCGATGTACATTGTCCTGTTGAAAGAGCACGTAATCTTGCTGTCGAAGTAATGGCAGTAGCAGGGGGATAACAAAGTGTACAACGTAGCATGGATTGTTAATTTACCCTGCAGAAACAACAAGCGTCACCAGTGCCATAAATGATGACCCTACGACACTCTATGAAGCCTGGAATGGGATTTGTCCGCCGTGGGCGAATGCAGTCTGGAGTAAACAGTTCTCATGTCATCGCTGCTCACGTGTACATCCATCACTCGCACATAGGCAGAACCTGATCTCATCACTGAAGACGTCAGAACTCCATTCCACTCCCCAGGCTCTTTCACGACGGTCAGAGTGGCGTTTGTTGGTAGAGTCATCGTGTCAGTGGTACCCTGGCCAGAGGGACCCATGATTTGAATCCTGCTACAAACAGACGGTTCCAAATGGTCCCTAATGGCACAGCAGATGCAATATGTGCCCGGATTTTGTCCCTAAATAACGTTCGGTCAACCTACGCTGTTCGCACAATATGTCGATCTTGATGTGCTCTGTACCACACGGATCCCCGAAAGCTGGTCTATCGATGTTGGAACTATCC
The DNA here is from genome assembly GCF_023898315.1 of Schistocerca nitens. Classification (NCBI taxonomy): domain Eukaryota; kingdom Metazoa; phylum Arthropoda; class Insecta; order Orthoptera; family Acrididae; genus Schistocerca; species Schistocerca nitens. The sequence goes on from NC_064619.1 coordinate 285,191,485, forward strand.
ACAGATCACTGCTGAAACCATCGATGCACCACCGACATTCTGTGCCCAACTAGTACTGCAGTTCCTCAATACACCCGTCCAGTTTCTCTCATGTCCAAAATGCGAAACCGTTAAAATGGCTAAATATTTTCAACAAGACTATGCAATCATCGGTGGGGCATGATTGCAAGCACTGTTACTTTCTGCAAAGTCGGAACCGTAGGAACGGTGGTGGTGAGTTGAGTGACGTGCACATTGTTTCAGAAACATCAGTTTTCTAAAATGATGTTGAAAAAAAAAAAGAAAGAATCCACTTCCAGAGGGTGAGGCCCAGTCCCACTCACAAACACATACAGTATATCCACCCTGTTGTTCAGACAGTAGCAACACTATTAATAACAAAATTTCGATATGAGTCGATCTAAAGAAACCGCTGACCAAGATCCAGCTTCAGTTAGTAAGAACTGGCACTGAAGGGGCCACCCAAAATTACTGTGTAAAATACAATCGTTTAAAAACAAGAAGTTTAGCAGATAGAATTCAAAGCTCAACGCTAGTCAAGCTCCAACTTCAATTAACAGTAAAGTGGCAGTGAAGGTGCCCACCATAAAATTCTTAAGTAAATTTTCGATTATTTAATAACAACCTATGGGCTACTGACTAGTATGGCGCGGAGTCATCTCGTACGTACAATCGTGAAACATTGTAGCTTTTCATACAACCTCGTTAGGTTAAACATTGTTCATTTGTAAATTATAGATTGCAGCGATCAGTTGTCCTTTTTAAATTTTATTGTGCAGACCTAGATTTCGGCCAGAAGGTAGCCATTCTCAATGCACTATTATTTTCGCTCAATGCATCTAATACCTGTTGGTCGGGCTTCGTCCACAGTTCACATGCATTGAGTGAAAACAATAGTGCATTGAGAATGGCTACCTTCTGGCCGAAATCTAGATCGGCACAATAAAATTTAAAAAGGGCGACTGATCGCTGCAATGTATAATTTACAAGTCAATATAACAGCCACTGAGTGCAACAGCTTTCTCATTGTTCATTTGTTTATTGAAATGACTTCCTTCGTGCGTCGTAATATTGTCTTATGAAGTGTTGATGACAACAGGCTTCTCCAAGCACCTGTAATGGAAAAGTGGCCTTTATTAGTAAATATTTATTGAACAAAATCTTTTGCTTTTTTGCCAGAATGGCTGTACGTTCCCTACGTAGGTGCGCTGAAATAGACGTCATTCTGTTCCTAGCCGCTGTCCCTCACCCAAGCGTCTAGTGGCAGCCCAAGATGATCCAGTGTTTACTGCAGCTGGCGTGAGAACTGAAATCTTACCCCATGCTAATGCTTTCTGCAGTACTACTTGAGCTCATTGAATAGTACTGATATCTGCAGATGCGACATAAAGTAAATTTTGAAAGCAAGGGAAATAAACTGTGGTTCGAAAATGGGTATCTTACAAGCTGCGGCGCCAAGGGATGTCGCCAAACCTTGAAATGAGCCACCCTGAAAACAAGCGACAAGCAGTTTCCACCACACATTGTAAAGTGTGTTGGGTTCCCCCAAGTTGTTCCTAATTTTATGATGATTGTCACTGGCCAGCTAGCGGAAATACATTTTATAGGCTTTCACACTGAAATAAAAATTAGTCTTACAACTTATTATGATTACTGCATTTTCATTTTCTTCAAGGAGCGCTTGCAAACGAATGTCATCGTACTGTCGTTGCTCTTAGACTGATGCCTTTAAGCTTTTGAAAAATACACATCGTGTATGGATGCGAGATCGCCCACCGCTTCGAATCACGATTTGTCCTCTCGATATTTTTCGGTTCCCTTGGTGTATAATTTGGACAAAGTATCTTTTTGACATCAGAGTTTTGCGCGAGGGTGTTCAGACCACATCAAATCGGAGTTAAAACTCGAGCTTTCGAAGACCATCCACCACCTTCTTCATCGGAGGACGACTACCAGGAGTGAAGTCTGCTTCCTATATAGTGGCGACCAAGCTTGTCAATGGTGGGGGATGGCGGTGACGTCACACAAAGAGCGAGATACGCATGCGCGAATGCAGAAAGTCGGCAATGTGACCATATGTAGTACATTAAATTCAAAATACAATGCAGATCAACTTCCATCTTCAGTTAACCTCAAACTGGTGCTGAAAATCCCAGTCAAAATTTCTAATGTAAAAGTTCAGTTACGAAGGCAAGCATCAATTTTTCGAAATACAATTGCTTCTTTAATTCCAGTTTGAACGAACTCAGTTAATACAAAACAGAAGATGCGCGCCGTAACTGGTACTATAACTTTAGTTTCTATGGGCCACTCCAGTTTCTTAATCCCAGTACAAGATCTGATCTTAGCTTACATTCAGTTACTGCTGTTACACAAGGAACGAGGTGCGACCAACGGCTGCCACACATGAACAAAATGCAGATAATCTTGGGATACAAGAAGTCGAATCTCGCATTGGCCCTTTTACTCAAAAAACAGCCGGAACATCTGTTTCAACTCGACAGCCGTTGCCTGCCTCCCCACAGGCCACAAGTCTTCGTTAGCTGGTCACATTAGACCTCACCACCATTCTTTAATGCCTCTTCTTAAAACGGGACTAACCCAACAGACACATTTAGGCGACCCCCGGCAACGCCGATGACATACACCTCCTGGCTGCTCCACCAGACTGTCTTCTCTCGATCTTCGTCTCCGAAGGGATGTTTTCAAGTCGCTGGCCACCCGCGGAGCCCGCACCAATCGAAACTGCTTCAAGTCGCGTGCCGGCCGCTTTGGACGAGCGATTCTAGGCACTTTAGTTCGGAACCGCGCTGCTCAAAAAATTTTCAAATGGCTCTGAGCACTATGGGACATAACTTCTAAGGTCATCAGTCGCCTAGAACTTAGAACTACTTAAACCTAACGAACTTAAGGACATCACACACAACCATGCCCGAGGCAGGATTCGAACCTGCGACCGGAGCGGTCGCGCGGTACCGCGCTGCTGCTACGGTCGCAGGTTCGAATCCTGCCTCGGGCATAGGTGTGTGTGATGTCCTTAGGTTGGTTAGGTTTAAGTAGTTCTAAGTCTAGGGGACTGATGACCTCAGATGTTAAGTCCCATAGTGCTTAAAGCCATTTGAATCTTTTTTTTTTTTTTAAGTCGCGTCACGCCACAAGCTGGTACGGCGGTCCTGGCATTAATTACAGTCTCGCGCTCTTCATCCACGGCGAGCAGCCGCGGGAATTTTGAGCTATCCACACGAGTTGTGACGAGTTGTACCGTCGCAGATCCAGAGTGCACGGACAGGCCTCCTGAGCGTCATCTTACCTCCGTTGAACGCGACACATAAATCATCAACTACAATTCGGCAGTATCCACATGCTTTTTTCGGCAGTAGATTTCTCCCGCATGCACGACTTTTGGCGCGTACGCCACAAACGAACGTCACTTGGAATTTTTGATTTGCTGTGTAGATCCATTCTCTTTGATCTCCGCCGCCACTCAGGCGTGACTATATCTCGCTCGTTCCCGGCACACTCATCGGAGCGAGGAAGTGTTGGGGCAGGGGAAGGCGACCGGTACATTCAAAGCGTAGCGACCCAATGGCTGTGGCACTTTGCAGCAATGTTTACACGCTATTCACACTGAGTCTCGGAAGTATGTTTTACTTCCTCAGTAACAGTATCCTAGATTAAGCTTTCATGTTACTCGTGTGTATCGTACAATGCTAAGAAACAGTTCCTCTGTGGCATATTACTACGTTACAAATAGTTCCTGACTCAGCAGTTAGCGTTAACCGAAGTTCCTTGCCAATCAGGTGTGTTTTACCTACAAGCGCGCGCGCACGCACACACACACACACACACACACACACACACACACACACACATACAGTGAGTCATCTAGGATATGCCATACATCGTGATGCCGCTTTCAATAAGGTACAGCGATGATGTAAAACAGAGATGTATTCTTTTGCCGAAGAGGTAACGACGGACGTAAAGAAAAGGTTCAAGAGTGGAAAAAAATTCATGATGAAAGGGTATCAAGGATAAGATTCGCTGATGACATACATATTCTCTTTGACAGTGAAGAAGGGTTAGAAGATCTACTGAATGGAATGAACAGTCTAATGAGTACAGAATATGGACAGAGAGTAAATCGAAGAAGGACGAAAGTAATGAGAAGTAGCAGAAAAAAGGACGGAGAGAAACTTAACATCGGGATTGGAAATCACGAAGTTGATGATGTTAAGGAATGCTGCTGCGTAGCAAAATAACCTATGATGGACGAAGCAAGGACATCAAAGTCAGATTAACAATGGACGAAAAGTGCATTTCTGGACAGGAGAAGTCTGTTAGTACCAAAGTCAGCCCTTAATCTGAGGAAGACATTTTTGAGAATGCACGTTTAGAGCACAGTGTTGTGTGATAGTGAAACATGGACTGTGTGATAAATGGAAAAGAAGAGAATCGAAGCATTTGAGAAGTCATGCTAAAGAAGAAATTTGAAAATTGGGTGAAGTGATATGGTAAGGAATGAGAAAGTTTTCTGGAGAATTGTCGAGGAAAGGAGTATACAGAAAACTAACAAACTGAAGGGGCAGCATGTTAAGACGTCTGTTAAGGCATCAGGGAACTATTTCCGCGGCTCTAGAGGGAGCTGTAGACGGTAAAAACTGTAGAGCAAGACAGAGCCCGTAACACATCCAGGTAATAACTGAGGACGTAGGTTGCAAACGCTGCTCTGTGATGAAGACGTTAGCAGAGTACAGGAATTCGTGGCGGGCCGCATCAAACCATTCAGAACACCGATGAGCCAAAATGTAAAAAAAATTTAAAAAAAAGAAAATAGCGAAGAATGTGAACAATTTTACGAAGCATGCAAGTAATTTTTACTGTTTTAGCTGCCGAATTCTGACTTCAACATTTTGAATGGCGCCATAAACAGTACTTCTTTCTGTATCACGGGGAACACCATTCGAGGTGACTCACAGGCGCGTGCACAACATTGCGCTGCGGATCTCTAGACCGCTGCAGGTCTTGAGCGAGCTGGTCCCTTGCTGGCCTCCCAGCCCGCCGCAATGTCATAAGAGACTTGCGCGTGAAACGCTCAAAAATCCTCGAAGAGGACAATTTTGAAGTTAAGTTAGTGTTTACATTGACGATATCACAAACTGAATCAAATTATTACCAAATACGAAATGAAAAGATTGCCAGATAAAACGTAAATGATGGTACCTCAAGGATTAGAACACATAACAGCCAATATTTTTGTAGGTGGACAAACAACTGAACAAGTAAGAGAGTTTAAATATTTAGGATGCAGTTTTGTATTTCCAAAGTCAGATGATATAGAGCTGAAATTGGCGAGATTCAGCCATTTTTGTGGAGTGTACGTACATTAAAACATAACGTATATAAAAGAAACATTAATTAAACTCTACAATGTAATAGCGTTACCTTTGCTGCTGTATGGTTGCGAATGTAGGGCTGTAACAGCTGATCAATTAGGACTAATCGAATCATCAGAGATGAAGTCCACCGTTTTGCAGCGAGATAATTTATTGCTGGACCGTAGAAGATATACCGATGTTATGCAAGAGTTAAATGTTATTTTACCCAAGCTGGATCTTGTGAACTACGTGGCCGTTAAAGACGGTTGATGAGTGACGCAATCAGCCACAAACACTTTTTTAAATGGTTTATTTTAGTGCCGTGATTCGTTTTGGGATACCATTCCCATCTTTAGATACCTAATATTTTTAGTTACTCGGATGTTTTGACCAACGTCATGTCATATGCTCCCACAGTGCAGAAGAATGTTTTGCGTATTCAGCGCCGCTTTATAAGTTCTTTCATTGATGAAAACACGCTAAAGTGCTTGCATTTATTTATACATATGATACAAAATTGTAATATTCATTTATTTAAGTTCTGGCAGCTGGCGATTTGTTTTGTTGTGGTCCAAGTAGTTTTTCTGGTCGATGTTGTTAAATTCCACAGATTGTAAATAAATTACTGTTCAGAAATTCACAGTATTTGTGCTGTGTGGAATTTAACAATGTATGCATCGAAATTTTTCGTAAAATTTTTGGGAAAACAGCGATCTTTTAATCTATATAAAATCAGTGAGAAAATTTTTTAGATCGCGATGCTTATTTTGGTAAAATGACTGGCCATTTTCATACAGCATCACGAACTGAAGTTGACGATGCGTAGAACAGTCAGATGACTTCAGTCACTGAAACTGCAGTTTCAGTGACTTCAGTCACTGAAACTGCAGTTTCAGCGAATGAGGTCAACTGGCTGTTCTACGCTTCGTCAACTTCAGCTGATGGTGTTGTCTGAAGATGGCCTAATCCTAGGCCGAAACAGGTCATTTCAAAAAAATAGCCATCGCGATGAACACTGGTTTTTCACTGATTTCATTTAGATACATCGATCTGGAAAACCACTTGGACCACAGTATTGAACCTATTACAAATATAATTCAAAAGTACAGATTGAACTCGACAGACCATGTCCAACGATTGTCTAATGACAGAATAACTACTGCGGCAGTACAATGTAACCCAACTGACAAGAGAAACATTGAATGTCCCTTAAACAAATGTTGTGAAAAATTCTGGAGCGGAACAGGCAAATAGGGCTAATCCTTGAGGACGATGATGATGAAGTTTTCTGACCGTATTCAATACCCTGAAGTTAGGCCGGCTTATCTCGACTGTGCGTGTGGCTGTGTGGTGGAATACTCACCTGCCACGTAGGGCTTTTTGATTCGATTCCCAGCTGATGCAAGGTTTTGAACAAAGGTGCATGTTCTGCTATCAGTTCCGTGAAGGTTAAAATACGTAAACGTGAAACAAAATTAGTAGCGCTCGAGACTGGTTCAAATGGCACTGAGCACTATGGGACTTAACATCTGAGGTCATCAGTCCCCTAGAACTTAGAACTACTTAAACCTAACTAACCTAAGGACACCACACACATCCATGCCCGAGGCAGAATTCGAACCTGCGACCGTAGCAGTCGCGCGGTTCCGTACTGAAGCGCCTAGAACCGCTCGGCCACCGCGGCTGACTCGATACTGGTAGTCACTGGTTTGAGTAATCTTTCGGTACATTATTTTGTACATTGATTTTATTTCGAATACTTACATCAAATAATTATTAAATCCATCAAACGTATGCTAACTGACAGATATCTAATTGCTTTTTTATGAAATATGCACGATATATTATGTCTCATTACATAACACTCACAAAAATGTGAAACTTCCTGGCAGATTAAAACTGTGTGCCCGACCGAGACTCGACCTCGGGACCTTTGCCTTTCGCGGGCAAGTGCTCTACCATCAGAGCTACCGAAGCACGACTCACGCCCGGTACTCACAGCTTTACTTCTGCCAGTATCTCGTCTCCTACCTTCCAAATTTACAGAAGCTCTCCTGCGAACCTTGCAGAACTAGCACTCCTGAAAGAAAGGATACTGCGGAGACATGGCTTAGCCACAGCCTGGAGGATGTTTCCAGAATGAGATTTTCACTCTGCAGTGGAGTGTGCGCTGTTATGAAACTTCCTGGCAGATTAAAACTATGTGCCCGACCGAGACTCGAACTCGGGACTTTTGCCTTTCGCGGGCAAGTGCTCTACCGGGCGTGAGTCGTGCTTCGGTAGCTCTGATGGTAGAGCACTTGCCCGCGAAAGGCAAAGGTCCCGAGTTCGAGTCTCGGTCGGGCACACAGTTTTAATCTGCCAGGAAGTTTCATATCAGCTCACACTCCGCTGCAGGATGAAAATCTCATTCTGGTCACAAAAATGTAGTTTTCATTGCAAATATATATTCTTAATTACTAATTTTTATGAAAGGACTTTTAAATGAAAAAAGGATATTTCTAAATAATTTAGTTTCCATCCCTGTGTATTTTACCCTACATGGAAATGATCATAGAACATGTACCTTTGTTTAAAATTAGGCACGGCTGGGTATCAAACCTGTGCCAAGCACGTGACCAGCAAGCATTTAGTGCGCAGCTACTGAACCTGCGGAGAAAAACTGACGTTCTTTTAAGGTATTTTAGGTGGACGGAATACTAGAAAGTCGATTCTCTTGAGAATTTCTGACAGTGCGCGGAACTTTTTCTGACTGATAATTGAGTTCAGAACTTCACGTACCATGAATATAAAAAATATATATAAAAATTCTATTGACATTTGGTCTCCTTGTCAGTCAGCCCTTACAGCACAGTGCTGGCCCGGGCAGCCAGTTCAGCCAATGCCACCTTAAATACTTCAGTATTACCACAAATGTTTCTGGTTGTATTGGTGTGGGGCAGAATAATATTCCCAGTACTACGTATAAACCTGTATGCATGACTTGAAATGAAAAACAACAATGATGCAAAAATTAATACATCAGGATCAAATTTGTGTCTTTTAGGAACGGAAAAGCTCAGTTGAAGCTGACTTTTTATAAACTTAACGGGAGTTTTAGTTATGCCATCACACTCTAAATTGCACAGCAACTCAACAGTAATATCAGGTAGGTGACTTTCTTCTTGAGTATGTATCAAACCTTCTGCAAATGTTATAAATTTCTCTATATCAAAAATAGTACTTGCAGCTTTTGCAATTTTTTTGGAGGAGACTTCTTGGCCCTTGAGAAAAACGCTTACGCTCAGATTTGAATTAATAACTATGTACAGAACATCGTTTGATGTTTTCTTAATATCAAAATAAACAAATAAATATATGAATTCTTAACTGCTGTAGTGCACTTTTCAGTACACTTCACCCACTCAAGTTTATTCGTTAGTTCTTCAAAAGAGCTGAAATTTAACTTCTTATTGTATTGTATTCCTCCAGCGACTTAACACTGGATTCTATTGCTGATTTCAGTGCAGCAGCCTCACGTTTTTGCCACTTTTCACATGGAGATTCCCTGTTGGATGGCATTGTCTTGGATAAGTAGGATGGGTAGTTAGGAAATTTGCACGGTACAGCAGTTTTTCTGAGTTTTGGGTTGCTTAGAGGTGAAGTTACTGTGACTCCCGTCTTCCAATCTACTGCCCTCGTTTCCCTTAATAGATTGCCTTCGAAAACGTGTAGGTGACATACCTACGAATAGATGAAAGATATACGGTATTGACATTCTAAAACTTTTGCTACGAAACTTCATTAAACAGCTAGGTAGTTTCGTCATACTATCAGTGCTTAAAATGAAAGATACTTACCACAGAATGCTTGCTAGGAATAAAATTATCGCTTTTGATTGCAGATAACCATTTTCCACGCATTTTTTCACCTGAATGGAATTTATAAATACGTGCACTTTGTTCTTATCGTTGTAGTAACCGACACAGCCAGGAACACAACACTTGTTGACCATTCTATTGACTAAAGCTGAGCTGTTAAAGACACCTTAGGCCTCAGGAACCACTACAGTGATTTCCAACAACATTTCAATCCAATTCAGTAGCACAGATAAACCAAGGCCGTTAACAGTTTGAAACAATAAGCTCCTTTGGCGGGAAGGCAAATTCACAATCATGTAGAGTCGTTTCCAAACTATCTACTGTCGTGACTCTGGCTAGATCCACCTAACCGACATAGGTGGCGTTGCTGAGCGTAGCCGGTAGACCGTGACGTCACAGCATGATCCTGTGAGTTGGGAGGCCTTGTCTTTTAGGTGGCGTTGGTTCAGCCCGGACGGCCTGTATCTCAGATCGCGTAAGACGAGACGCGATCTGACCACGTGCGTCTCGAGTCCGCAACGCTCGTTTCGAGTGCTACGTCTGCAGCGCTCATCTCATCTAAGTCTTGAAGGTTAATGATGTTTCACGTAATCTATCCAAGTGTGCAGAATAAACTAAAGTTGAAAGCGCTATTTTGCCGCATCATCAGCAGTCGCATTTAGTTTTACATTTCCGTACAAGAGGTTTAACGAAACGTAGCTAAGAATCTGTACACAACAAAAATGGCGGAAGCACAAATGCAAGTATGTCCGACATCCTGTGGAAATATCGGAAGAGCGAATAAGGACAGGGGCTGCGGATAGGTGGCGCTCGATGGGAGTGTGAGTCGGCCGTGAAGCGAGACGAGATACAGTCCGTACAAGTGCGATAACACTGTGTCCCGGATGCAGCTGTGGCTACCGCCCCGGCCAGTAAGCAGGAGATCCTAGGTCCGGATCCCGGTCCGGTACACATTTTCACTCGTCGCTGCCGATTCCGCATAATGTCCCAATGCTACTAACAGAAGTGATTCCTCCCCAAACCTTTCTTCAATTCTCCACCTTCATTTTATATATCATGATCAACAAATGCGGATTCTGCGTGGTGTCCGTTCTTTCGGATGTGTCCGAAAGAACATACAGCACACATTCACATTGGATTTGGCATGCTTAGTTTAAGGGGTGACGAGATATCTTGCCGAAGTTAGAATTATATATTAATACCTTCAGCTGATGACGGGCGTTGATATATATCAACGGGGACAGGTGAAAATGTGTGCCCCAACCGGGACTCGAACCTGGATCTCCAGCTTCCATGGCAGACGCTCTTTCCAGCTGAACTACCGAAGGCACAGAGGATAGTGAAACTGCAGGGACTATCTCCCGCACGCCTCCCGTGAGATCCACATTCTCACCTTGTATGTCCACACACTACATTCGTAGTGTTCCACCCCAACACACTCATTACTCGTGTAAGACATTCTTACCAAGTCCCATAAGAGTTAGGGCAATATGGGTGCATCCGCACAGAAGAAGAAGGTCATGGCTGTTATTGCCTGTCGCCACCCTGTTAGACATCCCCCCCCCCCCGCATCCAGGCGATATATTCGCGTGAAAGTGAGAAAAGTTTTCGAAATGTTTCTCAATCATGTAACTGAGGTGGGGCTTTGGCAGCAGCCCAAAATTCATCCAGTGGGATGTGAGATTCCGCCTAGAAAGAATACCCAGGTTGTCCTTCATCGTTAATTCGATGGGCAGATACGATCTGGGACTGGGACACCTCCCCATACTTGAAGTGGTGCTTCAGCACACATGGTCAACCAGGCTGGTAGCTCGAGAATTTCTATTAAAGCGGAATAATTTGAGTCACGGGCGAAATATTGATTCTCATGGTTAATCAACGCTTTTTAGTTCAAAGCAAGTTGCAAAACGAAAAGTGAAGTAGTATTATTTAACAGACTATCTATTAATGTTTGATTCCCCTTAGAGTTAAAATAGTGAATGGTGAATGAAGCTAATTTTGATCTATTCATAGAGTAATAAGCAATCAGGGACCACAGAAAAACTCTATCGTCACCGCGGAAAAGCAAGTGAAATGAATAATAATTTATACAGAACAGCTCTGCCGTTTTGGCCTCAGACCGCTGTGTCATCTTCAGCCAATGGCGTCATTTGCCAATATTAGAAGGTGGGGGGAGGACGTGGGGTCAGAACACTATTCACTGGTCGTTCTCGTCTTTGCCGATATTGGTGCCGCTACTTCTCATTCTACACTCCTGGAAATGGAAAAAAGAACACATTGACACCGGTGTGTCAGACCCACCATACTTGCTCCGGACACTGCGAGAGGGCTGTACAAGCAATGATCACACGCACGGCACAGCGGACACACCAGGAACCGCGGTGTTGGCCGTCGAACGGCGCTAGCTGCGCAGCATTTGTGCACCGCCGCCGTCAGTGTCAGCCAGTTTGCCGTGGCATACGGAGCTCCATCGCAGTCTTTAACACTGGTAGCATGCCGCGACAGCGTGGACGTGAACCGTATGTGCAGTTGACGGACTTTGAGCGAGGGCGTATAGTGGGCATGCGGGAGGCCGGGTGGACGTACCGCCGAATTGCTCAACACGTGGGGCGTGAGGTCTCCACAGTACATCGATGTTGTCGCCAGTGGTCGGCGGAAGGTGCACGTGCCCGTCGACCTGGGACCGGACCACAGCGACGCACGGATGCACGCCAAGACCGTAGGATCCTACGCAGTGCCGTAGGGGACCGCACCGCCACTTCCCAGCAAATTAGGGACACTGTTGCTCCTGGGGTATCGGCGAGGACCATTCGCAACCGTCTCCATGAAGCTGGGCTACGGTCCCGCACACCGTTAGGCCGTCTTCCGCTCACGCCCCAACATCGTGCAGCCCGCCTCCAGTGGTGTCGCGACAGGCGTGAATGGAGGGACGAATGGAGACGTGTCGTCTTCAGCGATGAGAGTCGCTTCTGCCTTGGTGCCAATGATGGTCGTATGCGTGTTTGGCGCCGTGCAGGTGAGCGCCACAATCAGGACTGCATACGACCGAGGCACACAGGGCCAACACCCGGCATCATGGTGTGGGGAGCGATCACCTACACTGGCCGTACACCACTGGTGATCGTCGAGGGGACACTGAATAGTGCACGCTACATCCAAACCGTCATCGAACCCATCGTTCTACCATTCCTAGACCGGCAAGGGAACTTGCTGTTCCAACAGGACAATGCACGTCCGCATGTATCCCGTGCCACCCAACGTGCTGTAGAAGGTGTAGGTCAACTACCCTGGCCAGCAAGATCTCCGGATCTGTCCCCCATTGAGCATCTTTGTGACTGGATGAAGCGTCGTCTCACGCGGTCTGCACGTCCAGCACGAACGCTGGTCCAACTGAGGCGCCAGGTGGAAATGGCATGGCAAGCCGTTCCACAGGACTACATCCAGGATCTCTACGATCGTCTCCATGGGAGAATAGCAGCCTGCATTGCTGCGAAAGGTGGATATACACTGTACTAGTGCCGACATTGTGCATGCTCTGTTGCCTGTGTCTATGTGCCTGTGGTTCTGTCAGTGTGATCATGTGATGTATCTGACCCCAGGAATGTGTCAATAAAGTTTCCCCTTCCTGGGACAATGAATTCACGGTGTTCTTATTTCAATTTCCAGGAGTGTAGTTCTAATACTTACAGTAAATATAAAGTAGAAGTAATTTTTATGCGTTTTAAAGCTTACGCGCAACCAGCGGAAAACATTGTTACCTTTTCTGACAAAAAGACAATGAAACTGGTACTTCTTAACAATTCAGAGAAATCTGCATGTAAGCTTGAGTCATGTAAAATGTTTTGTTGAAAAAGTTTCTATAATAACATGCACAATGTGTTTATTTTTTTGAGTTTTGCGAAACAATTAAGGACTATATAGAGAGTGTCAAGAGGAATGGTGAGCATTCAAGGATGTGACAAGAACCATCATTCGAAGCAATATGGTCTAGTCAACATAGGCTCTAAAGTGCCTATCCTAAAAGCTAAGAGCACTTCATTTTCGAAAATGTAGAACAAATCTCTTCTAGTGCAAGCACGTTCACTTCCATATTTTGACTTGTGGTAGTATGGACCAAAACAAGAAAAAAATGACCAGTAAATATGACCTCCAAAGCGCATACCGTTATATCTATGAGCATTTCTTGAACTACGTTGGCGGAAAAATAACCTCATCTACTGAACTAGTGCTCATAGCTTTTAAGGCATGCATTTTAGGGCGTATATTTACTAGAATATTTTGCTTCTAATTTCCTGTCATATCCATGAATAATGACAGTTCTCCATGGACACTCGGTATTAGTGCAATGGCCATATTAGCCAGAGCCATTTCATTTTTGATATCGGTGGGACAAGACGAGCGCTGATATGTGATGTTTCATAGTCACCATCAAAAAGTTTGAAACATTTAGGGCGGCAAATCTAGGGACTTGTAGAATTTCTGTATGAGTTTTTGAATTGAGAGAACTTTTCAACACTCGTGTTCATGGACTTAAACTCCAAACTGCAGAGTCTTCTTCAAAGACTTCGGGAAGTACAGCATCGACTTGGAATGGTTACCGTCAATAGAGCTTTTGAACATTGAACAGTAACGTGATGGCCAGTGCATTCTTGATCGAGGTCATGAATCAGTCTATCGTTGCCCTCACAGTATTAAGCAAAGTTTGAATATTTACTACCGAACAGTACTCAGGTTGTGTTAAGGATGTTAGTCATTTCATCAATCATAATCCTCTCTCCAAATAATCAGGAAGTTAACACATCAATAACATGGTAATGCGACAGGTTTTTGACCGTTCTCTAGAGACATACGAAGCCAACCAACTTTAAATGTCAGTTAAGAAAATAGTTAAGACCTTTTATAGCCGGCCGATGTGGCCGTGCGGTTCTAGGCGCTACAGTCTGGAACCGCTCGACCGCTACGGTCGCAGGCTGGAATCCTGCCTCGGGCATGGCTGTGTGTGTTGTCTTTAGGTTAGTTAGGTTTAAGTAGTTCTAAGTTATAGGGGACTGATGACCTCAGATGTTATGTCCCATAGTGCTCAGAGCCATTTGATTTGAACCTTTTATACAAGAAGAGTGAAACTTGTAAATTATCTTGTACGAATATCAAATTACTTACATTAGACGTATGGCTTGAATCTGGCGTAGAGGAGTCTCCGTAATATAGAAGGAATTCATAGATGGACATTTCAGTTAAATGCAATACAGTTTAATGAGTTAACATTATACGAAAGACTACTTTATTAAGAATTCTGCGAAGATACTTTTCATTGGAATTGAAGGAGTTGCGCAACAGAAAGTTCTTTAGTTGAGCCTCAAACTCCACGACACTATCGAAATGGCACTGAACATGCTTTGGCAGGTTTTGGGATGCAAATGTATCGATGTACCTGTCTCCTTTCGGTACTAATGTAGAGCAACTGACCTCATCTGCCAATTTACACACTACATCATAACGCGTAAACTTGCTAATGAATTCATCAGTTTACCCTTCCCACAAACAAGTTCATTTCCGAAGAGAGTTCGTGTGTTGCACGATTTTGAAAATACACGTGGCCTAGACGGACAATAAAATCTGTCGTACAACCATTGTTTAAGGATCTTGTCTGAAAATACGACAAGTCACAATGTGTTAATGCTATGTTCACGCTTTCCGTATTTTTTTGAAAAGAGATGAATTTCGGTTATGTCAGAAAACACTGTGATGCAAATGCAAAAATACCAAACTTCTAAAAGGGCTCTGCTGGATCTTGCAGAACGAACACCAGATATAATTGGTTACGTAAGCCTTTAGTGGAAGGAAATATGGAGTATCAAGCGATTATTGCATTTTTAAATCTTCCATAACAGTAATCATCCGTATTGCACACGCGACTAAACGAGCCGCTTCATTAAAACTAGGCAGTGAAGTTCCCAGTAAAGGCTGTGATCTATATGTAGTCCTAAAACTTAGTTGCATACTTTGCAGGATTTCCAACGGAATCGTTTCCGATACATGCAGACTTTAGTGTGCAGCTATTAACCGAACTCTAGCAAAGAGCACAGGACGTTATAGTCCTAATAAAAGGTAAACAGTCACGCTAGAGTCTATTGGATCCCAGAACTTTCCACGCTCAGGCAAAGAATAAGATGAAGAAGGAGAGGTTATCAAAATTCTCTAAGGAAAGCAGAGCGCAATGCTAGGCTCCCTGAATACAGGGCAATTAAGGTACGCTTTAAAACATTGCTCCAGGGAACTAAAGGAATACACTAGGAGAAATTTCTATGAAGGCAATTTCAGCTTGATATGTTGGGAAGACCATTTAAATTACTAACTATAAAGGTTAAGGGGCCTATTTTCATGTCCACAATTCGTAAAGAGGGTGGTTCAGTGACTAATGGATGGAGGGAGTAAGCAGAATATCTGCTACCTGTCTTGCTTCCTGATAACAACACATACACTGATCTGAACTACACGCACAGCTTAGAAGTAAACTAGATAACGAATACGACAATCCCATTTTGGCGATATCGTTCGCTCAAGAAGAAGTTGCTGTCGCAATTTCCAAACTGGAGAGGCACAGAGTCCGAATGGCGTCCACCCTGAGGTCGTGCGGTTGGTAGGTTCAATGATAGTGCCATATTTGACAGCAGTACTAAACGAGGCGTTTGCCAATAGGTAGGAGTCCCGTGATACGGAAAACACCTAGAGCAGTAGTGATTAAAAACAGAAAGGATGGAGTTACGGCATTACGGAAAAGCCATAGACCTATTTGCTTATTAAAAGTCTTGGTCAAATTTCAGGAACGTCTGCTCTGTGATCGATTGCAGGCGCACAGGGAGCTCTTGTGTTTAAAACAATTTCAATACGAATTCAGAAAAGGAAAGTCTACAGATCTACATCTACATTTACGTGATTACTCTGCTATTCACAACAAAGCGCCTGGCCGAGCGTTCAGTGAACCATCTCCATGTTGTCTCTCTACCGTTCCACTATCTAACGGCACGCGGGAAAAAAGGAGCAGTTAAATTTTTCTGAGCGACCCCTGATTTCTATTTTTTTTTATCGTGATGATCATTTCTCCCTATGTAGGCGGGTGCCAACAGAGTGTCTTCGCAATCGGAGAAGAAAACTGGTGATTGAAATTTCATGACAAGATCCCGTCACGTAAATGTAGATGTAGATCTATAGACTTTCCTTTTCTGAATTCGTATTGAAATTGGTTTAAACACAAGAGCTCCCTGTGCGCCTGCAATCGATCACAGAGCAGACGTTCCTGAAATTTGACCAAGACTTTTAATAAGCAAATAGGTCTATGGCTTTTCCGTGATGCCGTATCTCTATCCTTTGTTTTCATGATTGCCACTCCAGTTCACGTATCATGCCTGTGACACTATCTCCCCTATTTCGCGATGATACAAAACGAGCTGCCCTTCTTTGCACTTTTTTTATGTCATCTGTCAGTCTCACCTGATAAGGATCCCACACCGCACAGCAATACCCCAGAATAGGGCGGACAAGCGTAGTGTAAGCAGTCTCTTTAGTAGACAGTGTTCTGCCAATGAATCGCGTCTTTGGTTTGTTCTACCCACAATATTATCTATGTGATCGTTTCAATTTAGGTTATTTGTAATTGTAATCCCTAAGTATTTAGTTGAATTTACAGCCTTCAGATTTGTGTGACTTATCGCGTAATTGAAATTTAGCTGATTTCTTTTAGTACTCAGGTGAATAACTTCACACTTTTCTTTATTCAGGGTCAATTGCCAGTTTTCACAACATACAAATATCTTATCTAAATCATTTTGCAAGTCGTGTTAATCATCTGATGACTTTAGAAGACGGTAAGTGACAGCATCATCTGCAAACAGTCTAAGACGGATACTCAGTTTGTGTCCTATGTCGTTAATATAGGTCAGGAACAATAGTGAGCCTATAACACTTCCTTGGGGAACGCCGGATATTACTTCTATTTTAGTCGATGACTTTCCGTCTGTTACTACGAACTGTGGCCTTTCTGACAGGAAATCCCGAATCCAGTCGCACAACTGAGACGATACTCCGTAGGCACACAGTTTGGTTAGAAGACGCTTGTGAGGAACGGTGTCGAAAGCCTTCTGGGAATTTAAAAACATGGAATCAATTTGACATTCCCTGTCGATAACACTTCTTACTTCATGAGTATAAACAGCTAGTTGTGTTTCCCAAGAACGATATTTTCTGAAACCGTGCTGACTATGTGCCAATAAATCGTTTTCTTCGAGGCACTTCATAACGTTCTAATACAGTATTTGTTCCAAAACACTTCTGCAAATCGACGTTAGTGATATGGGCCTGTAATTCAGTTATAAATATAGTAAACCGGGGGTCTACAAAATATCATGTCATGAATGCGAAAGAAGCTATATCGGGCAGACAGGTGGGACCTTTGGTGTAAGGTTTAAAGAACACAGGTATCCCAGTAATAAGACATACATACATACAAGGATTACATATGCAAGAGGGGGGTCATAATATTGGTAACATCGACGAACAGCTTCAAATTCTACACGTAGTTACAAAAAGTAAACGATTAGACATTTTAGAACAACTGGAGATTTATGTTACGAGACGCAGAGAACTTGACAAACTCCTCAATGAACAGAATGAATTTGCAATAGACGCATACTTCAACATTTACGACGATCTGTCCACCTGAGCGAATCGTTTTTACTACATACGTGCTTCAGCTAAGGATGGAGCCTTACGGCGGTCGAGTATTGCACTGCTAGTGCTGGCCGCAGCAGATGTCAACAACCTTTAAAGCGGTGGAGCGTGCCAGCCAACTGCAGAAAATTTGTCATATTTTAGATTGTTGAAAAATAGAGACTGTCTTATAGAGGACGCGCGCATCTAGCACAAAGAGAGGGAACAAAATCTAACAAATTTTTATATTTATATAAGACCGGTGTTTTATATTTTATAGCTAGTTTTACAACACATGAACCTGTGTTCAGTGTAAGCCGCCTTTAGGTATGAACTATACGTATGTATTTCGCATAAATTCAGTTAGATTAATAATAAGACTGGTTAAATATTGCTCTTAGGCAACGGCCTTGCCACAGTGGATACACCGGTTCCCGTGCGATCACCGAAGTTAAGCACTGTCGGGTGTGGCCGGCACTTGGATGGGTGACCATCCTGCCGCCATGCGCTGTTGCCATTTTTCGGGGTGCACTCAGCCTCGTGATGCCAATTGAGGAGCTACTCGACCGATTAGTAGCGGCTCCGGTCAATGAAAACCGTCTTAACGACCGGGAGAGCGGTGTGCTGACCCCATGCCCCTCCTATCCGCATCCTCGCCTGAGGATGATACGGCGGTCGGATGGTCCCGATGGGTCGCTTGCGGCCTGTAGACGGAGTTAAAAAAAAAAAATATTGCTCTTATATTTAGGTTTTAATACAAATTTTCTTTTGTATTGTTATAGAATCTCAAGATGGTCATTGTATGGCCGAAATTGGTTATAAGCGTGTCATAAGAATGTGATTGCGTCTATAAATAAACAAAAAAATTTTACGAAACAATCACTCACTCTATTGACATAATGTCGTTTTTTTCCAGAATCCTACTTTCATTTGACATTATATGTCAATACACAGAATTGTCGAATATGGACAAGGGAAAATACACACGCAAATCAACCAGCACCACTTCATCCTGAATAGGTCACCTTGTGGTGCGGTTTTACGGCATCATTTATCACAGGGCCCTATTTTTTCGAAGAGCCAGGTTCTTCAGGTCGTGTTACCTGTACCGTCACTGGTAAGCGCTTTGCGTATCCTTTGCGCAACCACGTCATTCTAGCTGTCCAACAGCGTCGATGTGTAGATCATGTTTAAGCAAGATGGCGCTCCTCCGCGCACTAGAGATCCAGTTAAGTAGTTGCTGAAGTGCCATTTTGGGAATGCTAGAATTATCAGCCGCCATTTCCCTACAGCCTGGTCGTCTCGATCAGTTGATCTTAATCTGTGTGACTTTTGGCTGTGGGGATATCTGAAAGGTGTTGTGTTCAGTGTTCCGACTGAAAACTTAGCTGTATTGAAGGCACGCAATGCGCCACACATTCTGAACGTGATCCCGGAAACACCTCATCAGCTGTGGAACATGTTGTTTCTCGATTTCAACTTGTCGCAGAAAACGGTGGACAGCATATTGAACATGTTTTGATCCAGTCATACGGAAATTAATAATCCGATTTGATTTCGATTGATGCTATTTAAGTGGTTTTTGGCCTCAGGCTGTTAAAAACCGATTTTTTTCCAGACGATGTGATACGACCTTGCCGTGGTGGATGAGCTTATCACATCTGTACGCCCATGCAAAATGAGTAGTGCAGTTTGTTTAGCGTCAAAAGTACACCTTAGGCATTGTTGTATGATTCATTTGCCTATTTTGTAACTATTCTGCCATACATTTTCTCCCTTCTCCGATAATATTGCGCTGCAATTTGACGTCATTATGACCAGTAGTGTTAATTCTATAGCGTTTTGAAAGTTTAGCTTTCTCGCTACCCGCGCACGGGGTCCCGGGTTCGATTCCAGGCGGGGTCATGGATTTTTCTCTGCCTCGAGATGACTGGTGTTGTGTGTCTTTCATCATCATTGACTCGCAAGTCGCCGAAGAGGCGTCAGCTAAAAAGGACTTGCAATTCTCGGCGGCCGAACACCCCGCATGGGGTCTCCCGGCCAACAATGCTGTACGATCATTTCATTTCAAGAAAAATACAATAAAAAGAAAAGAAAGAACGCTAGCGACACCCACACGGGTATACGGAGACTCAAGCATTGCCGAGGCACCCGCATACCAGTGACGATGATGTAGAATAGTGTAACAACAATAGATTTAGAAGTAGGTATAGTGTAGTTAGTCGGAAAACCTCGAGTTTTAGCGAGGCTGCAGTAACATATCCAGTAACGTAAGATGGAAGTTGTTGACTTGGAACGTAATTCGTTTTATTTTATGATTTTTTATTTTTTAAAAATCATTCTTATTTTTCAAATGTTCTGTTTTATTTCTACATTAATATTACCAACGGTTGCTGTTAAAATGGTTTACTACTGTGTACAAAATATAAAACATTATACGTCATCATGATTAACGAGTATGTACGACCTGTTTAGTTTCCAGATGACGGGTCTAAAATTCGAAGCAATAAACTGAACTTCGCTTAACTCAATTGAATTTCATTTGTTTAAGAAGGCCGTATTTTCAGCTTGTGGAGCTCGATGAGAAATATTGAGGTGTATGTCCTAAGTATTGTCAAACTCTGGTGATAATCGGTGTTGACAGCTTGAATTACTTCGTTAGCCGCCCTTACACTTACAGGATTCTTATTACTTTTATTGTCCCTATACCGCTATTATTTGCATATAGACGGACAAACTATGTCCCTTCTTAAGCTGCAAGTGGAAGATCACTTACATAAATCAAAAACAACAGAGTTACCAAATTACCAAAGTGTAAAAAAAATTGTTAAGGCTTTCGTGACCACTTGTTGACAAATTGCCTATTGGCTTCTGTCTCGGGTTCTTCGGCCGACGGTCATCTAATGATTTTTCTGACGTTTCGCCAGCACGAGTGGCTGGCATTGTCAAAGCTTTACCCTCCATTGCCGGTGGTGAACAGAAGCCCTACCACCTCGGCTGTATGGATTACCCAAGATCCATAAGAACAAAGTTCCACTGAGACCGATAGTTAGCGCTCCTGGATCACCGACATATAAACTGGCAGAACACTTGGCCTCTCTGCTCCAGCTACACGCACCAAACGACATCTTGGTCAGCTTTGATGTTGTTTCGTTATTTACGAAAGTGCCACTCAGTGACGCTCTGGAGCACATCGGTTCCATTTTCCCGCAGGACATCAGAAAGCTCTTCCATGCGAACAGTTGGAAGGTGTCGCCATGGGTAGTCCTCTCAGTCCAGTGGTGGCCAACTTCTTCATGGAACAATTCGAAGCACACGCACTGGACTCGGCGACTTGCAAACCTAAGATGTGGTACAGGTACGTCGATGATACTTTCGTGGTGTGGAGCCATGGTGAAGAACAGCTCGGTGACTTCCTAAGACACTTGAACAGCCTCCATGTCAACATAACATTTACCATGGAAGTAGAAAAGGACAAGAAACTGCCATTTCTAGATGGGCTGGTCACAAGGGACGGCGAAAACCTGGGACACAGCGTGTATCGAAAACCGACACACACGAACCGATACCTGCACAAACTGTCAAACCACCACCCGAGCCAGAAAAGAGGCATAATTAGTACGCTCGTGACGAGAGCAGGGCGAATTGTGAGCCGCAACACCTCAAACGAGAAATGCAACACCTGGAAACTGTCCTGAGGAGCAATGGGTACTCCACAAATTATATTAGAAGTGTAACTGAGCCAAACACTCTGCGAAGTAAGGAACTAGAAAAAGAAATGTCGGGTACGGCCTTTCTGCCATACATTCCCAGAGTGACGGACAGAATCGGCCGTATATTACGCAAACATGGCGTAAAGACGATTTTCAAACCGACAAGGAAGATCAAAGAGTGTCTTAGATCGGCGAAGGAGAAAAGAGACCCACTTGCAATGTCGGGAATATACCGTATACCATGCACATGCGGAAACGTTTATGTCGGAATGACTGGACGATCCATCAACACCAGGATCAAAGAGCATAAGCGACATTGCAGGTTGGGGCATGTGGAGAAATCGGCCGTGGCAGAGCACGCACTGAATGAGACCGACTACGTAATAAAATTCGCCGACACGGAAATTCTGGCTGTAGAGAAGCATTATCACACGCGCTTGTTCAGAGAAGCTGTAGAAATACAGAAACACGCGAAAAGTTTGAACAAGAAAGAGGAAAGCCTTAAGGTAAAGGGATCCTGGCTTCCCGTACTGCAGCGGACGACCGTCGCAGGTAGCAAGAGGAGAACCGCACCGGAAATGACCGCGGAGAAGCCCTCGGACGTTGGCGCGCCAGGTACATATAGTCTGCGCCCGCGAGCTCGGCTCCAGTTCACCACCGGCAATGGAGGGTGAAGCTTTGACAATGCCAGCCACTCGTGCTGGCGAAACGTCAGAAAAATCATTAGATGAACGTCGGCCGAAGAACCCGAGACAGAAGCCAGTAGGCAGTTTGTTACCAAAGTGTGTTGATTTGAGAAATGTCTATCAGTATAGTTTCCTTAGCAGTGAGGCGTGAGGGGAAGAATCCATGGGTGTGATCGCTGCTAGACCGAAAGCAGCCTGGTGCTGAGTTCTTCACCTCGCGTCCCCTCCTTTCCCCCTCGTGGAATCCGTTTTTCTTGCAGTGTTAGGCGACATTCAGCCGAACGAGCCCCGCGCAAACTCAATTGTGCCGCCAGCAGCCCAGTGGCAGACCCCTGGCTGGCGCCTGCCCCCTGGAATCAAGCGGCGAAGTCGCTCCGCGGCCGCTCAAAGAACTGCTACCCGAGGTAAACAGTATTTCGTACGTGCACATGCCAGGCTAGCGGGTACTTTTCTTAATCCACTTGTTTATACTTTTTTTTAATCCAATGCGTTATGACTTCTTAGGAACGCTAGTGACTTGTTTATTACGGCTTCTTTCCTAACAGTATCTCTTCATACTCTCGCCCCTCCTGGTTCTCTAAGCTACTATGATCTTAATTTGACTCCAGTATCTGTCCACAAACTATCTACCAACGCCATAAGATGCCTGTATCTATCATGCATTGCTGTGCGTAGAGTTATTTCAATAGCTTATAAATCATCAACTGACTTGTTTCAGTCAAGCCTCTGTCAAGAATCTTTCGTTCCATATCTTGTTGAGTACCATGCTGTTCTCATCATTATGTGCCTCGAAAATCTCTGTCTTTTCTTCCGAGTCTTGCTTGAAACTGGTTCTATAATCTCATAGAAATCGTATCTTGATATTCCATCAAAATTTCACTTCCTTACTGTGTGCCTCAGATGAGTCTCATAATATTTTATCCCTCTCACATCCAGAAGTACTGTATGGTTGGGTCTCAGGAGAGGCTTTGTACTTAACGATCAAAATGAGAACAAAACTTAACGCTTTGTTTGTACAAATCTGTATATTAGCTCTGACTTTTGCGTTTGAAATTTTCTTTGTATTACTCCATGTTTCGATTCTGTCGCACAAGAAAGTAGTGTGCAGTTTGTGCTCAGTAGAAAAGGGAAGGGATGCACATTTGCTCCTCAATAAAAAAGAACGTGAAGAATCGAATATAAATATCGATATTTTTTATTTGTGAAGTACTGTATACAATACTTGAAGTATCTGATTAAAGAATGTACTGATTTATTGTTAGTTTTTTTAAATAAATAACTCATTGTAAGTTTTTCATGAACATGTGCCTCTCTCAGCAGGAACATTTGCACCTTTGAGAAATATCCCAATAGGACGCCTCACCACGTTCTCTTGTCATTCCCTGAGTTTTATTTAACGTGACAATTCGGTATTGCAATTACACATCCATCTTGAAATGTTTTGCAAAGTTGAGGAAGTCACAACTCTCGTGAGCTTCAGGCAGCGGTATAGTAACTTTCTTCGTTACCACCATCTGGAAGCTAGCCTTTTGGCTGATTTCCGTCGGTTCGTATTCCCTTATGTGCCCTGATGGCCAATATACGGCAACGTTAGGAACAGTGAGAGAAACGGTTTCAACGAAATATTGAAACTTAAGAATGAGGTTCGTTTTACAAACGGTAGCAACCAAACTAACTCTTCCTGTCATTGCAGAGATGACGAGAACCGAACATCAGAGATCGCTGCCGCATTGATCCACAAACTGGAGGCTTTGTTTGGTATAACTTGCTTTTCAATTGCTGAATTTAATTTTACTTTATATTGTGGGTTATCGTTTAGCGTTGTTTAATTGCATTAAGGATGTTTGTTATTAAAGAAGAATCTTGGAAAAATTGAGATTATTTAAATAAATTCGAATGGGGAATTTTTTAAAAATGATCCACGCAAATAAATTTATAACTTCAAACAGTGAATAGATAGACAGTTGTTTCAAATAGCAAGAATGCATCTGTCAAGGGAGGCGAAGTCATTTGAATGGAGTACAAAGGCAGTGCACAAATCGGAGACTTTTGAACAACTCAAGCAAGGATTATGTAGGAAGCAGAACAACACACGATTTTGTTTTCTCGTGAACAGTTGAGCGTAATGTGGAAAAGGTATAACGAAACCGTAGAGGATTTTGTGGATAGGATTAGGAAACTTAATGCGCATACATATGAGTTACCGCATAATGAGGAGGTGAGGACGGTGTTGCTACAGGAAGACAGGAAACTTAATGTGCATACATATGAGTTACCGCATAATGAGGTGAACACGGTGTTGCTACAGTAAGACAGGCAACAGGCGCTTCGTACTTTCATGAAGAGTTTAGGACCAGCGATGTCCAGGAGGGTGTGCACTGATACACCTGAGAATCTTCATGCAGCGGTTAGGTTGACATCGGCGTATGTTTCGTCAGGGGTAAGGGTTCGGAGAAATGTGTTTGTGTCAAGTGTAAGATGTTTTAGCTGTGGACAAATGGGTTATGAGCATAGGTAATGCTGTCAGCCACAGAGTGATAGGGATGGTATTAACAGCAAGTGATTTGGTGGGAATAGTAATAGAGATAGTATGGATCAGCCGCAGGAAGGTAGGAGTAATAGTAGAGGTGGTCTGGGTGGAAATAAGTACCTGTTAAACGTAACCGGAAACCCTAGATCCGTCGAAAGTGTGTTCTTACTAAAAGTAAATGCCACTAAAACGCATCAGAGCTGGAATGTATCATAGCGGCTGTAACAGGAGGTAGACAGTGTAAGTTTTTATTTGACCCAATGGCGCATGTGGCAGTGGCTTGAGAGATTTAATGGGTGACAGGCGATGCCACCCACCACGTTATAATTTGCTTGGAACAGAGTACAGTGATATACGATCACTGAGATCGGCAATGAAATTTTTTTTGGACACAAAAAAAGTTTAAGCAGTGTGTGGAAGGTCTCTCGCGTAAGCGAGGGTTATGGCATGACCCTAATGTTACACTTTCTGCGTCAACATCACGCCATAATTGACCTTCGACGGCACACAGTGGAGCCTAGTGGAAAGACCTTAGGAGAATTTGTGGTCAATGATGATCAGTCACGAGGAGTGTCTATTGTGCAAGACAATCCAGTTCAACCGTGGACAATGACATTAAGGCTTAGTTTGCATGACTGTGTATCAAGTGGCACCAGTAAGTTACCATGGTTGTGGAGTCTAACTTACTGATTGGTATGTGACGTATAGTGGAACCACTGCAAGATAGTAAGGTATTAGAATTATAATGTTGCTTAGGGGGATGTAGTATTGTACGCATACAAAGATGGGGTAGTGGGAAGGTCAGTGTGGATAATTTTGGTACTGAGTGTGTGAAGTTCTTAATTGGAACGTTAGTGGTAATGTTAATTCCGAATGAGGGAGACTGCTGCACAGAAGTTTTGGAATGCAATAGGGCATAGGATGCTGCTGGGATTGCATTTTATGAGAAGGTGAAGCATTCGAAGGGACCATGAGGATCAGATGGAGGAACTGTTGTTAGAATTTCAAGACTTGCAAGGGCCATGGCTAGCAACACCAATAATGCAAATAGGATTCTGACTGGGAATGAATCAGTCGCTTATTGGACGCCATACAGAATACCATGATCCCTGCAAGCAATTCTAGAGGAGTTAATGAAACAGCAATTGGCCGACTGGGTTGTATAACTGAAGAAAGTAGTAACAACTGGAAGGTGGGAATTGTGACTCTACCAAAGAGATCTATGGACAGTTCGAGGAAGTATTTATTATGTTGCTGCTCAAGCCATGTGCATAGTAAGGTTGTGACAGATGCCTATCCCTTCCTGAAAATCACAGAAAGAACTGATTATGGGCGGTGCTGGTACTTCCCGGCAGTGGAGTTTAAGAGTGGGTACCATCAGTTGGTACCATCAGTTATAAGAAGCAAGTGGCTCCAGAGGCTAGAGCGAAGTCGTGTTTCCAGCAAACTGGGGAAATTGTTCGTGTAGAAAAATGCCATTTGGTTTTAAAAATGCACCGGAAACATTCCCACGTTTATTGGAAGGAGTGTACAAAGGACGGAAAAACTTATCAGTGTTTGTGGTATATGGATGATATATTCGTCTTTACAAGTGATAAGCAAGAATATAGACAAGGACTTGGAGAAGTATTCAAGAGGTTATGGGCAGTTCATTTAACACTGATTACAGAGGTGTGTCACATTGTGCTAGAAGTAGTAAATTATTTAGGCCATATTATTAGTAATGAGTCACTTGTAAGGTGTGAGGACTAATCCTAGATCGGTTCAGGCAATGCAAGATTTTCTACTACCAAAAATACAACCAAATAGTTGCAATCCTTTCTGGCTCTCGCAAACTGTCATCCAAAACTTGTGAAAGAATACGTGGATAAATCACAGCTGCTCACACAACTATTAAAGAAAGCTGAGATGTGATAACAGGACATTGGGGTCCACGAGTGGACGCCGCTGATTCCGTAGACGCAAAAACAGTTGACAGTCTTTATTTCACATGATGTTTAGCTGGACATACCAGTAATAAGTACGCCTGACAATAGGGCGCAGCAATAATTCTTAGATGCATCAAATGAGTAAACAAGAGACAAACTGGTTTATTGATACATATTCCACATTACCTTTTACTAAAACTGTTTAGTATCTTAAACCGAGGCCACAGTCAGAATTTATTTAAAAGACATGCCAGATTTAAATAACAAATAAAAACTATTAATTAAAATAGTTTCTTAAGAAAACTCTAAATCTTAAAATTAATTTTTCTTTACAAGCACTTTTAAGAAACAGGAGTCAATTAACATTTCATAAGGAAGCGATTTTTAAAGAAGGTGAATCTACTTCAATAATTTAAGAAATCACAGAAAAGGCATATAAAATATACCAACCATATATCTACCCATGAACTAGCACACATGTATGGGATGCAGGCGGCCTCACCTTACGCTTTCACAAGGTGATCATCAAACATTACGCCGGTCACATCGCCAGACAGGCTGCGTTACAATAGTAGAACACAGCTTTCTAAAACAGAGAAAATCAGACGTTCTGAGAAAGTACTAGAGACAATGGAAACACATTATCACAGACCCTTCACATACATGATGCAAGACTATACAATGCACAATTGAAAGTGCTGTACTATTAACGTTTCTGACATCCAACCTCTTGTGCTTACATAAACATGACCATTAACTAAAAAAAAAACATTTAATAGGTGCATCGACAAGAAACCTAGAGTTAAATTTTCTGGCAGCAGTCCCTTGTCTTTTTAATTAAACATGAGTATCAATTTAACAAAAATTAATCGGCACACCCAAAAGGTAACTACACAGCTAAATTTAATATGAATATAGGTATACCAGCTATCCATTGCATCACAGTGACACTCCGACTACAACAGATGCATGAACTACCCTAATTAGAAAAAGTAACACAGTTATTCATCACAATGATGAGGAGTGTTGCATCATTAAATTTGTGAACAGAACACTCACTAATGGATGAACGTTGCAAGGTGATAACTTTTAGAAGTCAGAATTGTATTGATATCTCTTTTGGGAAAGCGATGCTCACAGGACTGATGTGTCTTCATCAGCTCTTCCCTAAACATAACACGTAGTCACCTCATCGAGATGAAGCCGTTCATACCTTTTACGTGGACAGGATACGATCTTCAAAAATAAGCCAGGAAAAGTAAACGAATCTGGGTAATGCGAGCCTCCCGATTTCCAACTCTTGGCACACTACGCACAGTGCTGGAAGATATTTATTCACTTGAAAACCACTGCTATCGATAAATGTACAACCAGTGCTTACTAAAGCCACTACCCTCCTTATCTATAGAGAAATCACTTGGGAAGACTCTGACTGGTAATTAACATTAAATACCACGTGATGACATCGTTTCCCTCTTCTCGTGTTCTCATTTACCCAAATAGAAACACTAATAATTAAAAGAGTTGGCCACCTGCGAGTAGGACTCGCGCACCGAGGTTCCATACAAGCTTAATTATGTACGCAGGCGGTTCATCCACACCGGAAACTGAGGATTTTTGCCTGTTATCGACAGTGATACTGGCAAGATATCGGTCCGAGGCATTTCAAAGACTTTCGAGAATATTTTAGTTTCAAGTTTGAAGGCGGATAATAAATGACAAAAGATTTTTTTCGTTGTGATTAAAAATTAGGACTTTTATGATTTTTTTCCTTTACATATACCGTGAAATATTTCTTCTTGCCAAATTTCATTATTATAGGTGAGTAGGAAATACCCTGTAGTTTCTGATGAGTGACTTTGCGAGTATCAAAATATGGGACTTAATAGTCACATCTTTTGATTGCGCGGCACTGACTTAGAAGCTTCTCTTTCTTACATCAACGAGGGATTGTAGACCTTAATATATGTCATAAATTTCGGCCTACACTCTACCCGTACCTAAAAAAAGGTCTTTGACTGTGGGACAGACAGATGTACAGACAGACTGACAACAAAGTAATCCTGTAACGGTTCCGTTTTTACGGATTGAGCTACGGAACCATAAAAATATTGGTTTTATTGGAAAATTTCTTGGTTATGGAGAAAGAGACAAGGAGGGACATTAGGATGTAGTTATAATTATACACAAGGAAACTAGAAACAAGATATTGTGAGCATCTCATGCAAAAGCATAAAATCGTTCTTAGAAATAGACAAAAGATGTTTTATGTAAACCACGTATACGCTCCAACGTGCTTACATTGTGATGAGGGGGTAGAACCCCTTTACAAAGAGTTGCATAATCTGATAAATGACAGCAATATAAGGTGGTAATATGTAAAAGTAGGGCAAAACTAAAGGAAAAAGAGAAGAAAAACTTCTATTCTTCAGTGAGGAACTGAAGATATGAAACCAGAAGGGTCTTAGCTCATATTTAAGAACAAAAGCGAAAAAAAGAAAGTAGCCTGTAAAACATCTAGAAGAGTGATTTGGAAGTGACACATGGAAATGAATAGGAGAACTTCTCATCACAGAAAAACGGAGAAACCACGATTTAGATATACCAGTCTGTTGCCGTGAGATATCAGAACATGCACATCTCTTCCGTGCTCTGTTCCGTGTACTTCGCTGCGTCCATGAAGTTTGAGTGAGTGATAGGAGCAGATGTGGCTAATGATCAGTTGAGTGCAACACAAAATGGTGCTCACAATTAAGAAGCGCGTGTTCATTGCCGAGTCCTGTACACCAGAAAACATTGCTCCCTGCAAGTGGAATTTAATACAGCGTGGTGTCAAAAAAATATCAAAAGGGATCTGTATCCTTACAGATTTTCAAGTGTTGAGTTCTGCCAGTGACTTCCGAGCGAAGTGGAATCAAGAATTGATTTATTTATTTTTTTTATTACTTTTTTTTTACGCCAGCTACATATCTACTGGCTTCTATGTCAGATATGAAACGTAGTTTCCATTTAATTTTGACGGTGTCACATTTCAGGCTTGTTATTATTTTATATTTTCCACATAGCATAATTTTGTTTTCCATATATGTTTCTATACTTTTTTACTTTGTTTTATCATCTCTGCAATAAAATTAATTTATTCTTATTCACTGATGTTTCGTCCCCTCCTTTTCCCCGCCTCCTATTCCTACTTTCAGTTGCACGTACTTTACTGGTTTAGTAACATCATAATATAAATATAATTTTTGACATATTTTTACATTTTAATTGTGTTGTCGTGGTTCATCATATGTACAGCCATTCTTTTACGTCTTCCCTGAGTTTTAAATTATATTTTTCGTGTGTGTTGAAGGTACGATCTGATACCGCTAGCTCCACAAAGTTGCCATTTTTTTATCTTAGATGTTATGTCATGCCTTGTGCACTCAATTACGTTTTTGTATATATCACATTCACAAGACCTCATACTGCTTGTATGATGATCTTCACCCTGTCTTGGTATGTGTTTTTCACGTAATCTGTATCGTATTTCCTTACTTGTCTTTTAGCTACTATGACTGTACTATTCTTGATTTTTGTAACATTTTCCAGAAGTTCTGATGATGATTGTATTCGAAACACGTCGATAAAGCAGTTACCCTACATTCGATGACCAGGAAATAATGCGGCGTCCATGTAAGCACTGTTCAAGATTTTAAGTAATATGGGCGCATACCTTTTGCGTAACTGCATGTCACACCTTGTATAATTATGACAGTAAAGAACATATGAAGTAGATTGTCGGCGAGTGTTCTTTGCTGAATTCAGTGAGACAAGAAAAGATCGAGACAATGATGTAATGTGTGATGCGAAGATGTAATGTAATCAATGGCAGCATGGCCGCGTATAGCTGAAGAATGTAAGGAATGAAAATTTTTGTAGAGAGACTGTTATACAGTTGTGGATTCATATGCGCAGTGATGAATAAATGAATAGTAGTAATAACAGATTGAAATACTGCTAACAGCGACATAAATGTATGCCAAAGTTCCTACCTCGTGTAGATATCCAGCAGTTGCATTTCTAACATGAGTACAGTAATTCCTTATAACATACGATCTTCAGTTACGACACTGTGCCAACGCTACTAAATTAAGTGAGTTATTAACAAAGTACGAAACGGAAACATTAAAGACTGATTTCTGAGCATGGGAACCTTAATGTACCACGAACAGGACTGGTGAAAACTGCCTTCCGAGAAAATTGCACCCAGTACCGCTGCCCTGATCTGGGAAAGCGCCCACTCATAAATTGTTCAAAGTATGTTGTTATCCTTTTCAGTTGGCCGTTAGATATTGAAATACTGCCATTATAATTTCGCCCGCTTTTTCTTTCTACGTTCTGAGCATCGCTTCTTCATAAATTATTCGAAATGCTAATGAAATTAGGTGTAATCTTCAGCACTCCTGCCTAACTGGTTATGGTTCCCGCACAGTAACTTGCACACGTTTCACGTGCAGCTCCGACGTTCGCCGCTCCAGCTCCTCAGCAACGCCGTACCTATGTTTTTTATCTTCCCCACATATGTAAATTTTTTCTGTTTTGTGAGCTCTGATCCATACGATTGTTCTTAAGTTAGTATGTTATATAAATACGGGCACTGCAAATGATACAGTCTGTATGTTTTACCCTATTTTTTGTTCCGGACGTTGTATCCCATTTCCAACTAGTGATGTTCAAAAACCTAGTTCATTAGAAAATAAATTATTTTTAGACAAACTTGATTATAGACGTAGCGACAGTAGAAGCTCCTCAATTGATTGTGATAGAACCACTTTTTCCTTTCATTTGAATTCTTTTATACGAAGTTAATTTCACAGTTGTGCAGGTTTCGGGCTCATATGATCCTTTTATGAGCCCCTATGTACCAACCTGACTACTGGAAATTAACCAGTTAAAATGAGTCAAAGAACACCGCAGTTTTCACAAGCAAAGCATAACTGATGTATTCGAGTAGGAAAGCCTAGCATCTAAGCATCAAGCGCTTGGGGTCGCTGATGGTTCTTGTGAATAAACGGAGGTAGTTGCTCTTTGCTCGATCGTTGCTTGGGAAATCCAAATTAATTCCTACACAGATGCCTTACATCTAAAGTTTGGGAGGCTTGATGTGGGAGTTGTAAGATGCCGACCACACAAAACTCAAACATTTCATAACTTTATTATTATTTTAATTTTAGATCTTTAACAAATGTGGTTTCTCAAATCTAGAAAACATTAAGGACTTCCCCCAGAGGCACTCAAGACGATTAACAATTATGTAGAAGAAAAATTTTCTTTTGAATGATACTTTAACACTAGAAAAATTTAAGAAAATATGTATTTAAAAGATATTCTACCAAAGAGGTAAATTAAGATGCATTTGCTTACAGTTTCGATAGACGATTGTTGTAACGATGAAATACACCCTAGACAACGTACGATAATTTTATGAGAAAAAAAAGCTCAGTTTCGATCAATGTTTAGTCATCTTAAGGCTGTTATCCCTTGATGGCTGCCGGAGAGGTGGCACAAGGCACGAGCTACTATAGAATGGAGTGAAGAGCAACTGCTCCGGTGCGAACTTTGCCTAAGACAGGCAGCGATTCCTCATTAACAGCGCGACATCGCTTCATATCTTATAGCAATTAATGAAATTTACAAATGCGAGCGTGCTTAGAATTCCAGTCATAATCAAGCAGAAAAACATTGCTGCCCGAATCTAGAAAGGGACGTGATGATTCGTGGTTCAAGGTAATGATAAAAAATGGTAAACTCAATCAAGGAATGGCCTTCAAGTTACAGCAGTCCCTCGGTGGTCCACCGCAGTGACTACCAAGAGCTGCCAGCTATCGGCGTCAGCTCTTTTTTTCCCTTGTCTTGTGGTTCTATATAGTCTCGCGGTGACGTGATTGAAGACATCGGAAACAAACCTACCAGATTCAAATTGTTTTCCTCTTCTATGAGCTGGGGTGCTTCTATCCGAAATGACATCAGCTTACGTTCACTTATCTGGATATTCTCAATACTCGCTGCCACTTCGTCTAATTCGGCAAAGGCGTCCAGCTTGTTGGTGAAAAGTATACGAAACTGATATTTACACATACCCCCAAGAATATTATTAATCACTTCTCGTTCGGTAACGCTGAGCTAAAGAGCTAACTTAGCTTTCCAAACATCCTCAATATATCGGATGAGTGGATCACCATAATCTTGAACACGATCAAAATGTCATCTGGCCAATTCAGTTTCAACTCTACTTTAGAGATTCTCGTTAAACTATTCTTACACAGATCAAATTACGAATCACCCTTATCAAGAGTTTGTTACAAATCCGCTCAGTCTGCCTCAGTCTGTCACGACTTTAAATATGACTGAACGGGTCACTTGAAAAATTTTGGCTAGATTTTTCAGCATAATAGTTAATCAAAAGAAATCTGTAACTCACTACTTACTTGTATTGAAAAATTGTCGATGTTTTGTGTTGTTGGCAAAAGCGGATTGGGTAATTAGTTCAACTGTTTCCACGTCAACCCTTTATCTCAGTATTGTGGTTTCAAACCCACCACCATGGATACTTGGGTCAGGATGACCACCATCCTCCTTATCCTGCGCGGTGGTATCTTGCCAGTTCAGTAACTTGATAAACGTGAGGTTATTCAATGAGAAGGCCTTGTTTGGGGCCCTTATTAACTATCCATAAATTATGAACATGGTTACGCGACTTATTAAGATGTGTCTGAATCCCAAAAATCTGTGAACGCATATGGAACGTGCCCTGCAGCCGTTCAGTGTTCACCAGTCCCCCCATAAAAGAAACTGCTGTAAACAGAACAGTAGCCCCTTACCTTCCCAATGTTGCCAACCATGATGCAGAGTTGGTGGTCCAATGCACTGCGCCGGCATTGAATTAATTCTATAACGTTTTGTTTTATGTGCAGATCCGGTCCTGAATTTCATTTTTTTCAGTTATAATATCCCTAGTCCCTCCATGAACCATGGACCTTGCCGTTGGTGGGGAGGCTTGCGTGCCTCAGCGATACAGATGGCCGTACCGTAGGTGCAACCACAACGGAGGGGTATCTGTTGAGAGGTCAGACAAACATGTGGTTCCTGAAGAGGGGCAGCAGCCTTTTCAGTAGTTGCAGGGGCAACAGTCTGGATGATTGACTGATCTGGCCTTGTAACATTAACCAAAACGGCCTTGCTGTGCTGGTACTGCGAACGGCTGAAAGCAAGGGGAAACTACAGCCGTAATTTTTCCCGAGGACATGCAGCTTTACTGTATGATTAAATGATGATGGCGTCCTCTTGGGTAAAACATTCCGGAGGTAAAATAGTCCCCCATTCGGATCTCCGGGCGGGGACTACTCAAGAGGACGTCGTTATCAGGAGAAAGAAAACTGGCGTTCTACGGATCGGAGCGTGGAATGTCAGATCCCTTAATCAGGCAGGTAGGTTAGAAAATTTAAAAAGGGAAATGGATAGGTTAAAGTTAGATATAGTGGGAATTAGTGAAGTTCGGTGGCAGGAGGAACAAGACTTTTGGTCAGGTGAATACAGGGTTATAAATACAAAATCAAATAGGGGTAATGCAGGAGTATGTTTAATAATGAATAAAAAAATAGGAGTGCGGGTTAGCTACTACAAACAGCCTAGTGAACGCATTATTGTGGCCAAGATAGACACAAAGGCCATGCCTACTACACTATTACAAGTTTATATGCCAACTAGCTCTGCAGATGATGAAGAAATAGATGAAATATATGACGAGATAAAAGAAATTATTCAGGTAGTGAAGGGAGACGAAAATTTAATAGTCATGGGTGACTGGAATTCGTCGGTAGGAAAAGGGAGAGAAGGAAGCATAGTAGGTGAATATGGATTGGGGGGAAGAAATGAAAGAGGAAGCCGCCTTGTAGAATTTTGCGCAGAGCATTACTTAATCATAGCTAACACTTGGTTCAAGAATCATAAAAGAAGGTTGTATACCTGGAAGAATCCTGGAGATACTAAAAGGTATCAGATAGATTATATAATGGTAAGACAGAGATTTAGGAACCAGGTTTTAAATTGTAAGACATTTCCAGGGGCAGATGTGGACTCTGACCACAATCTATTGGTTATGAACTGCAGATTGAAACTGAAGAAATTGCAAAAAGGTGGGAATTTAAGGAGATGGGACCTGGATAAACTGAAAGAACCAGAGGTTGTAGAGAGTTTCAGGGAGAGCATAAGGGAACAATTGACAGGAATGGGGGAAAGAAATACAGTAGAAGAAGAATGGGTAGCTCTGAGGGATGAAGTAGTGAAGGCAGCAGAGGATCAAGTAGGTAAAAAGACGAGAGGTAATAGAAATCCTTGGGTAACAGAAGAAATATTGAATTTAATTGATGAAAGGAGAAAATATAAAAATGCAGTAAATGAAGCAGGCAAAAATGAATACAAACGTCTCAAAAATGAGATTGACAGGAAGTGCAAAATTGCTAAGCAGGGATGGCTAGAAGACAAATGTAAGGATGTAGAGGCTTGTCTCACTAGGGGTAAGATAGATACCGCCTACAGGAAAATTAAAGAGACCTTTGGAGAGAAGAGAACCACTTGTATGAATATCAAGAGCTCAGATGGCAACCCAGTTCTAAGCAAAGAAGGGAAGGCAGAAAGGTGGAAGGAGTATATAGAGGGTTTATACAAGGACGATGTACTTGAGGACAATATTATGGAAAGGGAAGAGGATGTAGATGAAGACGAAATGGGAGATAAGATACTGCGTGAAGAGTTTGACAGAGCACTGAAAGACCTGAGTCGAAACAAGGCCCCGGGAGTAGACAACATTCCATTAGAACTACTGATGGCCTTGGGAGAGCCAGTCATGACAAAACTCTACCATCTGGTGAGCAAGTAGTATGAGACAGGCGAAATACCCTCAGACTTCAAGAAGAATATAATAATTCCAATCCCAAAGAAAGCAGGTGTTGACAAATGTGAAAATTACCGAACTATCAGTTTAATAAGTCATGGCTGCAAAATACTAACGCGAATTCTTTACAGACGAATGGAAAAACTGGTAGAAGCGGACCTCGGGGAAGATCAGTTTGGATTCCGCAGAAATGTTGGAACACGTGAGGCAATACTAACCTTACGACTTATCTGAGAAGAAAGATTAAGAAAAGGCAAACCTACGTTTCTAGCATTTGTAGACTTAGAGAAAGCTTTTGACAATGTTAACTGGAATACCCTCTTTCAAATTCTGAAGGTGGCAGGGGTAAAATACAGGGAGCGAAAGGCTATTTACAATTTGTACAGAAACGAGATGGCAGTTATAAGAGTCGAGGGACATGAAAGGGAAGCAGTGGTTGGGAAAGGAGTGAGACAGGGTTGTAGCCTCTCCCCGATGTTATTCAATCTGTATATTGAGCAAGCAGTACAGGAAACAAAAGAAAAATTTGGAGTAGGTATTAAAATTCATGGAGAAGAAGTAAAAACTTTGAGGTTCGGCGATGACATTGTAATTCTGTCAGAGACAGCAAAGGACTTGGAAGAGCAGTTGAACGGAATGGACAGTGTCTTGAAAGGAGGATATAAGATGAACATCAACAAAAGCAAAACGAGGATAATGTTATGTAGTCAAATTAAATCGAGTGATGCTGAGGGAATTAAATTAGGAAATGAGACACTTAAAGTAGTAAAGGAGTTTTGCTATTTAGGGAGTAAAATAACTGATGATGGTCGAAGTAGAGAGGATATAAAATGTAGACTGGCAATGGCAAGGAAATCGTTTCTGAAGAAGAGAAATTTGTTAACGTCGAGTATAGATTTAAGTGTCAGCAAGTCATTTCTGAAAGTATTTGTATGGAGTGTAGCCATGTATGGAAGTGAAACATGGACTATAACTAGTTTGGACAAGAAGAGAATAGAAGCTTTCGAAATGTGGTGCTACAGAAGAATGCTGAAGATAAGGTGGGTAGATCACGTAACTAATGAGGA
Organism: Schistocerca nitens; assembly: GCF_023898315.1. Classification (NCBI taxonomy): domain Eukaryota; kingdom Metazoa; phylum Arthropoda; class Insecta; order Orthoptera; family Acrididae; genus Schistocerca; species Schistocerca nitens. Next base: position 285,228,288 of record NC_064619.1, read on the forward strand.
GGTATTGAATAGGATTGGGGAGAAGTTTGTGGCACAACTTGACTAGAAGAAGGGATCGGTTGGTAGGACATGTTTTGGGGCATCAAGGGATCACAAATTTAGCATTGGAGGGCAGCGTGGAGGGTGAAAATCGTAGAGGGAGACCAAGAGATGAATACACTAAGCAGATTCAGAAGGATGTAGGTTGCAGTAGGTACTGGGAGATGAAGAAGCTTGCACAGGATAGAGTAGCATGGAGAGCTGCATCAAACCAGTCTCAGGACTGAAGACCACAGCAACAACAACAATATCCCCAGTACAGCTCACCTGTCTATGGATGATTCCAGTTTCATAGTTTCCAGCAATAAACGAAGAGCACACGTTTGCAACACGAATTCAACTATCCCCTACCAAAATTTTTGTTTGTTTGTGACAACACTGCACACTATCAGAACCACTCCCTGATACCATTGAAGTGGTAAGGAGCCTGGGCCTGGAAGTGGGTAAGGTGCTAGGCTCAGCACAACCAAAATCAGAGGTACTTGTTTACAGTTTTGAAAAACAATTACAAGGAGCTTTCAATGCAGGAGTTAGAATAACCACGGTTGATATTTAAAGAAAAATCTTGTAGCTTCAAAAAATAATTAACCCAAGCAGTCCATAAAGTCTCTAAGACCGAAAAAGTTATCAATGTACGAAAATTTTGTATCATTAAATTACTACAATACGGAGAAGGAAACTCTTTGATTAACAGATTCACAGTATACAGATTCATAGCATAGTCAAATGGATTCTAAAGTTTAATGCATTATGCAAGCTGAGCCTATCAGCTCGAGTCCAGACTACGCATTAAATAGTTGCTTGGTTCAGCGCGGACTCTAAAACGTATTCTGACTGCTTTGATGCGGTGCCCAAAAAATTCCTCTCCTGTGCCACGTGTTGATGTCAGAGCAGCACTTGCAAACTACATCACAATCTCTGTCTTCCTCTACAGTTTTTACCCTCTAAAGCTCCCTCTAGCACCATTGAAACTATTCCCTAATGTCTTGACATATCTCCTGATAATTCGCCTTTTCTGTGTTTTCTATGTATTCCTTTCCTCTCCGATTCCGTCCAGGACTTCCTCCTTCCTTACCTGATCAGTCCACCTAATTATTAACATTTGTCGGTAGCACCACATCTCAAATGCTTCGATTCTCTTCTGTTCCGCTTTTCCCACAGTCCATGTGTCACTACCATCCAATGCTCTACTCCAAGCGTACATTCCCAGAAATTTCTTTCCCAAATTAAGGCCTATGTTTGATGCTAGCAGAAGTCTTCTGACGAGGAATGTCTTATTTGCCTGTGCTAGTCTGCTTTTGATGTCCACCTTGCTCCATCCGTCATGGATTTTTTGCTACCCGGTTAGCAGAATTCCTTAACTTCATCTAATTCATGACCGTCAATCCTGATGTTCAGCTTCCGGCAGTTCTCAATTCTTGCTCTTGTCATTACGTTACTCTTCCTTCGATTTACTTTCAGCTCATGTACTATACTCATTAGACTGTTCAATCCATTCAACAGATCCTGTAATTCTTCTTCACTTACAATGAGCATAGCTATGTCACCAGCAAATCTTATCTTTAATATCCATTCACCTGAATTTTAATTCCACTCTTGAACCTTTCTTTTATTTCCGATATTGCTTCTTTGATGTAAAGATTGAACAGAAAGCCGAAAGACTATATTCGTTTCTTACACCCCTATTAATCCGAGCACGTCGTTCTTTGTCTCACGTCCTTATTATTCCCTCTTGGCTCTTTTACATGTTGTATATTATCTGTCTCTCCTTTTAGCTTTTGCTTATTGTCCTCAGAATTTTGAACATCTTGCGACATTTGACATTGTCGAAAGTCTTTTTGAGCTCAACAAATTATACGAACATATCGTGATTTTTCTTTAGGCTTGCTTCCATTATCAACCACAACTTCAGAACTGCTCCTCCGTTCCATTTACCTTTCCTAACGCAGAAATGATCGTCGTGTAACAATACTCAAATTTCTTTTCAGTTCTTCTCTATATTGTTCTTGTCATCAACCTGGATGCATGAGCTGTTGAACTGATTGTGCGATATTTCTTGCACTTGTCAGCTCTTGCAGTCTGCGGAATTGTCTGGATGATATTTTTCCAAAAGTAAGATAGTATGTCGCCAGTCTCATCATATAGTCTGGACACTAAAGTGAGCAGTCGTTTTGTTACCACTTCCCCAAAGATTTTTGCTTTATTTGCTCTTAAGTCTCCCAATGCTCTTTTAAATTCTGATTCTAATACACATTAGAATTATATAACAGACAAAAATTAGAGATAGAGTGTGGGTCCTTGCCCTCAGAACAAGGGAAACTGTGCCCGTTCAGCCTACAGAAGCAATCATACAATTTAAAATACAATATTTGAAACAATTTGAACACTTTTTATTAAAAATTAAACTCCTCCAGCTGTACTTAAGATTTCACATTTATTTGGCGAATAAATATGAAATCTTCAGTACAGCTAGAGGAGTTTAATTTTTTATAAAAATTATGTCAGCTGATGCCCCACCATCATCGAATTTAAATATGAATGTACGAAGAATTTGAACACTGTTCATTTAGAATGAAATGTTAATATTATTCCAAAAAATCAATTTATGAGTCCTATGAATACAAAACCTAATACTAGATTTAAACCTCTGAGCGCTCAAAATAAGGCAGAGGTACAGATTTTGAAGAGATCGTGTCTGAACAGTACTTTATCAGGTAATGCAACTAGAGGCGGCCAAAATGTGACATCCCTTGCAACTGTCTTGAAAATAACTCGAGATTGTTTCGTTTATCAAGTATACTGATGAACCTTTAAAACCCAGGCCAAATAATAGCGGTTATCCAGAGATATACACGCTGTAGCTGGAAACCAACTCAGTTACCATGGCTCCGCAAAGAACAGTGGCTTCCGGAAATCACACCCAACACTTAATTACATGAAAACGTGGTGCCCAGTATATACTTCTACTCCGCAATCCGTCGGCACAAGAAATGTTGGCGGGAGCACATACATGAGCAGTCTGTCTCCTGGAATGGAAACAGGACGATTCAGAAGACGCGAGCCTTCGTGAAGACAGAGAGAAGCCATGATTCTTCAAATGACGTTGGCACAGTCTCCGCAGTAAATAGTTGCCAACCACAACAGAGTGACCACATCTCTGTTCTTGGCGAGTGAGTCATCGTGCAGAGCAGCCAGCCAGACTAGACTCAGCTGAGAACCCCGAGTGCCATTTGAATCTCTTCAAGCCACGTACTACCGCCAAGGTCGATACAGGAACAAAACCAGAGACGTTCAACCAGCAACCGCAATCGATACGAGTGCACACACGACTCAGTTTAGTCTTCAAACCTGACTTCATACACGAATATACCACATGATTTTTTTTTTTATCTACAACACCACCTACTTCAGTGAGATCTGTTTGTGATTCAGCTCATTTGTTCTGCAACTCTTCACAAGGATAGGAGTGATTTGTCCCTCCCCATGTCTTTCCCAGACCCAACAAAAACGACCCATTTCGTTTCACCTTTAAGTCACATGACATACTAAGTTGTTTCAGCGACCTGCGGCACATTGTTGATAGACGAACGTATTCGATACTGTACGTAACGTGCAAGCTGTTAGATACTGTCGTGTTTTGTCTTTAGAGTGTCTTCAGTTGATTTTCAGGGACTTTCTAAATTATCTCTTTTTCTTATGTTTTTGAACCCACGCGACAGCCATGACCATAGTAACATGCATGGATGAAACGTTATATTTTTCTTTGAAAACAGTAACGAAGTACACAGTAGTTGTGATACTTTTCTTAAACCGTCATTTCTGATGCTGTGTTCACTGGAAGAGAACTGGAATGCAAGTGTAATGACTGAATTTTGTGGTCATCTTACATCTGCTGACAGGTTTGACGCAGCTCTCCACTCTAGACTATGCTGTATACGTCCTTTCATCACTGCATTACTATAGCAATAAAAGTGCGCCCGGCTAGCCGTTCGGTCTGACGCACTGCTTCCCTAGCGGGAAGGCGTGCCGGTCCCGGGCACGAATCCACCCAGCGGGTTAGTGTCGAGGTCCGGTGTGCCGGCCAGCCTGTGGATGGTTTTTAAGACGGTTTTCCATTTGCTTCGTCCAATGCGGGCTGGTTCCCTTTATTCCGCCTCAGTTACACTATGTCGGCGATTGCCGCGCAAACAATGTCTCCACACACACGTACACCATAATTACTCTACCAAACAAACATCGGAGTTACACTCGCCTGGAATGAGACGTTCCCGAAGGGGTCGACTGGGTGCCTAACCTCACAACCACCCTGGGTTCGGTGTGTTGCGACGGTGGGTTGAGTCGACTGCTGTAGCCTGTTGTGGGGTTGTGCACGACTGAGGGCTACAGCGGGGACGAAACCTCTCCGTCGTTTCTAGGTCCCCAGTTCAATACATAATACATACATCGCAACAAACATCCATTTGAATCTGCTTACTGTTTCGAGCCTCAGTCTTTCTCCACAATTTGTGCTCCACTACAATTCATTCCATTACCAAATGGGCGATTTCTTGGTGGCTCAATACGTATCCTACCTAGCGATCTCTTCTTTCAGCCAAGTTGTGCCATAAATTCTTTTTTTCCTTCAGTTCATCTCAGTACTTCCTCTATAGTTATTCAATCTACCTACCAAATTTTCAGTATTCTTCTGTATTACCACCTCTCAAAAACTTATGTGCTGTTCGTCTCTGAACTGTTTATTGTCCACATTTTCGACGTGTGAAAGGCTGCACCGTACACAGATTCCTTGAAAAAAGACTTCTTAAAACGTTTGTGTTCGATGTTAACAAATTTCTCTTTTCCAGGAACACTTCTGGCTATTACCGTCGGTATTTACATCCTATCTACTTCTGCTGTCGAAGTTATTTTGCTGTCCAAACAGCAGAAACCATCAACTACATTTATTGTTTCATTGTATAATTTAATTCCCTCAGTTTGGTATCCGACTGTTGTACGGATTCCAAGCTGAGACCGAGTATCGTTACGGAAGACACATCAGATGAACTCCAGCTTCGCTTATCCACTGAAGCGAGTGTGCTGGTGAGTACCGCGGCCCAAAACTTCTCAGTCAATCTCGCTAGTTCCTTGAAGCCTGTGATACGCACAATAGATTAATATACTGATTGCCCTCGCCGGTATTAAGTTTTAATTCAGCTTTCAACCTGAGGTTTCTGTGCTCACGACGACTTCGTTACGCTCTGATCTTTTATTATGGCTTGCCGTTAACTTCGTTCAAGCTGTTATCGTAGACCTCAGAAAGCCTGTTTTTTCCGCAGGTCACTGCGTCGCCGCCAGTGCGAGTGATCACAGACTATATTCTACCCCAGATATTGATAGAATTCTCAGCATTATCTAATTTAATTCGACTACATTCTATTACCGTTATTTTAATGTCGTTATTGATAACCTTATAACCTGTTTTCAAGACGTATTTCATTCTGTTCGATTGCTCTTCCAAGTACTTTACTGACTTGGACGGATTTACAATACCATCAGCATACACAAAGCCTTTTTTTCTACTCCTTGAGTTTTAATTCCCTTTCCGAATTTCTTCTTCGTTTTCTTCACAGATCCCTCTGTGGATAGACTGAATACTAGTGGGGGGTAGGCTACAACGGTCTCATTCTCTCGTCGACTACTGAATGGCTTTCATGTCGTTCGATCGTAGGTTGTACACACACATCAAAAAAAAGTTTTGCTTCACCTCGGTTCAGAGGGTTCCGGAACCTGTACAGAAAACTGGAATAGAGATCAACATAAACATCATTTCCGCCTATTATATTGCTCATGAAAACCACACCATGCATGTAGTAGCACCATACAGCGAACCTTCAGAGGTGGTGGTCCAGATTGCTGTACACAGCGGTACTTCTAATACTCAGTAACACATCCTCTTGCATTGAAGCATGTCTGTATTCATCATGGCATACTATCCACAAGTTCATCACCGCACTGTTGGTCCAGATTGTCCCACTCCTCAACAGAAATTCGTCGTAGATCTCTTAGAGTGGTTGGTGGGTCACTTCGTCCATAAACAGCCCTTTTCAATCTATCCCAGGCATGTTCGATACGGCTCATCTCTGGAGAACATGCTGGCCACTCTAGTCGAGCGATGTCGTTGTCCTGAAGGAAGTCATTCACAAGATTTATACGATGGCAGCGCGAATTGTCGTCCATGAACATGAATTCCCCACCAATATGCTGCCGATATGGTTGCACTATCGGTCGAAGGACGGTATTCATGTACCGTACAACCCTTACGGCGCCTTCCACGACCACCAGCGGCGTACGTCGGTCCTACATAATGTCACCCCAAAACAGCAGGGAACCTTCACATTCCTGAACTTGCTGGACAGTGTGTCTGAGGCGTTGAGCCTGACCGGGTTGCCTCCAAACACGTCTCCGACAATTGTCTCGTTGAAGGCATATGCGACACTCATCGGTGAACAGGACGTGACGCCAATCTTCAGCGGTCCATTTGGCATATAGTTGAGCCCATCTGTAGCGCACTGCATGGTATCGTGGTTGCAAAGATGGACATCGCCGTGGACGTCGGTAGTGAAGTTGCACATCATGCAGCCTATTGCGCACAGTTTTAGTCGTAACACGACGTCCTATGGCTGCACGGAAGGTGTTATTCAACACGGTGGCGTTGCTGTCAGGCTTCCTCCGAGCCATAATCCGTAGGTAGCGGTCATCCATTGCACTAGTAGCCCTTGGGCAGCCTGAGCGAGGCATGTCATTGACAGTTCCTGTCTCTCTGTATCTCCTCCATGTCCGGACAACATCGCTTTGGTTCACTCCGAGACGCCGTCCGCCCCCGGTAGCTGAATGGTCAGCACGACAGACTGTCAATCCAAAGGGCCCGGATTCGATTCCCGGCTGGGTCGGAGATTTTCTCCGCTCAGGGACTGGGTGTTGTCCTAATCATCATCATTTCATCCCCATCGACGCGCAAGTCGCCGAAGTGGCATGAAATCGAAAGACTTGCACCAGGCGAACGGTCTACCCGACGGGAGGCCCTCGTCACACGACATTTCATTTCATTTCACTCCGAGACGCCTGGACACTCCCCTTGTTGAGAGCCATTCCTGGCGCAAAGTAACAATGCGGACGCGATCAAACCGAGGTATTGACCGTCTACGCATGGTTGAACTACAAACAACTCGAGCCGTGTACTTCCTTCCTAGTGGAATGATTGGAACTGACAGTCTGTCGCCCCCCCCCCTTCCCCCCGCCGTTTAATAAGCGCTGCTCATGCAAGGTTGTTTACATCTTCCTGAACAGTCAAAGGGACTGTGTCTGTGATGCAACATCCACAGTCAACGTCTGTCTTCAGGAATTCTGGGAATCGGGGTGATGCAAAAATTTTCTTAATATATATATACTGGATATTTTGCTACAATTTTTGCTGGTATCTTAATAATCTTTATAAATATCCTCCAAGGTTCAGCTATCAGTAGTCCTTAGTACAGTTATTAGTTGTATTTCTGAGGGTACTTCGTACAGTTGTTGGGAATTTCTTCTGCGCCGGCAGACCCATTGTCACTTACTGAAATGCCTGAGCTAGCAGGACAGAGTGGATTAGTTTGTAGAAAGGGGCCAAAATAAGCTGCTGCCAGTTTCCCTCAACATACAAACTTTATTCACCAACACACAATATTACGATAAGGGTCAAAACACTCAAAACTTTAGTCGACCTCCTTTGATTAGATCCGCTGAAGGTCACACTCAAAATTCAAGACACAAGGCCTAAGCAAGAAATTGAAATACAAGGTTCTTCTGGAGGTTTCACCCAAGAATATTTTCTAAATCTTCAATCTAAACAGGCTGAAGGCCTTAGCAACTAATTTGTAATAGAACTTGGCTGGAGGCCGCATATTAAGGAATAACAGGAGTTTCAATCATAAGGCAGAAGGCCTTATCTTAAAACACTGAATTCAAAATTCATTTGAAGGCCCATACAAAAGCATCACAATCTTGTGCATTAAGGGCAGGACAAGAACATTAATTTAAGAGATATTGAAACTCGGCTGAAGGCCACACATCAACACGATAATTTAACGGCTTAAGGCCTTAAAAGATCTGATGTAAAATTCGGCTGAAAGCCCCGTACAAGGAATAACCATCTTATGCATAAAGGGCAAGACAGGAACATTAATTCAGGATATATAAAAACTCGGCTGAGGGCCACACATCAATCAAATAAACTCAAACAGGGAAGTTACTATGTAACAGACACGGAACGGCGGTCAGAAGCTTCCAAGGGTCGGTCTGGAATTGTAACACTAACGCCCGTTTAGGCGAGACGGCAGCCTGACCAACAATCTTTAAATCGGAAGGCAACCCAACCGGCAGACAACCGACGAACCAACCAAGTACCTGATTTCGGTCACCGGACCCAAAACACTACAACCAAAATGCCAGCGAGGCCAAGAGACCAGTAACAGTCGTCTTCAAATATTAGTGTGCAAATAAGCCAAGGCACAATATCTACTGACATACATTAAAACCGCAACCGCTGTGGAACTACACGCCGTGGCGGGCAGCATCAACACAGTAAGAAAACACCCACTCGCTGCTCCGTCGCAACCGACCAACTGGCTACTGCAGTACACAGGCAGCATTACAGCATTTAAATCATTGCTCAGTCGAACTGGCACAGTGTTGCACGTAACGCTGCCACAAAAAATTCGAACCCTCTTAAAACGAATCACTGATGAACAACTAGAACCAAACACAGGCGGACACACATACAAAACCAAAGGACGGTCGGTGACGAAACACACGTCGTCTGACCAGACGACCGACCAACAACCAACCAAGGTCATTGGCACTCAAACCATGAATGTCCGCAACGGTCGGGCGAGTCTTGCCAATCCGGAGCTCACTGCAGCTCCAACCCGACTCAACCCGATGTCCGTCTGGAACTGCGAGACACGTCCATCCGGGCACACTGGCTCGGACCCAATCATGCAGAGGTAATTCTTGCCCACTGGCCACGACGTCTCCGCACAAGAAGGAACCGAACCACGTCCAGCAAGATGACCCAGTGACGAGGCCCAGAAACGGTCAAAAGACCAAACACGGGTCGCCCAAAGAGGCGACCAACTGAACGCCCGACCAACGGTCGATCCCACTGCCATCTCCGTCCGTCGAACAGTTCATCCTGTGTCGCGAGCGGTCGGCGTGTACTGGCTGTCCATGCCTCCCTAGCGCTCCGTCCCCTATTGCTACTGCGTCCCGACTGCACTTCTGTCGTCTTCCAACTCCAACCGCTCCAGGTCCAATCTACCCCCACGACACACGACGACCGGGAAGTAATAGCCATCCAGCTAAGAGAATACGACAGGTCTAATATCGATACGCGCTGCTGTGCCACTCACGGACAGGCAAGACAGCAATTCAGTGACACCAGTAATTGAAATTAAAATATCGAGGCGGCCATACGGAAAAAACAAGATGTTAAATAATAGATGGCACGAACATGAGCCACGCACGGCTGACTTATAGACCTACACTGTCGGTTGATTCGAATTCTTAAGTGACACATGCATCTAATATTTCCTTTTGTTTGCGAAAGGCATCTATTCCGAAGAATAACGGTACATTTATAACCAACTACGTTTACATGAGAAGTATCGAAAGGAATTTTGACAAGAAAGGTAAAAATAAGAAATTGTTAATGAAATTTTCAATAAATAAAGTAAATCCGTTATAATTTTAGAATGAGACCTATGTAAGAACTGTCGCCAGCTTACTGTGTGAGCAAAAGTTACGGTATGAGTATTAACTGTTTACAAGCTGTAATTACAAACTAATAATTAAATTGTAATCAGGCGAGAACGGAACCAAGGGCTCTGACTGGACCTCAGATGTGAAAACGCAATTAATAAAGTGAATTATAGTTAATCCGAAAGTCAACCGAAGACATGTACGTTAGAGGTGCTCCCTGCCGCCGTTGGATAAGCAGCTGCAGCAGCAAGTCGTATACTCCTAGCTCACTCATTTCTTACATAGTTTAATTCTTAATTTCTTTGCGTGTTTTTGGTACTTGCATTGTTTGATACATAAATTTCGGGCGTATTATAGTATTTGCGAGTTGTAGCATCGCGTTTTAGTACCTGAATAGTGTAAAATCGCGTAGTCTCCTTCCGCTGCCGAGCAGTGTGTCAGCAGTGTGCTTGTAGCAGCATTACTGCATTTACTAGGCAATCTTGTATTTTAATAACCGTTTAAATTTTGTCGATTTGTTTGCGCTCTCTGTAGATTAGTTCAGACGTTCTTTGCAAAACAGTTTTTAGCATGGATAGGGACTGCAACTGCTGTGTTCGGATGCAGGCTGAGTTGGCATCCCTTCGCTCCCAGCTTCAGGCAGTGTTGGCTTCGGTCACACAGCTTGAGGCTGTTGCCAATGGGCATCACTGTGGGGGTCCGGATGGGGGTTTGTCGGGGACGGCCAGCTCGTCCCACGCATCCCCCGATCGGACTAAGACTGTGGTTGCCCGGGATACTGCCCGCATTGAGGCTGATCCCTCACCTGTGGTAGAGTGGGAGGTAGTCTCAAGGTGTGGCAGGGGGCGAAAGACATTCCGGAGGGCTGAACAGAAGGCCTTTCCAGTTTGTCTGACGAACCGGTTTCAGGTTCTGTCTCAGGCTGATACTGATCCTCGGCCTGACATGGCTGCTTGTCCTGTTCCAGAGGTTGCCCCTCAGTCTGCAAGATCCGGGCGGTCGCAGAGGGTGGGCTTACTCGTAGTTGGGAGCTCGAACGTCAGGCGCGTAATGGGGCCCCTTAGGGAAATGGCAGCAAGAGAGGGGAAGAAAACCAATGTGCACTCCGTGTGCATACCGGGGGGAGTCATTCCAGATGTGGAAAGGGTCCTTCCGGATGCCATGAAGGGTACAGGGTGCACCCATCTGCAGGTGGTCGCTCATGTCGGCACCAATGATGTGTGTCGCTATGGATCGGAGGAAATCCTCTCTGGCTTCCGACGGCTATCTGATTTGGTGAAGACTGCCAGTCTCGCTAGCGGGGTGAAAGCAGAGCTCACCATCTGCAGCATCGTCGACAGGACTGACTGCGGACCTTTGGTACAGAGCCGAGTGGAGGGTCTGAATCAGAGGCTGAGACGGTTCTGCGACCATGTGGGCTGCAGATTCCTCGACTTGCGCCATAGGGTGGTGGGGTTTCGGGTTCCGCTGGATAGGTCAGGAGTCCACTACACGCAGCAAGCGGCTACACGGGTAGCCGGGGTTGTGTGGCGTGGACTGGGCGGTTTTTTAGGTTAGATGGCCTCGGGCAAGTACAGAAAGGGCAACAGCCTCAAAGGGTGCGGAGCAAAGTCAGGACATGCGGGGACCAAGCAGCAATCGGTATTGTAATTGTAAACTGTCGAAGCTACGTTGGTAAAGTACCGGAACTTCAAGCGCTGATAGAAAGCACCGAAGCTGAAATCGTTATAGGTACAGAGAGCTGGCTTAAGCCAGAGATAAATTCTGCCGAAATTTTTACAGAGGTACAGACGGTGTTTAGGAAGGATAGATTGCATGCAACCGGTGGTGGAGTGTTCGTCGCTGTTAGTAGTAGTTTATCCTGTAGTGAAGTAGAAGTGGATAGTTCCTGTGAATTATTATGGGTGGAGGTTACACTCAACAACCGAGCTGGGTTAATAATTGGCTCCTTTTACCGACCTCCCGACTCAGTAGCGTTAGTGGCAGAACAACTGAGAGAAAATTTGGAATACATTTCGCATAAATTTCCTCAGCATGTTATAGTCTTAGGTGGAGATTTCAATTTACCAGATATAGACTGGGACACTCAGATGTTTAGGACGGGTGGTAGGGACAGAGCATCGAGTGACATTATACTGAGAGCACTATCCGAAAATTACCTCGAGCAATTAAACAGAGAACAGACTCGTGGAGATAACATCTTGGACCTACTGATAACAAACAGACCCGAACTTTTCGACTCTGTAAGTGCAGAACAGGGAATCAGTGATCATAAGGCCGTTGTAGCATCCCTGAATATGGAAGTTAATAGGAATATAAAAAAAGGGAGGAAGGTTTATCTGTTTAGCAAGAGTAATAGAAGGCAGATTTCAGACCACCTAACAGATCAAAACGAAAATTTCTGTTCCGACACTGACAATGTTGAGTGTTTATGGAAAAAGTTCAAGGCAATCGTAAAATGCGTTTTAGACAGGTACGTGCCGAGTAAAACTGTGAGGGACGGGAAAAACCCACCGTGGTACAACAACAAAGTTAGGAAACTACTGCGAAAGCAAAGAGACCTTCACTCCAAGTTTAAACGCAGCCAAAACCTCTCAGACAAACAGAAGCTAAGCGATGTCAAAGTTAGCGTAAGGAGGGCTATGCGAGAAGCGTTCAGTGAATTCGAAAGTAAAATTCTATGTACAGACTTGACAGAAAATCCTAGGAAGTTCTGGTCTTACGTTAAATCAGTAAGTTGCTCGAAACAGCATATCCAGACACTCCGGGATGATGATGGCATTGAAACAGAGGATGACACGCGTAAAGCTGAAATACTAAACACCTTTTTCCAAAGCTGTTTCACAGAGGAAGACCGCACTGCAGTTCCTTCTCTAAATCCTCGCACAAACGAAAAAATGGCTGACATCGAAATAAGTGTCCAAGGAATAGAAAAGCAACTGTAATCACTCAACAGAGGAAAGTCCACTGGACCTGACGGGATACCAATTCGATTCTACACAGAGTACGCGAAAGAACTTGCCCCCCTTCTAACAGCCGTGTTCCGCAAGTCTCTAGAGGAACGGAGGGTTCCAAATGATTGGAAAAGAGCACAGGTAGTCCCAGTCTTCAAGAAGGGTCGTCGAGCAGATGCGCAAAACTATAGACCTATATCTCTGACGTCGATCTGTTGTAGAATTTTAGAACATGTTTTTTGCTCGAGTATCATGTCGTTTTTGGAAACCCAGAATCTACTATGTAGGAATCAACATGGATTCCGGAAACAGCGATCGTGTGAGACCCCACTCGCGTTATTTGTTCATGAGACCCAGACAATATTAGATACAGGCTCCCAGGTAGATGCTATTTTTCTTGACTTCCGGAAGGCGTTCGATACAGTTCCGCACTGTCGCCTGATAAACAAAGTAAGAGCCTACGGAATATCAGACCAGCTGTGTGGCTGGATTGAAGATTTTTTAGCAAACAGAACACAGCATGTTGTTATCAATGGAGAGACGTCTACAGACGTTAAGGTAACCTCTGGCGTGCCACAGGGGAATGTTATGGGAACATTGCTTTTCACAATATATATAAATGACCTAGTAGATAGTGTCGGAAGTTCCATGCGGCTTTTCGCGGATGATGCTGTAGTATACAGAGAAGTTGCAGCATTAGAAAATTGTAGCGAAATGCAGGAAGATCTGCAGCGGATAGGCACTTGGTGCAGGGAGTGGCAACTGTCCCTTAACATAGACAAATGTAATGTATTGCGAATACATAGAAAGAAGGATCCTTTATTGTATGATTATATGATAGCGGAACAAACACTGGTAGCAGTTACTTCTGTAAAATATCTGGGAGTATGCGTGCGGAACGATTTGAAGTGGAATGATCATATAAAATTAATTGTTGGTAAGGCGGGTACCAGGTTGAGATTCATTGGGAGAGTGCTTAGAAAATGTAGTCCAGCAACAAAGGAGGTGGCTTACAAAACACTTGTTCGACCTATACTTGAGTATTGCTCATCAGTGTGGGATCCGTACCAGATCGGGTTGACGGAGGAGATAGAGAAGATCCAAAGAAGAGCGGCGCGTTTCGTCACAGGGTTATTTGGTAACCGTGATAGCGTTACGGAGATGTTTAATAAACTCAAGTGGCAGACTCTGCAAGAGAGGCGCTCTGCATCGCGGTGTAGCTTGCTCGCCAGGTTTCGAGAGGGTGCGTTTCTGGATGAGGTATCGAGTATATTGCTTCCCCCTACTTATACCTCCCGAGGAGATCACGAATGTAAAATTAGAGAGATTAGAGCGCGCACGGAGGCTTTCAGACAGTCGTTCTTCCCGCGAACCATACGCGACTGGAACAGGAAAGGGAGGTAATGACAGTGGCACGTAAAGTGCCCTCCGCCACACACCGTTGGGTGGCTTGCGGAGTATGAATGTAGATGTAGATGTAGATGTAGATGTAGATGTAGAGGTAATTGTTAGCAAAACAGTTCGCGTAATGGATAGCTTTGCATTACTCACTGTATTGCTGTTATTGATGTTATGAATGCAAATGTTTATAAATACTTGGTTTGTTTTATAATCAATTATTTATATGATGTTCATAATATTTCGTTTTAAGAAGAACAAATAATTTTACTTTACACTGTTACGTAACCTGCACTTGTGAGCAGAGTTTGCAATCCACAGAAAAACCATGAAATGTATTACTCTGAAGTAATATTTTGTCAGTACTCGTTTAAATTATGCCTTTATTCTTTTAGTGTTAGGCATTATTTTTTAACTATTTGTACCAAGAAACAAAATTCACTGCTATTAAATGAAAGTTTTGGACAGCTCTCAGTTTCGTAAAATGCAAAAAAAATGGTTCAAATGGCTCTGAGCACTATGGGACTCAACTGCTGAGGTCATTAGTCCCCTAGAACTTAGAACTAGTTAAACCTAACTAACCTAAGGACATCACACACATCCATGCCCGAGGCAGGATTCGAACCTGCGACCGTAGCGGCCTCGCGGTTCCAGACTGCAGCGCCAGAACCGCGCGGCCACTTCGGCCGGCTCGTAAAATGCACGATTTTATCTTAGTTACCGAAATTAGATAAGTTCATCGCTGCAAGTATTTTCCTATTCTTTCACTGGTCGGATTCTCAGAATCAACAAAGGTTTTGAGAGAGGGCCCTGCTAGGTAAATGATTGAGATAAAATTCATTTACTCTCTGTTATTCAATTAAGAAAAACTAGTTCACAGGCTGGTCTTGTACAATTTAAAGATGAAACTGGTAGGATTTTACTTTGACAGGTTGCTACTGGTGCGATGTAAGGCAATATTCGTCGACAATGTGTGGCATCAGGCTTTTCTTTGTCGTTGCTCCCTACAACAAGTTTGAGCCCATAGTACTATCCCTGAATATTAATTCCTCTTGACATAAATGTACTTTGACCATTTACAGAAACGTAATATGCCTGGCGATATGTTAAAAACCTTAAAGTTTGTTTCTTTCATTCCTGCTCACCGTCTGTACTTGACCGCTTGTCGCTAGAAACTCCTCTCCGCCGACTAGTTCTGCCTAACTTCAAACCTATTTTTTGTCTCTGTACAACAGAAAACTTCCCTGACTGGGTCAGCGTTCCTACTAATAATAATTACAATATTAGTTTTTAATTAGTTCGCTTGAATTAATTCTTTGGCATTCAGTTATGACAACGTTAATAAAATAACAAATGATACATATGACAGAAATTACATACAATTATATTTTGGTTACAGAATCAAATTAATCGAAAAATTTATGAGGCACTGTTTATTGTGTTAGACACTGTTCCTCTCCGTAGTCTCAGCATATATTTCTGTCTAGTTTTCACGGTGATTTTGCCTTATGATATCATGTAACACACAGGGAGATGTCCCGTTCTTCACCCGAATTACATATCCGTTATCCAATTTCTAAAGTCGGCAGACATTTTCGTGTAGTAGATTAACAGTTTTCACGGCCTCAATTGGCTTCTGCCTACTCAAGTATGTCTCTCGTGCGGCGAACTCGACAACACTCTCACCTTCCGGTGCGTACCACTAGCGAGGCTAGTACACCGACATTCAGAGATCATTGACGATCTCACTTGAAAATTTCCAAGTGAATTAAAAGATTGTATGGCATTATTGGCCGGGAGGCCCCGTCTGGGATTGTACAGCTGTCTGGAACAAGTGTTTCTGGTTGACATCACTTAGGCGTCTTGCGCGTTTTCGTGATTAAAATGAAATAAAACGATGAAGACAACACAAACATCCAACCTTCGAGTGAAAAAAATCGGCGACCCCGCCAAGAATGGAACCCAAGACCCCGAAATCTAGAGGCAGCAGCGCTAGCCACTAGACCACGCACTTCAGAAAATTTCGCACGTGAATGGAACTGATATTTACTGAAATAGATACAGCGTTATATTTTAAACTCGTTTAAAGTCGGTTTTAGCTGTTTGATCTGTTCTTAGATTTGTTGGAACAGCTCTGGGGAACTGAACTGCATTTGTTAAAGAAACATGCCTCTGCAGCGACCTATTTCGAAGTATTGGTCGAATGTTTCAAATCCATATTACGACGGTTTGACATTGACTGTATTTAGATACACTCCTTTAAGATCTTAGGAAGTGTGATGGAGATGTCTGTAGAACTTAAATGGCTACCTGCGGAAGAAAGCGACGATACTTCCGCCTAACGGCTGGGATTTTTGACAAGCTGTGGTTCCCATGTCAATAGTGAGTGCAAAGAGGTGGATATGTAAGGCCGTGCAGGTAGTTCGCACGATTTCAACGGGGCTGAATGGAACGCAATACAACAGGTTTCTAGGGAATTCACTGCTGGACGATTACAACTGGTGAGCAACCATGTCATCCAGAGGCACCTTCTCATTCTGCGATTCAAAATCATCAATTGTGAATGTGCCTTTCTTCATCACACGTCAAGGTACGAAGAGCAGAGCGGTACTATGCAGGTATACAGGCCCTCGCAGTAAAGAGACGTAATGCCGCTGCATTGAATAAAGATTATGTCGAAAAATAGGTCTTCTTAACCAAAAATGTGGGGAATAATATGGTGTATTGGAATCCTCAATAGAACCAACCAGCTTTCAGAAAAAATGTGTTGCATACCCATTGAACACCCCTCGTATAAGAAAAGACCAACTTATCAAGAGCTTCACAGCTAGCTGTTGCTCATAGAACTGGACTTCGACGATAGAAAACAAATTCTGAAAAAAAAAGTCTTCGATCTCTAGGATTTTATTTTAGAAGACACTACACAGTAAATAAATGTGACAAAGTGACAGTGTACAAGAGTAATGTCATACAATATTGCCAGACAACGTTTCATTGTTGTGACTGCAAAGATTTCTTTCATGTTCACTTTTCCTCTGTGACTCTAACAGCAAAACTTCGGACTTTCAAGTATAAATGGATTGAAGGCAAATACGTTAAGACAACCAAAGCAAAACTTTTTGGCATTAAGGAGCAACAACCTTCCCTTGTTTATTTTACTAACAAAAAAAAGGAAATGGCTCCCTGAATATTGCCGCTATACCATTTAGAACTCAGTACCATAGATTTTAATTGAAATCCAGCAGAGAATAAGATACATAGTCGTAGTAAGTCATGCGTGTGCCTCTCTAATCCGAATAATAAACTGCAGATTCTTTGCTGTCAATAAATAAACCTTGTGTGGCACCTACCCTGGTTCAAATCTTCGCATCTAACGCTGCTTCCGTGACTTATGTGTCAGTTTCGCTGCATTTATATTCAAATATCGTTCCAGTTGGCCTCTCAAGAATGCGTGAATCACCTTCCGGGCCATCCCACCAGAGAAAAGTTTGAGGTGGTCACTGAGAACGAAACTCAGAACCACTGCGTTACCAGCAAAAAGTATATAAAGAGAGAGAGAGAGAGAGAGAGAGAGAGAGAGAGAGAGGCGATAACCACTAGACTACAAGTCCAGTTATGTTGCTGCAACATTACCTGTTACTGTTGTGACAGTAGAAAACTTCAAATACTGTCTATTACACCAAAAAGTGATGGCTACTGGGGGTAAGATACTTTTACTGATTAGGAAGCTCATATACTATAATCAGTTGGGAAACCTTCGAAGAAAAAATGGGTCAAATGGTCCTGAGCACTATGGGACTTAACATGTGAGGTCATCAGTCCCCTAGAGCGTAGACTTACTTAAACCTGACTAAACTAAGAAGATCACACACAACCATGCCCGAGGCAGGATTCGAACCTGCTACAGTCGCGCGGTTCCGGACTGAAGAGCCTAGAACCGCTTTTTTTTTATCGTTGTATTTGGTCGTTGCGGACGTAATATGACATCCGTTAAAGTTTGTTTCTTGATCCTTCCACTCAGTTTTTTTATTACAGAGGCCAACCGGCTCTCTGACCGAACGCGCTGAGCTACCGTGCTGGCTGGCATTCTCATCTGTAGAATACAACATACGACAAATCAACAGACACAGATGTGGACAACAGCGACGTCACCGAGAAAGTTAATTTTATGGATACTACCAGTGAAGTGTCGTAAGCTGCTAAGATGAGATATTCCGTAAGACCTCTTTCTGCTCTCGTTATAGGTGTACTGTTCCTTCAGTGGCGCGTACGAACGTGTAGTGTGTGAGAGCACTCAACTTGTGAGAGTAGAGAAGTGTATACCATTAATACTCTTCTCTCTGCCTCTTGGGAGTAAACATGTCGGAACTGGCAAGCTGACCAGGTAATCAGATCACTGTGTTTGGATTTGTAAATTTTCATAATGCTTTCTTGTACACAAGATAACATCGTACAATTGTCAGACTTTATTTATGGAGAGCGAAGACGCACTCGGACATTCACTTGTTCTCAACAAAGCATACAACTGGGTGAAAGCGTTTGATTCGCAAATACGACATACCTTGCACATTAAACGTAACCCACATTACTCGCAATTGCATTGGTGAGCATATAGTCATTCATCAATAGTCACAAACTGGTTAGCAAACACAACGAACTGCGGCCCACCACGAATTCCTCTCCTGTGTCATCACAGAGTAGCAATCGCAACAGATGTCTCCATTTATTTGCTGGATGTATTATAGTCTCTGTTTTCCCCTCTACAGCTCCCTCTAGTACCATGGAAATTATTCCGTGATGTTTTAACAGATGTACTACCATCTTGTTCTTTCTTCTTGTCAGTGTTTTAGATATATTCCTTCCCTCTACGATTCTCTGGAGAACCCTCTCATTCCGCACCTTGTCAGTCTACCCAGTATTCAACATCCTTCTGTAACACCATATCTCAAATATTTCGGTTCTATTCCTTTCCGGGTTTCCCACAGCTCATGTTTCGAAACCATACAATCCTGTACTCCAAATGAACATTCTCAGAAATTTCTTCCCCAGACTAAGGGCTGTGTTTGATACTAGTTGACTTCTCTTGTCCAGGAATGGCCCTTTCACCAGAGCTAGTCTGCTTTTTACGTCCTCCTTGCTCCATCCGTCATTGGTTATTTTACTGCCTAGGTAGCAGAATTCCTTAACTTGGTCAACTTCGTAATCCCCAATTCTAATGTTAAGTGTGTCGCTGTTCTCATTTTTCTCACTACTTTCGTCTTTCTTCGATTTAATCTCAATCTCTATACTTTACTCATTAGACTGTTTATTCCACTTAGCAGATCCTGTAATTCTTCTTCTCTTTCACTGAGGGTAACAATGTTACCAGTGAAAATTATCATTTATATCCTTTCACTCTGACTTAAATAGCACTCTTGGATTTTCCTTTTTTTTCGTCATTGCTTCTTCTATTCATAGACTGAACAATAGGAATGAAACACTACCTGTATTACATCCTTTTTGATCCGAGAACTTCGTTCTTCGTCTCCCACCACTAATATTCCACCCTGTTCTTGTACATATTCTATATTACATTCTTTCCCTATAGCCTACCCCTTATTTTTCGCAGAGTTTCGAAAATTTTGCGCCATTGGCACCGTCAAACGCTTTTGCCAAGTCGACAATGTGTCTTGATGTTTCTTTATTCTTGCTTTCATTACTAACCGCAACATCAGAACTGACCCTCTGGTGCCTTTCCCTTTCCTAAACCCAAAATGAACGTCATCTAACACATCCTCAATTTTCCTTTCCATTCTTCTGTATGTGAGTCTTGTCACTGATTTGAATGAATGAGATGTGAAGCTGATTGTGCGATAACTCTCGCACTTATTGCCTCTTCCTATTTTCAGAACTGTGTGCATGATGTTTTTCCGAAAGTCTGGTGGTATATCGCCAGTGTCATAGTTTGTACACACCAACGTGAGTAGTCACTTTCACCAAATCATTTTAGAAATTGCGACGAAATGTTATCTATCCCTTCGGCGTTATTCGATTTTAAGTCTTCCAAAGCTCTTTTAAATTCCGGTTCTAATACTGGATCCCCTATCTCTCCTGTGTCGACTCCTGTTCCTCCTCCTACCGCATCAGCAGGTAAGGCTTACTCCTCATAGATGGCTTCAGTGTACTCTTTCCCCCTATCGGCTCTCTCCTCTACAATTTAACAGTTGAATTCCATTTGCACTCTTAATGTTACCAACCTTGCTTTTAGTTTCACCGGATCTTGTTTTAACTTCTCTATATGCTACGTCATTCCTTCGGAGTATCATTTACTTTCCACTTCTTCAGATCTTTCGTGGAACAATTACGTCTTTGCCTCCCTGCACTTTCAAGTATTTCTTTCCTATGTGACCTGTATTTCTGTATTCTTGAATTTGTCTGAAAACTTTTGTACTTCCTTCTTCCATTGATCAGCTGAAGTATTCCTTGAGTTACGTGTGATTTCGTCACGGTTACCTTCCTTGCACCAATATTTTTCTCTCCAAGTTTTGTGATTGCTCGTTTTAGAGATCTTGATTTTTCTTCCATTGAATTACCTACTGAGATATTCCTTATTGCGGTATCTACGTCCTTAGAGAGCTGCAAGCGTATCTCTTCATTCCTTAGTGCTTTCGTGTTCCTCTTCTTTGCGCTTTGATTCCTCCCGACTAATCACTTAAGCTTCAGCCTATTCTTCACCTCTACTAATTTGCAATCTCAGTCTTTGCCTGTCCCTTGGTGTGCCTTACAATCGAGTATCTGATTTCGGAGTCTCTGCCTGACCATGATGTAATCTAATTGAACCCTTTTCTTCCAGTCTTTTCCATGGAAACCTCTTACTCTGGTGATTATTGAATAGAGTACTCGCTATTACTAGCTGAAATTTATTTCAGAAGTCAATTAGTCTTTCTCCTCTCTCATTTCTACTACCAGGTTCATATTCTTAGGTAACCCTTTCTTCTACTCCTTCCCCTACACCTGCATTCAAATCGCAATCACTATTAGATGTTCATCTCTCTTAAGCATACAACTATCATAAGCTTCTGCTTCTATAGCTCTGAACTGTTCGCAATAACTTGGTCTCTGCCATGTCTCTATTCAGAACGAATCCTATTGTCTCTCTACCATTTTCTCCTGCTATTGATTTTACCCTACACTCATCTGAGCCAAAATGTTTGTCTTCTTTCCATTTCAGTTCACTGACCCCCACGATATCTACGGTAATCATCTACATTTCCCTTTTTAGATTTTCTGGCTTCCCTAACACGTCCAAAATTCTGACACTCTGCGTCCCGACTCGTAGAGCGTCATCCTTTCGTTGTTCTTCGCGCTTTTTCTCATGGTCACCTCCCATTTGATAGTCCCCTCCCGGGCATATGAATGGCGGGCTAGTCCGGAATCATTTGCCAATGTTGAGATCATTACAACTTTTCCATTACAGGTCACATGTCATGCGGATACGCGTCATCTGTCTTTAATACAGTGGTTCCCATACCCTTCTGCACCCGAATGACGTTGATAGGTGCTGATTCTATCGTTCTTAGGGACAGTTTTTCCACCCTAAGTGAGCTCCAACACCATCTATGACAAGGACGTTGGCAGAATGAGGATGACTACCTATACCGGAAGTCTTCGGCCACCACTGCTGATGATATTTATTCAAAATGTAAGAAGTAGCATGGTTCAAACCCGGGACCAAGGATGTTTTGATTAATAATCAGACACGCTATCCCTATACCAAAGGCGCAATTTATATACACTCCTGGAAATGGAAAAAAGAACACATTGACATCGGTGTGTCAGACCCACCATACTTGCTCCGGACACTGCGAGAGGGCTGTACAAGCAATGATCACACGCACGGCACAGCGGACACACCAGGAACCGCGGTGTTGGCCGTCGAATGGCGCTAGCTGCGCAGCATTTGTGCACCGCCGCCGTCAGTGTCAGCCAGTTTGCCGTGGCATACGGAGCTCCATCGCAGTCTTTAACACTGGTAGCATGCCGCGACAGCGTGGACGTGAACCGTATGTGCAGTTGACGGACTTTGAGCGAGGGCGTATAGTGGGCATGCGGGAGGCCGGGTGGACGTACCGCCGAATTGCTCAACACGTGGGGCGTGAGGTCTCCACAGTACATCGATGTTGTCGCCAGTGGTCGGCGGAAGGTGCACGTGCCCGTCGACCTGGGACCGGACCGCAGCGACGCACGGATGCACGCCAAGACCGTAGGATTCTACGCAGTGCCGTAGGGGACCGCACCGCCACTTCCCAGCAAATTAGGGACACTGTTGCTCCTGGGGTATCGGCGAGGACCATTCGCAACCGTCTCCATGAAGCTGGGCTACGGTCCCGCACACCGTTAGGCCGTCTTCCGCTCACGCCCCAACATCGTGCAGCCCGCCTCCAGTGGTGTCGCGACAGGCGTGAATGGAGGGACGAATGGAGACGTGTCGTCTTCAGCGATGAGAGTCGCTTCTGCCTTGGTGCCAATGATGGTCGTATGCGTGTTTGGCGCCGTGCAGGTGAGCGCCACAATCAGGACTGCATACGACCGAGGCACACAGGGCCAACACCCGGCATCATGGTGTGGGGAGCGATCTCCTACACTGGCCGTACACCACTGGTGATCGTCGAGGGGACACTGAATAGTGCACGGTACATCCAAACCGTCATCGAACCCATCGTTCTACCATTCCTAGACCGGCAAGGGAACTTGCTGTTCCAACAGGACAATGCACGTCCGCATGTATCCCGTGCCACCCAACGTGCTCTAGAAGGTGTAAGTCAACTACCCTGGCCAGCAAGATCTCCGGATCTGTCCCCCATTGAGCATGTTTGGGACTGGATGAAGCGTCGTCTTACGCGGTCTGCACGTCCAGCACGAACGCAGGTCCAACTGAGGCGCCAGGTGGAAATGGCATGGCAAGCCGTTCCACAGGACTACATCCAGCATCTCTACGATCGTCTCCATGGGAGAATAGCAGCCTGCATTGCTGCGAAAGGTGGATATACACTGTACTAGTGCAGACATTGTGCATGCTCTGTTGCCTGTGTCTATGTGCCTGTGGTTCTGTCAGTGTGATCATGTGATGTATCTGACCCCAGGAATGTGTCAATAAAGTTTCCCCTTCCTGAGACAATGAATTCACGGTGTTCTTATTTCAATTTCCAGGAGTGTAGATGATGGAATAAAAAACACAAATGTGTACATGTTTTAATCTTTTAATCAATTTGCATTTTAATTTCCGTTATTTACAGTTCGCTACAATATGGCTTCCAATAAATAGGGACTTGCAACTTTGTACTTCATCCTTTCTTTTAACAACATATTTTCATTAAACCTAGTTTCTTCTTCTTGTTCTTCTCCATCTTCTTCTTCTTCCTCTGATTTGTCGCGGCCTTGATTTCGCTTCCTATCAATGCTCGACTCTTCTCTAGGTTACAGGGCACGTTTCTTACTTTTAAATAATTTTTCCAACAATAAGACTTTGCACAGGCTGCGACATTGTCGCGAGAGAACAGTGACCCGTATATGTAATAATTTTTTTTTTAATTTACGTCTATGGTCACAAACTTTTTGTTATTAGGTTACCGGTTTCGGTAACAGATGGCGCTGATTATGTGCAACACTATGTCTTCTTTCATTTGTGGCTCCTTTAGCGATTTGTTTTATGGTTGTTTAATATTACCCGGTGCACTGTCATCAGGGTTTAATATTTATGTCATTATCTAGAATACTGGCACTAGAGCACATGTCAACCACTGTTTCTTAGCTCTTCCTCTTTTTAACAAACTTTTGTCGTGTTCTTTTTATTGCTTTTTATTACTGCAATGCCTTTTATACGTTATAAGCTTATTACAGAATTCAACTATTGTATCCCCCTTTATTTTCGCTGTTTCAATTAATTATTGAAAATTAGTGTATGCCGACATTAGCGACATCTGGTGTACTTACAACACAAACATCTGGTGGCTACTGTGCGGCAGCTTGTTGTAAACATTATTACTATTGAAAACATGGCTCACGCTTGTGATGTTATTTATATGGATTTGACAATGCTTCTGCTGATTCCGCATTTAACATTTGACGATGCCACTATGGCGAAACCGGTATTCTGTTAACAAAAAGTTTGTGACTATAGACGAAAATTGAAGGAAACTCAATAAGACTTTGAACTTGTTTCTCTTATTTCAGCTTATTAACTTCGTTTAGGCAGCTTGTGTAGCCTTGCTTGCCAAATTGGAGAACTCCTTCATACGTTATACAGCAAATTCTCAAAAAATATTTGGCACCTCACTATCATTTCATATACTTTTGAATCCTTGCAGTGAACAGTGAATTCCACTCACTGTAACCTGCTGAAACTAACCTTACAGACTGGTATAAGACATCTTTATAGAAATGAACCTTAAGATCCTTTAATTTATTAAATAGTATCGAAAATCTGGCAATCACTCTCACATACTCTTTTCGACGAAGACAACATGAATCTGTAAGGGAAGGACTAACGATTTCTTTTTTTTTCCATTTGTTTCTGTCTCAAAGAAAAAAAATGTCCGTGGGATTCACTGGTTAGTAAGTAAACCAAAGTAACATTAAACTAGACTTTATGACTGAATTCCTTGTCTCGCAGTTCTCCCAACAATAAAAATACCAGAGTTAATAACGAGTATAGAAAACGAAACTTTCATGGTATCTAAATGTTGCTTTCCATTTATTCGTTTTTGTTTGCCTTTCTTTATTGCAGTAACCAAACTACATCATTTTACACATTTTGCTTTGTTTTTTTCTGTGCTAGTCTGCAAAGAATTACATACTTTTTTCTATCCTTGTAATGCTTGTTTCAAGTAGGATACTTTCCCAGTACGTTGTCAATAAACAGTTTTAAACAATGGAATCACTGTCAATTTGTACACATACATGTAATAAATACCTACTGAAGATGTGACAACAAAACGAATTAATTCAAGCCAACAACAGAAATAAATTCTAAATGTAAAATAGCAGATCACTTCCATCTTCATAATACACTGAATATAGAAAGAATAATGTAATTAACTGTTGTTGATGAGTCTACATGTATATGGTTATCGAGGGAATATATGTTGTTGCTTTGGAATTTTTGGACGTCATTTTTCATGTTGTTTCAGTTCTCAGCAGGGCGGAGGATTTACTATACGATCCTCGTGAAGAACATTCGCGGTGAATTTTGCTTTGCTCATAAATAGACTGCAGTGTTATATTTCCTAAACCATAGGTTACTAATCCGCCGTAAGATTTACAAATGCTGTTAGTACCAATTCGCGGACACTTGGTACTTATTGTATAGGTGACATAATATTGGAGACCTAATATAGTAGTTTAGTAATGCAAGGATTGCTTTCAATAAAGTATGGAGTAGTAAAGTTTCGTTTGGTTTAATAACAATTTAACATTTTCCCTCTTTTAATATTCCATGGTTAATGCAGTTACTAAATTTCGATTTTATGTAGAAATATTGGTGTCCTATAAACTCACTATCACCGTTCAAGTGCTAAATTGTTCAGGTAGACAGCTCTCAAAGCGTGCTCAATTTCTTTGCCGTCGTGTAAACACACTCAGTTTCAGTGCCGACGTGTAAGCAAAAAACGACCACTCATGATAGGCTCAATACTGGAATAATACGCCAGATCCGCAGTATTAGAGTGACTTGCCTCGGGTAGTCGATTAAGAAATAGGTCGCTCTTCGGAAAGAGGCTTTAGCGGGGATCCGTCTGGCACTTCTTCGCTACGGCACATGGGGAGGCCATTGGTGTGGGAGGAGTGGGGGAGCGACGACTACCGCGCCGGTCGTTAGCTAATGAAGCTGTCAGCGAGCGGCGCCACGCCTCTGGCACGCAGTAAACCCGTCGCTTGTTTCCGGTGGGCGCGCGGACATGGTAACGCCAGCCGGCTGTGGAAACTGATGCACGTAATGACTCAACAACGCTGTGTTTCCGCGCCACTCACTGGAAACAGAAACGGATGGCGCCGCCACAGTGGGATGTTTTTAATTATCATTTGTGAGCGACCTACGTGCGCCTTGCAGGTTCTAGTGCATATTTACAGATTATTCAACGCACGCTACAAAGCCAATTAATGGGAATAATCCTTCGTGTTTACACTCGACGCAAGGCGTTCATCAGCACTGCGCGCAAATAGTGAAGTACATAACTTGTCGGATCTGCTTTCCCCAGCATAGTGTAGCAACTCGACGTGACGTGGAGTCAACAAGTCATTGTAAGTCCCCTGCAGAAATATAGAGCCGTCCATATTATATATTCGTCCCTAATTGCGAAAATTTTGCCGGTGCAGGATTTTGTGCACGAACTGACCTCTCGATTACGCGACATAATGAGTTGATGGGATTCAGTCGGGTGATATGAGCGGCCAAATCATTCGCGCAAACTGTCCAGAATGTTCTTCAAAGCAATGGCGGACATTTGTGGCCTGGTGACATGGCACATCCTCATCCATAAAAATTTCATCGTTGTTTGGGAACGTGACGTCCATGAATGATTGCTAATAGTAGCCAAACAGATCAGAGGCCCTAGTCCATTCCAAGTAAACACAGCCCACACTGTTATGGAGCCACCACCAGCTTTTACAATGCCTTCTTGACAACTTCGGTCCATGTCTTCATGGTGTCTGACCCCCACTTGAACCATACCATCAGCTCTTAATATCTGAAATCGGGACTCGTCTGACCAGGCCACGGCTTTCCCGTCATCTAGGGACCAGCTGATATGGTCACAAGCTCAGGAGAGATACTGCAGGCGATGTCGTGATGTTAGCAAAGCCGAAAGTGTCAGTCGTGTGCTACCACACCCATTAACGATAAATTTCGTGCACTGTCCTAAAGGATACGTCCGTCGGACGTCCGACATTGATTTATGCGGTCGTTTCACGCAGTGTTTCTTGTCTGTTAGCACTGACAGCTCTAGGCAAGCGACGCTGCTCTTGGTTAAGTGAATGCCGTCGGCCATTGCTTTGTCCGTGGTGAGAGGTAATGCCTGAAATTTGGTATTCTCAGCACAATCTTCACACTGTGGATCTCGGAATATTGAATTCTCTAATGATTTCTGAAATGGGAAGTCCCATGAATCTAGCTCCGAAGTCGGGCACCTTTCCACATGAATCATCCGAGTATAAACGACAGCTCCATCAATACACTGCCTTATATACCTTGCGTACGCGATACTGCCACCATTCGTACATGTGCATATTGCTATCCCATGACTTTTACCAGGTCTTGGCTGTAGACAACACGAAAGGGAAAAGTAAAGGACATAAAGGAGTTTAAAAGGAGGATAAGTGGGGGAAAAGATAACGAAGTAAACTTGTAAGCCAGCCGCTGTGTCCGAGCGGTTGTAGGCTCTTCAGTTTGGAACCGCGCTGCTGCTGCGGTCGCAGGTTCAAGTCCTGCCTCGAGCATGGATGTGTGTCATGTCCTTCTGTTAGTTAGGTTTAAGTAGTTCTATGTATACGGGACTGATGACCTCAGGTGTTAAGTCCCATAGTGCTGAGAGACATTTGAACCATTTTTTTTTAAACGAAATTTCTTTGAAAGTAACTTCTCTTACGGAATAAATGTTAATTTCGAAATTATTGGAGAATGAACAGTGATAATGATAGTGGTATTGAACGATTTCTATGTCTCATGTACGAATAAAGAAAACGAAATATGTAAATAAATAAATAAAAACAGTTTTCTATGATTGCAAACATCGTCGTTCCAACACTGTTCCTCTTAAAGGCTTCCACGGTTTGTCTTTTTTGACGGTTTTGGCAACGGTATCTATTAATTCTATTTGTAATTGCGTCCACTATGGTCTACAGTCTTTTAAACAAGTGCGTATTTAGTTTAAGCTGTATTGCATTTGATCGTTTTGTGATAATCATTACTTCTGATGTAAAAATGACATAGCTTGTATTCATGTGTTCTTTGCACCACGTTGCTATATTGTGCCCTTTGTTTCTGGGTTGTTGCAGAAGCTGTGTAGTGCACAGTTGCAGACCATTTTTCTTTTGTGTGCGCTTTGACTTATGGTTGTGGTCTTCCATTCAGTTGCATGCAGCAATGTTACAATGCGTTTCGGCAACCTGTCATCTAGATTCTACAAGGATCTATACTAGATCTCTATGTTCTGTACGACATCGTACCATATCCAGGTGGACTACTGAGTGGTACTATATATTGGGCGCATAAGTTCGTAGAATTTTTCCATGAGTTTAAACATAGCAGGTGCACATGACAGAGGCTTTAGTGATCAATAATATATTCTCCTTCACTATTTACAACAGTCTGCCAGCGCTCGGCTAACATTTTGTTTCCGTATCTGTAGAAATCACGTGGTTTTGAGACGAAGAACTCACCGAGCCATGTTCGGAATGCATTTTCATCCGTTGTTGGATAGATAGCGGAAAATGTGAAAATTTGAGGGCGCAAGATCAGGTAAATAAGATGGGTGCGGAATGACTTCCAATCCCAGCTCCTGTATGGTGTTTCTTGTCGGTCTGGCAGAAAGCGGGCGTGCTTTATCGTGGAGCATCACTTCAAGCAGTCTTCCTGGCGCTGTTCCTGGACTGCATCTGCATGACGTCTCAGTTGTTGACAATAAATATCTATACTGATTAGACCTGAGTTTCTCCTGACGTATATGACTTTCAAATAACTTCCGAGAATTCAGCCGGGTAACACTTTTAGCAACCGCCGATTTTTCGGCGAGAGAACACTCCGCCATTTTCAAGGCAAACTGCAACGGACAGGCGACGTACATGCAAATTTAAAACCTCGGTTCTCGAACTGATGCAGGAAAGATAACACACACACACACTGAACACTAGTGCCATCAAATATGACCAAAGTCAGAGCTGTCGATAGTGACACTACGAACTTTCAGGTGAGGTAGCATTGACTCTGTTCCTCTGTTTTTTGACAAGGGAGAGAGCCAGATTCCAAATAGAGTTCAAACAAAACCCTCCATCCCTGTTAACGAGGTTGCTCGCTAATTTAATCTCAACTGCCTCATTAATAACACTGTCTTATAATGAAATTTCCAATGAAGTACTTAAAAGGAATTTTGTAATTATGATCTAGTAAAAATACTGGCCTAATCAGGGATGTTTGTTATTGCAATGAGCCTAAGATCAAGTTTGAAGTACGGAGTACTGTCACTTTGCGCATGAGAACGGAGTCGGGCAGAAGTAGTTGGCGGGGACAATTGCTAGCGACAAGTGGTGAAGTGCAGACACGCTGCCCGGGACGTAAAGAACCTTTAATACATGGGCAAACGCATTAGTGGCTCGAAATGGGCACAGTGCATTATCATCAAGAGGAATTAACATTAAAGATGGGTATTGTGGGCTCAAACGTGTTATATGGAGCGACGCTAAAGAAGAGCCTGTTGCCCTACATCGTCGACGAATTATGCCTCACAGTGCATCAGCAGCATCTAGTTGAAGTAGGATCCGCTCAGTTTTATCTTTAGATTGTACAAGGCTAGGCAGCGTAGTAGTTCTTCTTACTGGAAAGCATCCTGTCCTATCACCATTAATGATTCCGAGAATGGCACCGGTCAAGCAATAATAAAAATATTGAAAGTAAGCAGTGATCTGTGTTTCCTAGTAGAACAACAAATTAAAAAATAATGACTAACAGTAAAAGAGTAAAAGCATAATTTAAATGAATATTGACAAAATATTACCACAGAATAATACTTTTATGTTTTCTGTGTGTATTGCTCACATTCTCAAATTACTTGTCCTTCGCTAAATTAATCATTACGAACTTTCCAGAGAACTGACTGCAATAAACACAAGTGCTCATCAACATTTTCATTTCTAAAATCAGTAACAGTTAGCATTACAGTGAGCAGCTCAAACTATCCATTAAGCTGTTTTCCAAACAATTAACTTTTATTACGTGCGTGTGTTCAGTACTAATTATTTTGTTGGTTTACTGATTAGCGTTAAGCCATGTGTTTTTACACCAGAGCTCAACTCAGTGCTTTTTGTTCCGTTGTCGCCTGATTACAGTTCAGTAATGAGTCGGTAAATACAGTCTGTAAACAGTTTTTACCCACACAGTGAGCTGACGACCTTTCTTAAGTAATTTGCAATAAAAAATTATAACAGACTCAGTTTATTTACTCCAAATTTCTCTAATTATTTCTTGTTTTAACATTGTTTATCAAGATTTCTTTTGATCGTGGTTAACAAACTGGACTCCCGTTCGGGGGGGGGGGGGGGGCAACGGTTCAAAGCCACGTCCAGCCATTCAGATTGAGGTTTTCCGTGATTTCCCTAAATCGCTCCAGGCAAATGATGAAATGGTTCTTTTGAAAGGGCACGACCGATTTCCTTCCCAATCATTCATACCATCCGAACTTGCGCTCCGACTCAAATGACCTTGATATCGAAGGGACGTTAAACGTTCCTTCCTTCTTTCGATCGTTATCCTGCAAAAGTAGTTGCATGATAACAGTTTGGGTATAACTCTTTCTGCACTTATCTGGATATTCATCATAATAGATGCCGTTCCCAAACAACAGGAAATATTATGTGCGTGTGTCATTTAAAAATTCGAATTAACCCGAAGTATAAGTCCGTTATAAGCTGTCAGCGCCGTCATCGTAAAGCATTAAATCTACCGACTGTCGAGAATGGCAACGTCACCTCCTTGAACAAGATGCAGTAAGAAAGCAAGGAAAAATCTGCAAAAAAATGGTTCAAATGGCTCTGAGCACTATGGGACTTAACTTGTGAGGTCATCAGTCCCCTAGAACGTAGAAATACTTAAACCTAACTAACCTAAGGACATCACACACATCCATGCCCGAGGCAGGATTCGAACCTGCGACCGTAGCAGTCCGGACTGCGCGCCTAGAACCGCGAGACCACCGCGGCCGGCGAAAAATCTGCAGAAAACATTTCTCACAGCTAAAAGATGTTATATGGGAATGTTTTATTTCTATGCTAGAACTCGTTGTATTAAACTCCTCTTGGTACACTAACCTCAAGGAACACTTAGGGACATAACACACCACTTGAGATGTTCCAAATGCCCTCTGGTTACCTCTGATTAAGTTGTACTTCTTAGATTCCCCGATAGTGTTTTGTGCTCATCACGGCGTTCCAACCACGCTCAACGGACGAATTTACAACGGCTTCTTAGAGAAAGCAGTAACCGATCTGAAAGCTGTAACTATAGCTGTGTGGTGGCACACATTCTTCACGCATGAATGTGCCTCTTTCTACTGCACTACTGACGCCTCTTGTCTTCTGACAGGTAGTTTCCGTGAGAGCTGGATAAAAAGATTACGACCAATTCCGTGGCCTACATGTTCTTTCGAACGAAACCCAGTAAACCGCGGGGTGGTTGCACGAGCAGCTTAAGGGTGGGAAGGGAGGGGGGAGTGGGTGTTTGCAAGCTCTTGCGTCTCGGAGAAGACAGGAAAAGTAGGATTTAACGTCTCGTCGACGTCGAGATCATTAGAGATGGAACGAAAGGCTGGAAAGTTTCAAGGAAGGGGAAGGAAATCGGTCGTCCTCTTCCACTGGGACCATCCCAGTATTTGCCTGGAACGATCTCGGGAAAAGATAGAAAACAAAAATCAGTATGACCGGACACAGTTTCTAACCGTCGTCCTTCCGAATGTGTGTCTAGTGTGCTAATAAATGAGCCTCTTCGCTCGGTTCTTGCGTGTAGAACCTGGGCTACAAGATGCTTAAGGTCTTAATACCCAAAGTGCAGAAGCCAGCTAAACTATACGCATTATTGCAGGGACACATCAAAGCGTGCTAGATTCAGTCAAAGCCGGTCGGAGTGGCCGAGCGGTTCTAGGCGCTACAGTCTGGAACCGCACGACCGCTACGGTCACGGGTTCCAATCCTGCCTCGGGCATGGATGTGTGTGATGTCCTTAGGTTAGTTAGGTTTAAGTAGTTCTACGTTCTAGGGGACTGATGACCTCACAAGTTAAGTCCCATAGTGCTCAGAGCCATTTGAACCATTTTTTTGATTCAGTCAGACAGCCATTTGATGTAGCTGTCACTCTAAATAAAACGGTGAGGAGGGGGTTTTGAACAATTCCCATAGGGATGAATCAAAGAGTTTCATTTGGAGTGTTGCTAAGTACTATTCCTGTGTGTACCAACGATTAATGTATTGTGAAGTGTTGTGGAATATGAATTGTAATGGAGCAGTCATATTTCTAGCTCTATATTTGTATAAAATATTTTGCTCTTCTGTTATACAGAAGTAAGTCCTGAACAGCTAGTGGGTACGCTTTGTTGCACAATGTGTATAGAAAGCAGCGGAGCCCAGCAACCTCTGGAGGTTTGCTGAATTTAAGAATGTATAGCAAAAGCTTTACTCTTTCCCTAGGACGCATTCATCAAGGCCATGTAACTGATCTGTTCACAACGTCTGTGTTATACTTAGTAATCAATTAGTTTGAATATAAGGTTTCGACAACAGTCTATAAAAGATATCCAAGGTGGTTCCTTTCGTTTGAGCACGGTTGTACAGTCATACTCAAAAGTATCCGAACAACCTGAATTGTATTTCGCCTGATTCGCATGCAACCCACATAACGCAGCTGTCTATCAGGTCCTCTAATCGCTCCTTGGTACAGACGGTTGACTATTGAAAATGGTTCCAACAAGTCACCACTAGAAAACACTACTCTGTATCGCAATAACTCAAGGTGTAAAGTAATACTAAGATACTACAAATATCAGGGAACACCTTATCACAGGTAAGACTGTCCTTAAGACCAGTAAGCTCACATTTATTACAATAAATGACATACCTGAAATGTTACCACTCTCATTATTACGTCAGATAGGTAATGCACGTAGTAAGTTCGTCGTATTCATGATTTACTCTTGGAAGTAACATACTGTACTAATTATTTAAAACAAAATGACATTAAAAATATAAGTTATACACGAGTAGCTAGTTGGGAATATGTATGAACTTCAAATGACACGACGAATCGTCTCGTTCTGCTTATGGATTCAAACCCAGGTCATGCAGACTAAGCAAAGACTTCGTGACTGACGGAAACTAACAGTCATTCCTGATTAAGCATACAGAGAGTGATATGCCTCGATTTTAGACAGTATCAATTAGCAAATACCAACTTTAAATTACATAACGCAAACACTTGTAATAGACGCGACTTCCTACCCAGCACCTATTGTCCCTGTTAACGAACTACGAGAGATGTTAAATATTGCTTGTTAACAAGTAACTTACTGGAAATGCCGTGAAGTAAAGCTTTGTGTTGGAGACGGATTCGAACCCAGAACCTAATCGGATCGATGTCGAAGCACAATCAACTGTGACATATCGCATTTTCTTTGCAGTAGCTACATGTTTTTACTGAAATGACGAGACGAAACATTAATTTTTTCCTTCCCAGGACTAACAACCAGCACCTATAGCTATTATATTCTAGGGAAAACGAACGTTAAATATGGGTTTGTTGCACCAGCAGGGACATGTGAGCATGTTTGAACTAGAAATAATATGACGAAGAGTTCAGTGCAGACTAGGAATAGAGCTCCACACATATCGTTGTTGACTACACACAAAGAGACGTCAGCTACCGAATTATTCTCCACCAGCAGCTGGGAATAACATCTGGAACTTACAGTGACCTCGCAAATAGTTCTTTGTCTAACTGGGAGTCAAAAACGTCAAATATCGTTAGTGTTGACAACGAATGAAAATACATTAAAAATCGAAATTATTATCCACCAGCAGATAGGTGTTCTCATGGTAGAGCTTGATAATACATAATGAAATCTTTAGTGCCGGGCCAGGATTCGAACCCATTCACGCTCAATATGTGGAGAAGTTGAGGACTCAGCAGTTTTGAACAAACAACAAATTGTAGCCGAGCTGCATTGTCACGAAGGGAACAAATTCCGCGTTAAGGGCGGTCTGAGTTGCATTCCCAGTTCAGAACCAATTTTTTTTCGACATACAGAAGCTCAGATAAAAGATGGAACAAGTGTCCTGTGATCCTACATAGCGTTTGTTTCGTCACTAGAAATAAATAACTAGTATAAGAAAGATTACTGGAGATAAAGTTTCTACATGTCGCCACTCC
Organism: Schistocerca nitens; assembly: GCF_023898315.1. NCBI lineage: Eukaryota > Metazoa > Arthropoda > Insecta > Orthoptera > Acrididae > Schistocerca > Schistocerca nitens. The sequence goes on from NC_064619.1 coordinate 285,262,608, forward strand.
AGACTTTATTGTGGCTCAACCTAACGTCTACTTGGTAGAGAAGGAATATCATTTTTAATGTGAATTTCAGACCACAATGCCATTATATCTTCTTCACTTGGTGTAGCCAGAAGAGAATAGAATCTGTCCCTCCCAATCTAAAATCACTGACCGAAGTTGGAATCGGACCCAGACCATAGATATATGAACCGCTCATCTGCCCAACAGACCACCAAACACTCTGCTCAGTGGCTCATTTTTCTGTCATAACGCCGTTGTGCCACACTGGCTGATAATTCTGACACACAGGCTCCCTGTATCAATTTGCAGCATGTTCAGTAAATTCATTTACTTGGTTGACCGAATCACCATGAACTAGCTGCCTCGGCTACCCAGTGCACACATTCAACTTTATTTTGTAATCACCAAAATAAAATCACGTAACTGCCACCAACACAGAACTGCCAACAGTGTAGGATGCAGAAATTTAAATAGGAAGTGTTCCTTTCCACTTGAGCTACTCTATTGCGCTATCTGTTTGTTGAAAACATCGTGCAGTGCAAAAGAAAAGGTGTAACTGTTTGTCTTTCAGAATTCTAGACCCGGCCACATGCATTCTCTCTCAGCGCTGTGGGATGCAGGAGTTCTGGAGGAATTGTTTTTTAGTTCTGGAGCTGTTGTGCCTATGTGTCAGCTAGTAGCGTAATGGTAAGTATCGCGCGCGGTAGATAAGATGTCGCGACTTCGAGTACATTCACTGTCTTATTTTTCAAAGCGCAATTCTGCTGTCATCCAAAGTTATCAATATAATGGAACTTGTAACATAATTCCCTTCACTTCTCAACCCAAAATAGTCGTATGTGAAAAAAGGGCTAACTTCTGCGACATTTTGTTCATTTCAGGTTTAACAGACAGCCAGACAGTAGATGCATCTCGAAACTTTTCTATTATGTATGGGTAGAGCGCATCGTGCCAAAATACGTCGGAAAAGTATTTTCTACATTAGCTATCGGCTGGTAGTCGCATTTTATTCTTCTTCAAACCTTGTTGGACAGCCTTAACTCAGAACAAGTTTTCTACGTGCATGTAATCAATAAACTGCATGTGAATTTTCAGACATAGATAAGATCAGAGAATTCGCATATATCGTTGATGATTAATTTCTCTCTCATGTTTACTGTTGTTTTAACAACTTTAAAGGAAACCTTACGAAAATTGTGAACTGTATTATAAAAAATGAAATAAAACTACCCACGATAACCTTACGACGAAAGTATCTTTTCATAAAACTCTCACACAAGCGTGCCTCAATGGTCACGAATTGGTAAAATACAACTCACTTAGATTTTAATTGGGTCTGTGTTTAATTGGTATGCTGTGTCGTACTCAAGATGTATGCAAATGTGGCATTTCATAAATAAAGTTATGTATTCCTAGAAACCTAAAATTTGCTTGTCAGCAGCGGAAAGAGGCGTTACCTGTTGTGCAGCAGTGTAAGTTTTTCACCATTGCACTAAGAGCCGAAAGTATTTTCTTGCGATTTCCTTATCGATGTTTGATCTGACCGTTTGTAGTTCTTTCACAGAAGGGATAAAAACGCTACACTCAGTGAGACTGGAACTGCGAACCATATCAGACGCTTTTTTATAGGTCAGCACGTTATCACAGAGGTATGTGTCTTAGCTGCCTCTTACGAGAGCAATAGTGGCTAGAACTCGTAAACCGCTATTTGAAGGACGAGATTAGTGGCGATTTCCACGTGCAACGACTTTCCTGGGTTGAAAGCCGTAAATTTACAATCTTTTGTTACACCTCAAGCGATAATAACTCAGATTATTCAATGGAAATGACAGGAAAAATCAAGTGAACTTTGAGGCTTAATTCCGTGCACACCAGGAAGTAACTCGTCTATCACAGAGTTGCCAAATATACATTGCCTTGTTGCCAAATCTCAGTTACATTACCAGCAGGAAGAAGACGAACCGATGTGATCCTACAGTGGGCTGGGAAGTGATCATAGCTGACGTCCCAAAGACGCGGCTGCTACGGCCTGGTATACGTAATCCGTCTGATTCACATTTCTGTAACTGGGTTTAGGGAGTGGAGCGTAGTTACTAAATATACTCAGGACTGACTGCAAACTAAGCATCATAAATCAGTAACTATCATAGTTGTTTTTATATTTCTTTCGTAAGTGTACTCAAAACTAAGAAACTCATTCACAGACGTTTTCGTGCCTCGCCGATAGTCGAGCACAACAAACAAATAAAAATAAAGTAAGAATGTGTGTGTGTGTGTGTTTGTGTGTGTGTGTGTGTGTGTGTGTGTGTGTGTGGGACAGAGAGAGAGAGAGAGAGAGATAAAAATGAAAGAGAGAGAGAGAGAGAGAGTAAAAACTTGTAAAGAAATTGAATCATGGTATGTAAAGAAATCATTCATTAAAATGACACGTTCCACATCATTATGAAGTATCGTATTCATGATCTATAAAACAAGAATTAATCTAATGTAATCTAATCTAATCATATCATATTGATGCCTAGCCATGAAGAATCATGAATTACCGAAATTTTTGCTAATACCAGTATCCAAATCTAAACTTGAAAGTAAAAGACGACAGTTTTTGTAATAAACCGTGACTTCTATCAAGACCCTTTCGTCCCTGTTAACTTACCACGACAGATGTCTGATATACCTCTATTCTGAAGTAACAAAGTGTGCATGCGTTTATAGGTGAAGTGCATGATGTGAAGTTCTGTGACAGGGATACGAACCCAACACGGTTCTTTCCCTGTCTACGGAATCCTTTTCATGTTAATATCAAACATCAGCAATTATTCGTAGATTACATCAAAACTAAAGTAATTGATGAAGACGTTACTTGATAACAAAAACGCACTACCTTTCTTCATTTACTTGCGCCTAGAAACGGCTATCGCGTACTGCCAAACCAAAAGGCAAGAGATCGTACTTCCTTCCGATTAACGTCGCTGTCAGTTCTTCCATATGATTTGGTCGACATGACCTGTTTCAAGTTGTGTATGACAGACAATGTTTTAGAAAATCAATTGTTTTCCTTTGCAATAATCACAAAGATTTTCATTCTAAGCTATCCAAGTACAAAATTTTCGCAATGTTAGTTCAAATTTAGTATTCCCTTCTATAATATAGGAAAGTATTTCACAGTTGCAAAACTCGTATCCGACTCATTGACCTTACACTTAGTCGCTGACCATAAATTCCAGCTCAGAGTGACACCAGTTTAAGTAACCTAATGGAGCGAAGACTGTTTACCAGTGCTCTTTCCCACCGGAAAATACGCAATTCACTCATTGGGCTCCATACGTACACTGTAACAGTGATTTCTGTGTGTGTGCAATGCATACGGATTAGAATTTAGTGGTGCTCTCTCTTCCACTGCTGTATACAATGTGCCTGACCCAAACGGGCCCCTTATCATTACAGGCCCTGGGCAGTGCAACATCATACTGACAACAGTAATGTGCTTATACTGACAGCCTGAATGTTCGTTTTACCTGATTTTGTAATCATTTAAATAACACAACATGACCTTCCAGTGGGAGATATTTCGTCCCTCTTTTCCTTCTGTGAAATTAGTCAATAAGCTTTTTGCCTTCCAGCCAGAGAAATGCGGCAGATTACGGCCGGTAAACGATTCACAAACACCGATTTAGTGCCGTTAAGACGATTTCTTTAAACAGTGTCGTAGCTGAAGGAATTTAGTTTCGTCGTAAATCGTCTCAAGCAGCAATGTTCACAGACATCTCAAATAGGAAAAAGCTCATTATCCAGGTACGAATGTTGTAAACAAACTTCCCACAGTTTGATTCAGGTTGATCTTTACGTCTGATAGCACTGCGTAAGTATTATGTCTATGAGGTATCACATGTAGTGTTCCTGTAGCTGTGTGAATTATAGGTTGAAAACAAGTATAACACCAATAGGTACAGTACTGCTAAATATTCAAAATGATTATCAACCTAAGTCTGAGTTCATCCGCAAACTGAGGCGACTTTATAATATTGAAGCTAGACTGTGTATCCTTGTCTTCCTTGAGTGGGCATTGGAAGGCGTTTACACACACGTATACAATAATTCTTCGAACGCTATAGTTAACGTTGTTCTCATAAACTACTTTTGTTTTTTAACTCTTCTGGGTCTTCTGCGTGCAATATGTATTTTGATACAGTCTTAGAGCAAAAAATTGACCACCGAGTCGTTCACGTAAGGTGGGAAATACAGTCGTGCTCCTCTCAGAATCCTATGTCCGGCAGTATGCTCGATCTGGCAACATTGTAGACTGCGGCACTTCCCAGAGGAAGTCTTGACTTCAGTCTAAGTACTTTTTTCTTGACTACGACCGTAGTCTTGAGGTAAAACGCGAGACTAGCTAATACGACGTCTGGTAACTAAAATCAAACGTCGACAGTTTTTATCGCCCCTTACCTCTCGGTGCTGAAGCTATGAGTGTAATTCAAGTGAATCTAGAATAGATTTCACGTTCTGTCACACTAGTAATAACAGTTTGGTCCAACAATGTTTTAGCGAAAGATTTCTTTGCCGACCATCTGCCTTTGAACACCGCATGGGTGTGAGTTCTCTGGGACCCGTTTACTGTCTACCGGCGGGGGCTGAGGCACTGCATTGTCTCGCCTTCTGCCGACAACGTCTGCACCACTCCGCACTCTCGACCATGTCAAATGCTTTAATGTTGTTGAGTGGCGACCCATAAAATCTGTCTACGATTTGTGTTTCACTCTTGATGGCAAAGGAGGCACAAAACCGTTTTTATTTGATGATTATTTTATTACACTAGAATGCAATACATCACTGTGGCAAAGAATTCATTTCATTGTTTCTGATCCAGTGCACTACAATTAAAGCGTCACATTCTGTTCTTTTTCCTTTCACGGAAGGTTCCTCAAATAATTTATTATTGTCATAGATTCATATGTGTTAGTCAAGGTACAGAGAGTAAATGCAATGTAATGTGTTTGATTTCTTTCTTTTATTTTCTATGGTAAATGGATTCATAAGATTGTGTCAGTACCTAACAGAACCTGCTCTATAGCTACTCAGGCAAACTGCTTGTTTTGAGGTCTGTACCTTAATTAAAGGAGAAGGGAACGCTGTTCACAAGTGATATTTAAAATATTCAATTGGATTTAAGGCGACAAAGTTGCCCATATTTGAAGCTATCCAGAGAAAAAGTAAGTTGCTAGAGCCGCTGTTAGCAAATGTCTGCAGGGAGTTCCTAATTGCTACTGTGGAAATTTAGCATAGAGGCCCTATAGTAATCAAGAGGTTCATTTCCTTCATACTTATCACCCTGGCATGTGAGTCTTAAGTGAAGAATAATATTGAAATTCGTATCGCTGATGGTCGATTCGAATTTCTTCAGAGAAGCTGGTATTGCGAAGCATCTTGGCAGTCAGAAAGCCAAGATGTATGACCATTAACACAACTTATTGAGTCGAGCTACCAAGAGGATTTGACGTGTAAAGGTTTTCTTCCGATTTCGATACAGAATTTTTTCTGGAAATTCGCAGCTCCATAAAATATATCAGAAAAAAGCTCGCATACGTTGGCCCCTACCACGGTTAGAAGTGACGACAGATTGAGCCATTCTGACCAGAGACATGGGCGGTACCATCGGGCTACGGACACACTGCTGCCTGTACGCCACTCTCATCACGGTATTTGTCGCTCAGCCTCATAACGCATCGTGAAAGATAATAAAAGTTGTTACTTATGTGAAGAATAACATTTCTTTATGCAAAAATTGAATTTTCCGTCTCAGTGTCTTAGTTTACATGAGGATTATATAGCATGAGTCATTCAAATGGAAAGGGAATATCAAGTAAATTTAGCGAGTCAAGTCAGTACCATACGCGGAAGTGATTGCACTGTCACAGTGTTGCCAAATGTTTGTGACGATGTTGCCAATTCTCAGCTGTGCTAGGAAGAGATCTGTAGCGGTATGCGAGGAGAACCCCGTGCTCGTGTCATAGGAGGATATGGAGAGGAGGCGCGGGGTTTGGTTAATATGCAGCGTTTTCTCCTACCAGTTGTGTCAAACATTCAGGTGTATAATATTCCATCATGATTACAGTTTCCTACAAAATACATACGAATAAAACATTACCTTGTTACTTTCTGACAAAATATTATTTCAGTACATTAAAAAGTCTTTGGAAATAACTTATGCCCGCCTGTCACAAAAGTAAGATAACAAATACTTTGCACCTCGAAATCGATTGCACCTATGTGCAGTGTTGTGACGTTTAAATAAATCGTCTTAACGGCACTAAATCGTGGCTTGTGAATCGTTTACCGGCCGTACTCTGCCGCATTTCACTGGTTGGAAGGCAAAACGCTTACTGACCAATTTCACAGAAGGAAAATGGGGACGAAATGTCTTCCACTGGAAGGTCACGTTGTTTTATTTAAATGATTACAAAATCAGGTAAAACGAACAGTCAGGGTGTCAGTATCAGCACATTACTGTTGTCAGTATGATGTTGCACTGCCCAGGGCCTGTAATGATAAAGGGCCAGTTTAGGTAAGGCATATTCTATAAAGAAGTAGAAGAGAGAGCACCACTAAATTCTAATCCGTATGCATTCCATACGCACAGAAATTATTGTTACAGTGTACTTATGGAGCCCAATGAGTGAATTGCGTATTTTCCGGTGAGAAAGAGCACTGGCAAACAGTCTTCGCTACATTAGGTTCCTTAAACTGAGCTAGAATTTATGGTCAGCGACTATGTGTAAAGTCAATGAGTCAGATGCGAGTTTTGCAACTGTGAAATACTTTCCTACATTATAGAAGCGAATGTTAAATTTGAACTAATATTGCGAATATTTTGTACTTGGATGAAAATCTTTGTCTTTATTGCAAAGGAAAGCAATAGATTTTCTAAAACATTGTCTGTTATACACAACTTGAAACAGGTCATATCGACCAAATCATATGGAATAACTGACAGCGACGTATATCGGAAGGCAGCAAGATCTCTTGCCTTTTGGTTTGGCAGTACTCGATAGCCATTATTAGGCGCAAGTAAATGAAGGAAGGCAGCCCGTTTTTGTTATCAAGTAACGTCATCATCAATTACTTTAGTTTTAATGTAATCTACGAGTAATTGCTGATGTTTGATATTAACATGAGAAGGATTCCGTAGACAGGGAAAGAACCTGTTCTTGGGAAACTACTTCTATAGTGACCAAAAGGCATCAAATGATCTTCAAGTACAGTGTTCCAGCAGCGGTATGAAGCAAATGACCAGTGAATTTTCTCGAACTAAGAAATTTGGTGAATTTGTGAAACTTTTAAAATGGCTTCACTTCGAGTCTATGATGCCTAGAAGAGTCTTTACATCCTGCTGACACGAGAATAGCACAATCTAAGCTTCAGAAGCTTGCTTCTGCTTAACCTTTTAATAGACTCGCGTTTTTTCCACCGTGACTAATTTTGTAAGCTAAGAACATAATCTGTAACAGCACACTCCTGGGGCTGGGAAATGTGGCCACAATGGTCTGTCGGAACGAACTATCACAGGTGCAATGCGTGGGTTCAGGCGTTTACTTATAAGAGGCACAAACAGATTTAATTTACCCCTGGTAACATCAAGAGAAAGACGTTATAATCCAGAATCCGCATTTAACATCACGTTCCTTCATTACCAACTGGGCAGAGCCGGTTTACGTTGGGAAATGACATAGCGGAAGTCATGGTAAACAGAAATACAGTCGCCAGTAAACTTACTTACATTAGACAATTTTATTTTTATTTGATGAACCGATAGCCATTTAAAGGAACAGGACTCTCACTTTACTTGTACTTGATTGAACTAGAGACGTTGAAAAATGTGGTGCTGGACTGTTATTCGAATTCGTATCTTCTCTTTCGAGGATCTGCATCTCTCGGAACAGTATAGTTCAATCATTTCGTTCCTTTTCTCAAGCCTGCAATCTTCTCTAGGCCTCCTCCAAAGGTAAGTATGTGGATCCGAATTCTGATCCAGTACAAAAACATTCATAACTTCATTTCAAGCCCTATCACGTGCACACCGGCCTGTTAGTGAAAATTAACGTACATTTTTAATGTCTGTTCATGTGTTGCCAACAATCGCAGTAGCTGTCGTTATTTCTGGTTAAACACGCACACATCCTACTATTGGTGAGTAAGCAACTGATACTTAAGCTATATTCGTGGATGCACGGTAGGTGTGCATTTAGATTGTTGCTTAGGCACAAAAGTTTATATCCTTATTTTGGATTCAAACACCTAGCAGCTGGTAAGAAAAACCATACGAAACATTTGGTTTTACTTAGTTACCAATCCGATTACGTGTTGGGTTCGCATCTCCGCCACAGAACTTCACATCATGCACTTCATCTTTAAATGCATGCACACTTTGTTACTTCAGAATGGAGGTATATCAGACATCTGTCGTGGTTAGTTAACAGGAACGAAAGGGTCTTGATAGAAGTCCCGGTTTATTACAAAAACTGTCGCCTTTTATTTTCAAGTTTAGATTTGGATACTGGTATTAGCAAAAATTTCGGTAATTCATGACTCTTCATGGCTAGTCGTCAATATGATATGATTAAATTAAATTTCATTAGATTAATTCTTGTTTAATAGATCATGAATACGATATTTCATAATGATGTGGAACGTGTCATTTTAATGAATGATTTCTTTACATACCATGATTCAATTTCTTTACAAGTTTTTACTCTATCTTTCTCATTTTGATTTTTATCTCTCTCTCTCTCTCTCTCTCTCTCTCTCTCTCTCTCTGTGTCTCACACACACACACACACACACACACACACACACAAACACACACACACACACACACACACACACACACATATATATATATATACACTCCTGGAAATTGAAATAAGAACACCGTGAATTCATTGTCCCAGGAAGGGGAAACTTTATTGACACATTCCTGGGGTCAGATACATCACATGATCACACTGACAGAACCACAGGCACATAGACACAGGCAACAGAGCATGCACAATGTCGGCACTAGTACAGTGTATATCCACCTTTCGCAGCAATGCAGGCTGCTATTCTCCCATGGAGACGATCGTAGAGATGCTGGATGTAGTCCTGTGGAACGGCTTGCCATGACATTTCCACCTGGCGCCTCAGGTGGACCAGCGTTCGTGCTGGACGTGCAGACCGCGTGAGACGACGCTTCATCCAGTCCCAAACATGCTCAATGGGGGACAGATCCGGAGATCTTGCTGGCCAGGGTAGTTGACTTACACCTTCTAGAGCACGTTGGGTGGCACGGGATACATGCGGACGTGCATTGTCCTGTTGGAACAGCAAGTTCCCTTGCCGGTCTAGGAATGGTAGAACGATGGGTTCGATGATGGTTTGGATGTACCGTGCACTATTCAGTGTCCCCTCGACGATCACCAGTGGTGTATGGCCAGTGTAGGAGATCGCTCACCACACCATGATGCCGGGTGTTGGCCCTGTGTGCCTCGGTCGTATGCAGTCCTGATTGTGGCGCTCACCTGCACGGCGCCAAACACGCATACGACCATCATTGGCACCAAGGCAGAAGCGACTCTCATCGCTGAAGACGACACGTCTCTATTCGTCCCTCCATTCACGCCTGTCGCGACACCACTGGAGGCGGGCTGCACGATGTTGGGGCGTGAGCGGAAGACGGCCTAACGGTGTGCGGGACCGTAGCCCAGCTTCATGGAGACGGTTGCGAATGGTCCTCGCCGATACCCCAGGAGCAACAGTGTCCCTAATTTGCTGGGAAGTGGCGGTGCGGTCCCCTACGGCACTGCGTAGGATCCTACGGTCTTGGCGTGCATCCGTGCGTCGCTGCGGTCCGGTCCCAGGTCGACGGGCACGTGCACCTTCCGCCGACCACTGGCGACAACATCGATGTACTGTGCAGACCTCACGCCCCACGTGTTGAGCAATTCGGCGGTACGTCCACCCGGCCTCCCGCATGCCCACTATACGCCCTCGCTCAAAGTCCATCAACTGCACATACGGTTCACGTCCACGCTGTCGCGGCATGCTACCAGTGTTAAAGACTGCGATGGAGCTCCGTATGCCACGGCAAACTGGCTGACACTGACGGCGGCGGTGCACAAATGCTGCGCAGCTAGCGCCATTCGACGGCCAACACCGCGGTTCCTGGTGTGTCCGCTGTGCCGTGCGTGTGATCATTGCTTGTACAGCCCTCTCGCAGTGTCCGGAGCAAGTATGGTGGGTCTGACACACCGGTGTCAATGTGTTCTTTTTTCCATTTCCAGGAGTGTATATATATACACACACACACATTCTTATTTTATTTTTATTTGTTTGTTGTGCTCGACTATTGGCGAGGCACGAAAACGTATGTGAATGAGTTTCTTAGTTTTGAGTACACTTACGAAAGAAATATAAAAACGCGAAATTTGTTCCTTTCGTGACAATACAGCTCGGCTACAATTTGTTGTTTGTTCAAAACTGCTGATTCCTCAACTTCTCCACATATTGAGCGTGAATGGTTTCGAATCCTGGCCCGGCATTAAAGATGTCATTATGTATTATCAGGCTCTACCATGAGAACACCTATCTGCTGGAGGATAATAATTTCGATTTTTAATGTATTTTCATTCATTGTCAACACTAACGATATTTGACGTTTTTGACTCCCAGTTACACACAGAACTATTTGCGAGATCACTGTAAGTTCAAGATGTTATTCCGAGCTGCTGGTTCACTACGTACTGGTCGCTTCGCATCAACGTCCGCAGCTTAGCCTGGTACTACACTGCCGCAACCTGCCGGCTGTCGCCACTGCCCCGGTCGACGACTGCACGCGAGCAGCATACTTGCAGCGCTGTGTGCTCATGAGCCGAGTGCACCGTTTGCCTGCCCCTGAACTAAGAGTTACATTTATTTTCTAATTTCTACTTCACTTCATGTTGATTTCACTAATTTATTTACCTATGTTACGTAGGTGCAAATGGCGCTGGCGACCGACTGAATGCTCCTCCCTCTTTCACCCTCTCTCTCTCTCTCTCTCTCTCTCTCTCTCTCTCTCTCTGCGCATCGTCACTCAAGACTTATATTCTTTTGTAGTATGATACTTCAGTTGGCTGTTCGAGACAGATCAACTTGACGGTTTTACGAAGATCTAGTGTAATTACGCCTTTCGTTCTACGTTATTCTGCAGCTCAGTAACACGCGGTATTTTTTGCATATTATGCTGCCTATAGCGCCATCTAGTGGTAAAATTTCTGTTATATTTTCTCTCCATAACGTTTCCCCTTCTTCAGAGTAGTGGTTCTTTGTTTACAGCATTTTGAAACTGAAACTTCCGTTATAAGCACCCTGTAGAATATTCTTGAAGAATTAAAATAGAAAGACAGCTTTAAAGCAAGCTATTCTGAATTTATGCTTAGCAAGAAGTTCATAAATCGTGTTGTCATTTCATAGAACCCATTTACACAATTCTGTTAACTATTTTCATTTGAGAATGAACAGTATGGATAGAACAGTCCATTATGACGAATCGTGTTTGCTGTACCAAGGGAATTTGTAAATGAAAGAAGTCATTACGAGTGAAACGTCATTTCTTATTATTTAACAAGGGCAGATGTGACGGCAGTCCATATGATTATTTCGGTGTCACCTTTGTGTTGCACTTCAGAGGAACCAAACAAATGATTATCGACGCAGCACTTACTGTAACACGATAAATTGTATTGTTCGTCTTCCTAAATTAGACTAGTTACAGCATGCACAGAAGCATTTAAGTAGTCTTCCTCTCTCTCGCTCCAATACGCAGCTGGAACAGCAAAACATCCTGATATATGGTGCTAACGCCTTCTGCCATGCATATCACAACGGTTTGTAGAGTGTTCATGTAATTCCGTAGGTTTCGGCGGCCATAGTCGCTTGAGATAAAAGTATTCTGGTACCGCATCAAACTTTAAATAATAGTAATAATAATAATAAAATAATACATGTGAAACCGACGTGCTGAACCGCGATTATAATGGCTGGCTACTGGTCAACCTGGAATAAGGCCATTGGCGGATATGGTGACACATTAATGCAGAAACGATTTACGGTGGAAAAAAAATTCGTTCCAGTTTTAGCAACCAGGTGCAAATCTGGAGCTGTACACTGTTTGCTTGAGGATATGACATACACGCTGTCACTTGACAAGCCATAACGTGAGTGAAAAATATGGATATCGAAAATAGAGGCCGTTTGCTGTTAATGAAACTATGTGAACAGCAGCAATTACAGTGCTGCATTGAGAAAACATCGCCGACTGTTAGGAGAGATGCGATGTCATTAAATAGTTCAAAGAAGGTGATAATGGAATTCGAAAACACGGGTAAGCTTTGTGTGGCATCTGAAAGAGAAACGCATGCTATCCCGTTGGAAATTATTGATGAAGTTGCTGTTCTGTAAATGAACACGCAGCAGTGCCCTAGCTAGCGCTAGTGCTCGTGCAGCGTCACGAGAATTGTCCGCCCTATGGTCAACAGTATGGGAACTTCTACGGCCTATTTGACACTGATACCTCTACAAGATCCAGAGAGTGCAGCAAATGAAAGCGCATGATTTGCAGCAACTTTATGACTTTTCTGTTGTGTTTCTGGCACGAATCGAAGTTGATAACATGTGACCAGGCAGTAATCTATGGAGTGACGAGACACATTTTACATTAAAGGGTGCAATTAATACACAGAACTGCTGAATTTGGGGTACTGTTTAATCGCGAGTTGTGACAAAGAGCCATAGCACTCGCCTAGTGTGACTGTGTGGATTCAGAATAACCTTTATTCTCGGTCCGTTCTTCTTTGAAGAGAATACAGCCAGAGGACTCGTCAGCTGTACCGTGTAGTCTGCATATTTTCGATACTTCCTTGTACAGCGTGGGATTCCTACTTTCGAAGATTTCAACTATGTAGAAAGCACTATTTTCAGGGAATATGGTGCAACACCTGATGTCACTTGGCCAGTCAAACATCTGCTTAATGCCACCTTCCACGAACGTGATACCTCCAGGGATTTTCCAGATACAAAGACTGCAAGATTACTTGACCGAAATCCGTGTATTTTGACTCGAAGAACGGTTTTAAAAGTGGCGCCTTCGGCCTCAACCTGAACTAAAGGCCAGTATGCAGGAGCACATTGCTCAGATTCCAACGGAGCTGCTGTGAGGAGCTGCTGATCACGTCGTTTCACTGATGCAGCATCTCGTCGATGTCTCTGGTGTTCATATTGAACAACTTGCGTAAGCGGCGCTTGATAATAAATCAACATTATGTCTTTCTCACTTGCTCGGCTCTCTTTGTCCATGGCCCGTTCCTAATCCATTACATATGAAAACATTTCTATACGTCTTTCACAATGCCAGATTTTTACCTGGTGGCAAAGATTGCAATTAACCTTTTCCCAGCTTAAATCGGATTTGCATTAACACACAAACATATCTACAAGTTCCGCTGCCTTACGTTGATTGGAATCCAAATTGGGCCTACGTGAGTAGCCGTTCTGTAATTATAAGCACGCAGTATTTGGGGACTTTTTGGTATTATTTGAACGTGGCACGAGCATAAACAACTGTGCTCTAAAATAAGTTTGACATTTTTCCGCCAAATACTTACAATTCCAGTACATCCACGGCTTTAAGGTATAACAACAGTAGTATAAGAACGTATTCTTGTATCTGTGTTCGTCTTAGAGTAGCCAGGCATGATTTGTCGTCCTTCTTACCACGAAAGCCTAGAGAGATGGGAAAAAGTGCGATCTCAATTTAACGCGATTCAGTCCTTCGTTATCGTAATTCGTTTCGTAATTCACTTATGGTTCCTTAAACGCGACAGATAAGGCCAGTCCGCGCCTATTGTTCCGCATGTAGTTAGTATGAGGTGTACTGGAGGTCAAATTCTCCTTCCTCGTTACTGATATTCGTCTGTTTAAGTACAGATTTTTGTCACGTGCCACGGAGACGCGTGTGAATTGGAAGGCATCTCCCGTGGCAGGCGTGGAGTTTTTCCTAAGCCGAGGCATCGCGTAACACGTGTGTCTCTGAGAATCACTGACGAGTGTGTCTGGGAGGGTGGACAAAAACCAGTGGGCGGATGGAGTGCAGGTCACGGCGGTGAGTGTGGGGGAGGAGGGGGCAACGTGAGTAAAAAGAAAGCCAAAGCGGAGCAGCGCAGAGGAGAAGAGAGGGCCGGTAACTGTAGCGTCGGAGCCGCCTGTTTTGTGGGCCCAAACGGCGCGGCGCCATCTGGCCGCCGAGAGGGAGAGAGCCAGTCATCCGAGCCGAGCGGTCCAGCTCCGTGCCGTGCCGCGCCACGCCACGCCACGCACGCGATCCTCCAGCAAGTGTCGGCAGCTGAGCTTCCCACCGTCTGTAGTCAGTAAGGTGAAGCCACGTTGTAACATTACGTGCTTGAATCTCTCTCCAAGTACATACGAACGGAAGGACAAAATTTTTCGGCCTTGTTGCGGAAACTGTATCTGAAGCAAAAGATACACTAAATTTTCGCACCATTTCCCTCTCTGGATTTTTTTGAACGTTTCTGCAGCGAGTAGGTTTCATCCATACTGATATTCCAAGGCTGTTACTTCATTCTTATACGTTCTCTACCCATCTGCTATACTCTAAACCTATTGCGTTGTGTCACACAAAAAGATATACAGATGGCAAACCTCCATAAGGACCCGTCGAAGCGAGCAAGGGTGAGGGGTGTGGGTCGAGGAGGGGGTGGAGGAATGGGATTTCAGCAGTTCCACTGGACGACGCATGATGGCGCTGGGATAAACAGCCCAGGTAACAGGCGGCAGATAGTGGATATCCCGACCACCACTTCCCCCACACGCTGTCACAGAGTAGCCTAATACGTGAGTACGACGTGTAGACAACTTCTTTGATGGTGTATCCCAGGAAACGCATTAACATTGTTACTATATTGAACTCTATCCGAACAGATCTCGGAAGACCCAAAAGGTTCTGACCGACCGCCGAGTCCTCCTCAGTCAATAGGCGTCACCGGATGCGGATATGGAGGGCGTAGGGTCAGAACACCGTTGTCAGTTTTCGCAAACGTAGTCGCTTCTTTCCAGTCAAGTAACTCCTCAGTTTGCCTCACAAAGGCTGAGTGCACCACGCTTCCCAACAGTGCTCGGCAGACCGGGCGGTCACCCATCCGAGTGCTAGCCAAACCCGACAGAGCTTAACTTTGGTGATCTGACGGGAACTGGCGTTACCACTGCGGCAAGACCATTGGTGCTATAACACGGCAGATTGACGAGAGGGCTGCACAATTATATCTACTGTACGCACTAACACCTCCCACTACATACGAAGCTAAACGAGGGCTGCACAATTATATCTACTGTACGCACTAACACCTCCCACTACATACGAAGCTAAACGTAGCAAACAAGCTGTTCTGAATTGAAGACACTGAAGGTATGTGATTTAAACATAAGAGGCTATACTAGGACGAATGCAGATATCCTTGGAAACATTAATAGAGAAGGAGTCAGAGTCGTAATATTAGAGACCCATCTGACAGATAGCTCAAAATACATCACCTAACGTGGATTACCTTTGTCATGACAAGCACTGTATTGCCACCTCATGAAGAACGAAGTCCTAGGGATTTTAGACACAAACGTGCAGTGCAATACGTATAAGGGTGGAGCTGCTGAGAATCGTTAACGTCTATAAACCTCCATCACAGAAACGGCCCTTACGTATTTTACCCAAGGCTAGTCACCAGCAGTTTACGCTGGTGACTTTAACTCCCAGTACAACAGGTGGGGCTATCCGAGATCCACAATGCAAAGCATCGGATTAAATGACTGGGCCTACACCTCCTGTTCGACCCCAAGACTACAGCGGCCTTCAAATCATAGCTGTGGGGCACAACGTTGACACCTGATCACAGGTAGACTAATGGGCACACCCGGGCAGGCTACAAGAAGGATGCTCGAGTCGTTTCCACGGAGTCAGCACTTCCCGTCATGTAAAGAGTAGCCTGATAATCCCAGTTCTAAGAAATCCCTCGATCCCACGATGGAACCTGGGGAAAGCCGGCTGGATCAGAATTTCAGTTCTACATCGAGAACACAATAAATCGGATACCTCCGAAACCTTGAAACTACATAAGATTCGTAAACGTGTCATTCAAAGCCGCCCTAAATGCTGTTCCTCACAGCATTAGGAACGAGTAAACCCCCTGTAGGACAAAAGAATGTGGACCACTGATGAAAGAAATTTCAGAAGAGGGGGGACGACAAGACTGTGAAACGAATGGTCAGCTATGTACTGGTAGCGTAGAGCAGATGGACGAAGCACTTAAAAGTGTAGATTTTAACCATTCCAGCAGAAAAGGTTGAGGACTGCTGCGGAAACTGGGTAATGTCACGACGGCTCGTAGGTCCTCTCTTCGTTCCATCCCATCTGAGATTACGACTGCCCTCCTGAAGTAGACCTCTAAAAGCTAACTGAAGGCAGCTGGAAAGTAAGAGATTTTCGGAAACCTGAAAAATATGGAAGTTGTGAAAGAAGTGGAAAAGAAGAGATTACCAGGGCCTTGAAGACAGGAAAATCGAGTGGACCTGACGAGATCCTACCAATTCTTGAAGGAACTAGGGATTTGGGGAAGAAGATTGTTCGCCATACTCTGCACAGAATGCTTCAGGACGGGCACACTTCCTTAGGTCTGGGAAGAAGCAAGAGTCATAGCGATGCTGAAATCCAGAAAGTCTGTAGATAGCTCAGAGAATTTCAGATCAGTATCCTTGCTATGCACCTCCTACCAATTGTTCAAGAGTGTATTACAGGCTAGATTAACTCCATACGTCGAAGTAAGCCTTCCTACTTACCAAGCAGGTTTTCGACCCGGCAGAGATTGTTGTGTTTAAGTGGTGTTCCTCACAACGTACACTGAGAATTGCTTTGAAAACAAGATGAAAACCGGCCTGGTTCGCATAGATCTTACATCAGCCTACGATACAGCAAGAGCATGATTCTGTATAATGGCCTGCCACAGGGGTCGGCACTAGCGCCCATTCTCTTCACTCTATGTATTGCCGACATACCAGACAAAAAATTAGGTAAATTTTTGTACGCGGAATATTGCATGTACTCCTGTAAGTAGCAAACATCTACTACACCAAGTGGCACCTACATCGAAGCCCTAACAAAACGACCAGCACAGTAATGCAGCTTAACGATAGAGATAAAACAGAAAAATACAACTCTCTATTAACAGCAAACGTATCTGACATGAGGATAAGCCTAAGTATTTGGGAGCGAAATTAGATCGCCCTTCAACGAATAGTTCACGTTTAGAAGATACAAAGCAGAAACTAATACTCCATAAAACTATTCTGTCAAAACTATCTGGGTCTGGAACCGCACGACCGCTACGGTCGCAGGTTCGAATCCTGCCTCGGGCATGGATGTGTGTGATGTCCTTAGGTTAGTTAGGTTTAAGTAGTTCTAAGTTCTAGGGGACTTACGACCACAGCAGTTGAGTCCCATAGTGCTCAGAGCCATTTGAACCAAAACTATCTGGAACGACTTGAGGTGGCGGGAAAAGGCCACTGAAAACCTCAACACGAGTTCTCATCTCCAGTGAGGCAGAATACTGTTAGCCAGTCTGGATGTTATTGTGGCACTGAAATTCGTAGCATCAGCAGCCAATAGTTCTATGACCTTTAGACGCTACTTACGGTTAGGTTGTCGCCAAAAAGCATTTTTTGGGAGTGTTTTTAAGAATATGAGGTGCTTCGTGGCAGGAAAAAATTATGTACTGTAAGAGGTGCCAATCCACCAGGAAAAATACAGCTGTGAAGTTCTTTTATTCTCTTGTGAGAGACAGGGAAAGATTACCTGAAACATTTGTATTACTCTAGTCCTTGATCATTAGGTTTAACTATGCTTCTTCTAGTACTTCAATAGGTATCCAACGTTTAAAATCTTTATACTTTTTTCTCGTCTTTTTTATTCACTGCCGATCTTCCTACACTTTCAGTGGGCGAGTGTTGCCACCAATTTACATTCTCTGCAGTATTAGTCTGTTATGTGATTTTAGGTTTTATGTTCAAATAGCAGGCCTATTACCAGTTATTATTTTATTCGTTTTTGATGTATTCACAAGCTAGACTGTGTCTTCTATAGACAGCAAATACTGGTATATGACTTCATTTAGTTCAGTCTGTAATATTCTAAGGTCAGGATTTCTAAGTAGCGTCTAAGAAGTAGCAGGCCCTTGGACTTGTCAACACCACAGAATTACGCACAAAAGTAATTCTGTAACTCAGAAAAGAAGCAGAAGTATTCTGAACATTACCGTTTGGCCCATCTGTCTCAACATTGCACAGTCTTTGTTTAACCAGTGTAATAACAAGCAGTTAGCTAATGTACGAGGCTTAGAAAAGAAATTAGTTGAATGCTCTTACCTTTGACTGTGTGTATACTAACGAAAAACACGCTGAAAATAACATACAAACTGAACATACACTATGTGATCAGAAGAATCCCGACACCCCCAAAAACATACATTTTTCCTAATAGGTGCATTGTACTGGTACCTAGTGCCAGGTACTCCATCATCTGCAACCTCACTAGTCGTTCGTTAGACATCGTGAGCGAGCAGAATGGGCGCTCCGCAGAACTTACGAACTTCGAACGTTGTCAGGTGATTTGGTGTCACTTGTGCCATACGTGTACGCGCGAGATTTACACACTCCTAAACATCTCTAGGTCCACTGTTTCCGATGTGATAGTGAAGTGTAAACGAGAAGGGACACATACAATACAAAATTGTACAGGCCGACCTCATCTGTTGACCTCCAGACACCGCCGACAGTTGTAGAGGCTCGTAATATGTAATAGGCAACCATCTATTCAGACCATCACATCTGAATTCCAAACTGCATTAGGATTAGGATCCACTGCAAGTACTATGACAGTTAGGGGTGAGAAAACTTGGATTTCACGGTCGAGTGGCTGCTCATAAGCCACACATCACGCCGGTAAATGCCAAACGACGCCTCGTTTCGTGTAAGGAGCGCAAACATTGGACGATCTAACAGTAGAAAAACGTTGTGTGGACTGACGAATCACGGTACACAATGTGGCGATCTCATGGCAGGGTGTGGGTATGGCGAATGCCCCGTGAACGTCATCTGCCGTGTGTAGTAGCAACAGTAAAATTCGTGTTTTTCATGGAGGGGGCTTGCATCCATTGTTGTTTTGCGTGGCACTCACAGCACAGGCCTACATTGATGTTTTAAGCACCTTCTTGCTTCCCACTGTTGAAGAGCAATTCGGGGATGGTGACTGCATCGTTCAACACGCTCGAGCACCTGTTCATAATGCACAGTCTGTGCCGGAGTGGTTACAATACAGTAACATTCCTGTACTGGACTGGCCTGCACAGAGTCCTGACCTGAATCCTACAGAACACCTTTGGGATGTTTTTGAACAGAAACTTCGTGCCAGGCCTCACCGACCGATATCGATACTCACCTCAGTGCAGTGCTCAGGGAAGAATGGGCTGCTATTCCATGAGAAACCTTCCAGCATCTGATTGAACGTATGCCGGCGAGGCTAAGGGTGAGCCAACACCATATTGAAATCCAGCATTACCGATGGAGGGCGCCACTAACTTGGAAGTCATTTTCAGCCATGTGTCCGGATACTTTTGATCACATAATGTATAATCATCTACCAGTCAGCATGACCTGTCTAAAGCAGCGATTAGTTTCACAACGATTTTCAAGCAGTTTATTGATCCATATGTAAATAGTCGACGGTTTTATGCGGCGTCTGCATGTTTTCTTAATAGTAACTTGTTTCAGGAGTCCTGTTAAATGGGGATAAAGTTCATCTATTGGAACGCATGTTACTGCCAGAAATGCCCGCTTGCAGCTGCGACAGTATGCAAGAGCAAAATGATTTCCGTTGTGACACTATGTTATTACTTCTGTTATACAGGATCAGTTCTTAGTACAAAGTTCAGTTGTGAATATTGGCTCATCATGGTATGGAGTATGCCCTCTGTATTAGTGAACCAACCATGTACTATAGTCAAAACAGCGTACAACTGTACAGTAAGTGAAAGCCAAAATCTTGCTAGAGCGCTACTTTAGATTATTTATTTTCGAGCATGGGCTGCTTTCAACAGTGTGTCACGTCAGCGTTCAGTGAAGAACTTGTCTTGTCTGACTATATCGTTGTGAGATGCTACCTGCCCAGGTGCCACTAGCTCACAGCCTCCATTCCATGCTATCCTCCTATGTCAGAGAGGCCTTTGCAGAAGCACCTCTATTGTAGTCTATTAGAACTAATCAGGTGACCCTCCTGACATCTGCTGTCATCTAATGGAAGTGCGAGCGCAGGCCGATACAGTGGTTAAAGGGGGGGGGGGTGGAGGGAGTGGTAGATTGACAGCTGCTCCGTATATTTGTTACTCTGTGTTCATTCACCTTCTCCAATAGATAAATTTCCTAGTGCTAAACCCACACATCCTGAAATCCGAGTGATCTCATCAACTCCATCTCAGTCAAGATAAACATTTTAAGACCTAGGACGCACTAACTGACGATTCTACTACGATTACTACTACCCGAAATTCATAATTGCCCTATCCCGTTACCTTACACACTAAAATACCTGTGACAAAAACCCAGATCGTAAACTAACATGGAAAACCCAAACTAATCATGCAAGGCAAAGGCTAAAAAGACTAGCAACTGAGCCAGTATGGATAATGATTCCTTTCACTATTCTCGGTACTTACAAAATTTTACTTCTACCCATGCTGTCTTATACTGGTGTCGCCTATACTGTTCTCCCCTGTATGACCATGAAATACACCCAGAGATCTAGGGGCTTACTATTATCATCATCATCATCATCATCATAGCATCAATTACAACAAAATTGGTATACCTCTTGTTCCAAACAATACACATGTGCAATTATTTGCATCATATAAACATCCAACGGCCAACTTACACAGGAATGTCGGAACGCTCAGTTCGATGTAGTGCCTCGTCGAATGCTTCATGCAGACCCTTGATACTGTCAGGGAAGCGTCTGTTAGGGCATTCGTTTACGAGAGATGTTCAAAAAGTAAGGCAACACATCTTTTTGTCACGGAGAGTTTCGGTTGAAAAAATGCAGAATTTGTTGAGGGACATCGTGAAATATTTCCGATTCAGCCCCTGTAGTTTCGTGAAGTTCGGTAGGTGGTGGGGCTATACTTAGCCTTCAAAATAGCGTCTGTAACGCCCGAGGTGCGTTCCAAGCAGAAAGCCATCATTGAACTTCTTTTGGGAGAAAACCAGAGCATCGCAAGTATTCATAGGCGCTCGCAGGATATTTACGCAGACATGGGAGTGAACAAAACGAAGGCGAGACGTCTGTTATCATCGCACCAACGTCACTGAATCCTGTCACATCTGCCGCGTGCCGGCCCGGTCACACATAGCTGTGGCTCCGGCAATGAAGGAACGTGCAGATACTCTCATTCGAGGTGATCGACGGAACGCAATCAAACACCTAGCTTCTCAACTGGATTTCTCTGTTGGTAGTGCCGACACATTTGTCCACCAACTGACGATAGTCAAAGGTGGGTTCCACACCGCCTAAAGGAAGACAATAACGAGCAACGGAGGACCACCAGAGAAAAAGTTCAAAGTCGTTGCGACGATCTTCTGACGTTCTGGGACTCTGAATGGGTTGAATTGTTTTACGTGCCTTTCGTCGCCACGAAAATTCAAATCGACTTCTCACTCTCTATGACAAGGCTAGGCCTCACACAAGTCTGCGCAACCGAGAGGACCTCACAAAACTTCATTGAACAGTTCTTCATCATCCACCCTACTGCCCTGATCTCGCAGCTTCCCACTAACATCTGTTTGTCCCAATGAAGGATGCATTCAGTGAGAAGCAATACATGTACGATGAGGAGTTTATTGGTGCAGCACAACGTTAGCTCCGACGTCGACCAGTAGAGTAATACCACGCGACCTGAATAGAACTAACCTGTGTTCAAGAAAAATGGTGTTGCATTTTTTATTGAACGCTACTCGTACATTGTGGCTCAGTGAATAACACAGCAGTCACATATACTGCCGGTGCAAAATCCCCACTTGTTGACGTTATTTTTGCACATACTCTCGCCAGATTGGAATTTATTAAGCTACACCTACTCCTCCCTAGGATGATGAAAAGTTGGAGATCTAACATTAGGGCTGCCAGTAACTTCGTAGTTCGAGGTTTTTGTGGCTTGCCACTCACATTTCCAATCAATATTCCAATCGAACCCAGCGGACAGTACATGGAATCCTATATATTCCGTATTTGAGGCGTTTCCTAGGCAGTGAGAGTAAAAGTTTTCAGAGACTTGGTGTCAAAGATTTTAGAGAGGCTCATTTAGAGGAATTCGAGCTGGATAGTTGTCCGATAGTACTGGTAAGCAGCATGTAAGTATAGATCTCACTGTGTCACTATTGGTTCACATAGCTGCATTCGAAAGAACATCAACTTTCTTCACATGAGTGCTGCGAGGCCAAACTGTTATACAATATTTTGCTGCGAGGGATGCCCCGTGGAGAACTGCAGTATTTGCTCCCCAAGTACCACTTACTAGCTTCCACACCAGGTTCATTCGTGTTTGTATCTTCTTAACTGTGTTGGAAAGGTGTTGATTGTAGAATAGCGTTCTGTCTACTGCGACACCAACGTATTTAGTCTTATAGTTATATCGGTCTATTCAAACAGGGCCAAACCCTGGGCTGAACTTTGCTGATGCTAGACGAGTAGACAGGTGGAAAAGACATATTTTAGAAACATTAGCTCTGAGTCACCATGTCGCCATCAAATTTAGTTAGGCTCTTTATTAGGCGTTTTTCACATTCAGATAAGTCTTCACTCTAACGAGATGGAAATAACAATGAAGAAGCAAAAGATCCATTCCTGAGTGGCGATTCTCGAAGGTCTGCCATTGTACACAATCATTTTCTCTCTACAAAGTTCTGTAGGTGTGGAAATACATAAAACTCAAGTGGTGTCAAATCTGGTAAATTGGGGGATGTTATTAAAGCAGTTTTATGGATCGGTAACATGTCTTGATGAAAGATGGAGTTTTCTTTTTCAAATAGGCTTCAACTCATACATTTTTCCATCCTATTGCTCTATAAATATTGTGCGATATACGTCAGTTGTTATTCTTTTTCCGAAACATAATCAGTATAAAAGTTTTGATCTACATTTCACAGATCCCTGGGTGATGTTCGCTCGTTTACTGCTGCTCACACTATACGTCAATCTTGAAACGGATATGTAATACGCGGACGTCCGAAACCTGATCTACAGGTGCGGGAATGTTCCACAGACACATGCTGAAAGCAGCAACACATCACCCATGCGTTTCGGCCACCATCTGCAGCATTCTGCAGATGCGTCCGTACAGCTACCCGCGGACCCATAATGCAACCCCGTTCAAAACGCTGAAGTTGTTCAGCATGGGTACGTACCCATTGGCGGGCACGGCTGTACCTTAGAGTGAATGATACAAACACTGTTGACTTTTAAATCCTATACAGTTACTGTCAAAACAGAGGCTGTACAGACGGGACTCCTGAGCGCGGACGATCGTGACATATAAATCACTAACAGCACAAAACCTTAGTACGCACATATTTCACTCTGGCGCCACTGAACACAATCCTTGAGGGTGCTTCATTCTTTCTACGGCTCCTTAAGGTAATAAAACAAGTCGTAAATAGGCTAATTATTCCCACTTACTCTGCAACTGAAGCGTTAGGATTAAAAACACGTATGTCGTTCTTTCTCGAGGCTTATCTATTGCTACATGTCGATTCAGACTGATTATACGCATATGTTGAGAGGTTAAAACCGGAAGAAACCAAGCGAGTCCAGAGTTATTACCATTAAAAGTTTCACTGTAAGGGAAAGAACCAGGTAAATTAATTTTTCGAAGGAAAGAAGCCGGCAAGTCTGTGGTGCCTCAATTTTTATTTTGGATATCCTCTTGCAGACATTTAGGCTAGTGCACACTAAAACTGAGAACTTCAACATTGCAGAAGCATAAGACGCAGACTGATCAGTCAGTGACAATGAACATAAGAAAAAGACTTAAGCGTTTCACAATCTCAAAAGGACCATCAAACTGGCAAGGAAAAATTAAAAGAAGGTGGTTAACCACATAGACGTTGCATAAAATGTGTCCCTCTAAGTTGCCACTTTCGATGTGCTTGTTCGATATCCATGTTCTTGCAACACGAATCTCTGTAAACAAACTAAGATGGCTGCTCAAATTGTCTCCAAAATCTTTATATCAGGGACAGCAGATGGCCTAAAACCTTTTCTTGTGAAACAGTAGATATTACCTCTGTTTTATTCAATGACTTGCCTTCAGTTACTATGAACTGTAAGCTTTCTTACAGGAAAACGTGAATGCACTCGCACATCTGAGACGATACTCCGTAGGCACGTGATTTGATTAGAAGCCCCTTGTGAGGAATTGTGACAGAAGCCTTCAAGAGAACTAAAAATGAGGAATGAATTAGACATATTCTGTTGACAGCACTCATTACTTCGTGAGAATAGAGGGCTAGTTGTGTGTCGCAAGTACGGTATTTATGAATCATTGTAATCTATTTGTCCATAAATGATTTCTTTGAGGTATCTCGCCGGCCGAAGTGGCCGTGCGGTTAAAGGCGCTGCAGTCTGGAACCGCAAGACCGCTACGGTCGCAGGTTCGAATCCTGCCTCGGGCATGGATGTTTGTGATGTCCTTAGGTTAGTTAGGTTTAACTAGTTCTAAGTTCTAGGGGACTAATGACCTCAGCAGTTGAGTCCCATAGTGCTCAGAGCCATTTGAACCATTTTTTGAGGTATCTCATAACGTTCGAACCCTGTATAAGTTCCAAAATAGTACTGCAAATTGACGTTAGTGATATGGGTCTGTAATTCAATGGATCACTCCTATTTTCCTTTTGCGGTACTGATATTACGTGTGGTAATTTCCGGTCTTTAGGTACGAAACGTTCGACGAGTGAGAGATTGTTTACGATTGCTAGGTTTGGAGCTACTGTATCTGAATACTCTCAAACGAACCTGAGTGGTATACAATCTGGGCAGCAGGCCTTGCTTAATTGATTCACGAGGATTCATTACACCGAGGATATCTGTTTCTAAGTTACTCATGTTGGCGGTAGTTGATTCGAATGCTGGAATATTTACTTTGTCTTCTTCTGTGAAGGAATTTCGGAAAATCGTGTTTAGTAACTCTGTCTTAGTGGCATCAGCAACTGCCCATTGTCATTGTGGAATGAAGGTAATTTATGTACGACCAGAATCTCTTTGGGTTTTCTGACACATTTAGAGACAGAGTTTAGTTGTGTAAACTATTAAAAGCATCTCGCACGGCAGTTTGTGCTCAGTTTCGGGCTTTTGTAAAACGTTCTCAACATTATTACAAAAGAATACAAACTCGCATAATAAAGATACCATGACAATATCGACCAAGAGATGGGCTGTTTGAACTGCCCATACCAGCTTATAACGATAAGTTCCTTATCTGTTGCACAATAGCTTTGTAGTTATTTTCTGTTCCCTGTAATCTGACTCCAACAGTTCCAATTTTCAATTTAGATAACTATTTCTACGCCGAAATATAAATATTTCTAAAGCCGACCGTACGGCCGTGTTTGCTAAAGTGTCGCTCCCGGGATGGGGAAGTGTGCCGGTCCTGGACTGAATCCACCCACCCGGCCAGCCTGGATGTGAATTTTAGGTGGTTTCCCGCATCCCCCTTGGTGAATAATGAGCTAGTATCCAAGTCTCACCTCACAAGACTTGTAAGTATTTAAAAAACCTTCTCACATTTTTACATGAATAACATTACACGCAGACAGGTACACAATTCCGTCCTAGTGACGATTGACTGGCGACAGGAAGAGCGTCGGGCCGCCACTTAAACTAACGGTGTCTGATCCCTTAGTAACCATGTTAACGCTGCGCAGAGGAGGAAGGAAGACCTCAATGAAAAGAATAATATTGAGTTTTGCCGTGCTGGTGCTGCGAGCTTCTTAAGTAGGCTGTCCCGCGGATAAATACATGATGTGAGTACTATCGCTGTATGATCACAGCGGAATTTATTTTAGCCGTGATTCTTATGTAATTATTACATGTGTTTGGCTTGACTTAACATATTTCTTTCCCCCTGTGACAGAAATTCGAGAAATTCCTTCATCCTGGGAACACAAAGGACGCCAATAACGCTATTTTCACGTTAGATGTACACGAAATGTTCAATTCATATAAGTAAAGATTATTTTATGTTCTTCTACATTGATGTGGTTGGAGTTAAGATATTGAAATTGCTTTTTGTCGAACATCATACAAATTAACTTGTCTGATTTCTCCTGGACCTTCAGTTTTAGAAAATTTACGAACAATCCGCGATGTAGCTGAAATTAGTAGCGTTTATTATGTAATTTTTAAGGAAACAAAGCAATTATGAAGAATGATATGAAGCTTTAATTCGTAGCTCACTAAAATGGAGTGATTAACTGTCCAACTTACGAATATGGAACCTACTCCTGGTAATATATATTCACATATAATAACATTTCACTATTTGTTACACTCTTCTAGACGTTTCGGAGGGAACTTACGAGAGTCCGGATACAGTTCGATCCTGTGTTACAAGGAAAACAGAATCCTACTACAAAACAAGGCCAGACGGCGAACCGTAGACTGTAAACAAGCAATACCGATGCCTGGCTTTGTAATGCTAAGATAGATACCTTGGTGCATAGCATTTGAAAAGATATTGCTGGTACAAGTGAATACGCAGACCCAGCAGGAAGTCTTGCTGTAGCGTATGGTTAGCGATTCAGATGGTGACTTTGGTTACAACAATGGACTCGCATTCGGGAGGAAATTGCGTCCCATCATTTTGATTAATTTTTTTCATGGTTTGCCTAACTGACGTAATGTAAACGTCGGGATGGTTCTTCTCAAAAGAGCCCCGCCGTTTCCTCCTTCGCCCTTTCTTAGTCGGAGCTATTTCTGTCTCTAATGACTTCATCCTTGACGGGAAGGTACACTGCAGTTATATTTCCTTCCCTCCTTCCATAGCCCGATTGTTAGGGCGCACCATATTCACACAAGGTACTTTGAATTAATTAATCAACACTAGTCGCCATTAGAGGACAGAAATCATTAATTTTAGCGAAAGTAAATTTGAAGGTACAGGGTGTCCAGAAAAGGAAAGCTGTAAAAAGTTTATACAGCAGTTTGAAATAATAGTTACAAAAGCTGCTCACAGATGGGGCTGTAATCGCCATACGTAATGCCTAGTATAAATAGTGATCCGAAGCCCAGAGCGATCACTATTGAAACGTGAAAGGAGGTTAGCGTACCGAAGGAAGAGATTAAAACCATGTACTCCATTGAACTACGCGTTTTTCTGGTGCTAGAGTACCACAGGTTAGAAGAGAGTCTTACGGCAACAAGGCGAAGTTTTCAAGCACGATTTAATGTTCCAAAAGGACCCGATGCGAAAACCATTCGTACGCTCTTCGCAAAATTTCAACGAACAGGAAGCGTAACTGATGATCTAGTGGGGCATGTTGGCCACAAGCAAACCGCAGTTACGCCTGAAAATATCGCCACAGTTTCTGGAATTATTCAGCGAAATCCAATGTCATCCGTCCGTAGAATTGCATCTGAGACTGGTTTGAAGCGTTCCAGCACCCAGAAAATACTGAGAAAGAGCCTACACATGTATCCATTCAAAATTCAAACGCACCAGGCCATACCCGTACGAGCTGTGCAACAAAGGGTTGCCTTTGCTAATCAGTTGCTCACAATGATTGATAGTGAAGGATTTGATGTTGGCTGCATCTGATTTGCAGATGAAGCACACTTCCACCTGAATGGATACGTGAATAAGCAGAACTGGCGATTTTGGGGTTCCGAAAAGCCATATTGGTGTGAAGCGAAACCCCTGTATTCTCCTAAAATTACTGTGTGGGCTGCAGTATGCAGCAGAGGCATTATTGGCCCTGTTTTCATTCGAGAAATGGTCACTGGTGCACGTTACGTTGCAATTTTGGAACAATTTGTCATCACACAGCAAGCGTTAGAGGATCGACCAGGTACTGAATGGTTTATGCAAGATGGAGCCCGACCACATCGGACCGAACAAGGGTTTCGCTTTCTTGAGGAATACTTCGGGAATCAAGTCATTGCTTTGGAATATCCCAAATTTACTGGTGCAGGCATGGATTGGTCTCCATATTCGCCGGATTTGACTCCCAGTGACTTTTTTTTGTGGGACACAGTGAAAGACATGGTCTACCCGAAGCATCCCGCCAAGCTGCACGAGCTGGAATCGGCGATCTCTGTGGCATGTGAACCCATTTCGGTTGAGACACTACGAAATGTGATGGCGAATTTCATTCTTCGTTTGCGCCACCTCTGTAGTGCCAATGGTGAACATTTTGAAAACATTGTGATGTGATTGTTTGCAAAGATTGTTTTCATACGATTATTTCACTTATGTATGCTGATATGAGCTGTACAGCGTACAGCACCATCTGTTAGCAGCTTTTGTAACTATTATTTCAAACTGATGTATAAACTTTTTACAGCTTTCACAATGGACATACCGTTTACTGCATTCCTCTATCGATCTTTATTTTCGACAAATTTAATTTTGAAATCAGGGAGTCCTTTTCTGGGAACCCTGTAGGTTCTGTAAAGCGATGTGAGGTGAAAACGCAGTCGGCAGTGAAAAGTACCACCCATACTCCCACGCTATGAATGTTAGCTCCCTACAAGAATGCTGACTCCGAGGGCGTGTAAGCCTGCTGAACATTGGCAACCAACAGCTCAGATCAGTACTAGGGGTAGGTCACAGCAAGCACGAGGCCTCGAGCGGATAGCGAGCATACCTGGGGAGATAAACATCACAGTTCTCAGAAGCCACCAAATGGAAACCGATGGAATGGCAGTCGAGGTATGTCGACAATGTAATTTTCCGGGCAACCCACACAGGAGGCGGACGGGCGACGTGCGAGAAATGCAACACAACTTAGACATGATATTACCACAGTTAGTGATAAGACACAGACTGAAATATCAAATATTGAAATAACAGACATTCAAACTAATAAGAAGGATAATAATTGTTGGTGTGTACCGATCACCAAGTCGAAGTATAGACACGTTTTTCTCTAAGACACCTTTTCCAGTATAGTAACTGAGGTTCTGTGTAAAATTTCAGTGCCCAAGAAAAATATAATATTTTTTGGACACATTAACAAAACTACGGACATCAATTCCTGAAATCAATTCCATCTCATAAGGCTCATTCACAGTTTTGAAATGTTACTGCTGTCCAATAGCACAAGACGGATAATAAGAACTGCATCAGTAGTCGATTCTGCTGTTAGATATATAGCAAGGGAAAACTGCGTTGTACGTATAAAAGATCTTGGACTCTCTGATAATTTATCGACAATCAATTTAAAAAAATGCATATTATAGGCCCACCAGATGACAGACCTGTAAAAGACCTCTTTCGAAACCAAACATTCAAGATTTTAAGAAGAATTCTGCTGACAGCTGGTAAATAGTGATTTCGTTCATTGTATTAGATGTTTCGAGAAAGCCTGCAACTGTGTCAATAAAGATTTAAATAACGAAAACCGCAGCAGTTATTTTTTGCTACTTCGCACAGCTCACTTCTAGAATTTATTCTCATTTTCAAGTGCATTTGTTCACAAGAATATTTTTGATGACGTTTGCATGTGTGATTTTCTCCGTCTCTGACGTCTATTCGGAGCTGGCTGCAGGCATAAAATAGGACAAAATGAATTATTGAGTTCTTTTAAAATGATAACGTTAGAAACGGCAGTTTTGGTTTGTTTACTTACGGGTACTGTGCCTACCACATTATACAGAATATCACACACAATAAATCATCACTTACACTGTTGTTTAAAAATGTCTTACGAAGATTTTATGACTGTGTGGCTTCACAAAGAGTTTGTAAACAGAGTTGTTACAGAAACAAAAACACTGTAACAACTCTGTTTACAAACTCTTTGTGAAGTCACACAGTCATAACATCTTTGTAACAGAATAGTGTTTTTGTTTACAGTATATATATATATATATATATATATATATATATATATATATATATATATATATATATATATATACTGTAAACAAAAACACTGCAACAACTCTGACTGTTTACAAATCCTTTGTGGAGCCATACAGCCATAATATGTAAGGTTGTAAATGATGACACGTAATTTTTACAACTATTAACTGCTAAAATATCGATTACACTTTTTTCCCCTAATGAGGAAATGTAAATATTTATGAAAATTTTCGCAGTTATCACATGCAGTAGAACCATTTGAAGATATTAACTGATTCCTGATTCACTGTATAGCTTCTCAATGAGAATTTTTTGTACATGCTTTTTGTGGCGCACAAAAATGTCAAGCGCCCCCATTAAATCCATTGTATGAGGATTCTGGAAGTTGTGGAGTACCTTAAGATCTTCTTGTATGTTTTCGATTTGCCGTCCAGTATTTCATATGTGTGTTGCTAATACTGATTTTGTAAATTGGTTATGGGTGTAGGAGTTGATATATTCAGAGTATCTAATTTGAAAATTCCTACCAGTTTGTCCTATGTAGTAGCTGCCACAAGTCTTACATGTTATTTTATATATTTCTGCAACTGACAATTTACTTTTCTATTGTTTAAGGTGTGGACTAATTTCTGTTCTGGTTTGTTGTTAGTGGAGAACGGTGCTTTCTCTTCGTGTGCCAAAAATATTTTTGCTATATTTTCAGAACTGTTGCCTATGTAAGGTATGCTAGCTATGCCTTTGATTGCATGATTGGTTCCTTCTAAGGAGCCAGGAATTTATTTTTTGCTATTTGTATCTTCATACTGTATGGTATTGAGCTGAGGAAGTCATTGGCCACTGTAGTTTGCTTAATGATGACTAATCCTTTCTTCCTGTCCTCTTTGTTCTTTGGGACTTATCGTATTGTATGCAGCTTTCGTGTGTACATTTGGGTGACATGATGTGACAGGGATTGTGTTCGTAGAGCTTCTCTTCTTCTGTACATTTTGAAATTGTGGGTGTTGTTCTTGTTTTCCATGCAAAAGTCTAGGAAATTAATGCTTTTGCTTGTTCGGTATTCAGCTGTGACCTATTTTCTCCTGCACATTATTAAAGAAATTTATGATGTTATTGGTGTTAACTTTGAGTCACATTAAGGTATCATGTACATATCTTTTGTGGTACACTATGTTTTGAAGAAGGTTTCTTGACTACTGAACATTTTCTGTTCTTGGTTGTTTATGAAAATAACTGCTATTATGTCTGATATGGATGGGTCCATGGCTAGCCTGTTGATAAATGTTACCATTGAGTGCAAATAAATTCTGAGTATTATTTCTAGTAACTCTATGAATTCAATAATTTTAGCTTGTGAACACCTTTTCTCCTTAATTAGTTGTTCCTGATTACTGCACTGTCTTCTTCAACAGGAATGTTGGAGAACAGGCTTGTGATATATAGTTATGTAAAATGCGTAGCATTTGGAATGTTTATTTTATTCCCTTGACTAGTGTGGTACTTTTTTTATTATATGTTGTTTCACATGTGAAATACTTTTTTGTAGGAACTGATGAGCTTGTGAGATAGTTTGCATGCAGAGCTGATCATAGTGTTAACTACAGGGCTTACAGGACATCCCTTCTTGTGTACCTTTGGTTGGGATCTTAATAGTGAAGCTTTAGGGTTCATACAAGTAATAGATTTCTTTTCATATTATGTCAGTAAGACATGTGTTTTCTTTAACTGTCTTTTGATGTTTTATGGAATTGTTTTGTTGGATCATTGTAAAGTTGTACTATGTTGCTTTCTGTGACGAATTCAAGAGTTATCTCAATGTATTCACTTCCTTTCATAATGACAGTTGAGTATCTTATATTTGATTTTAAGGTTAGTGTCAGATTTTCTGTAAGTTTTTCGTTTGTAGTGCTCAGTGTTTTTGAATCACTTTGTGTGTGTTTATGGTTATCTTCAAGCTTCACTACTTTCTTTTCAAGAAGTTTGTTTGGTTCATGAGTAGTAGATTTTTCATTGCTGTTTAGTTTTACAATGTCTGTGGCATTCTTTGTTGCCACTATGAATTGTTTCAGTGAGTAGTCTGACAGGTTTTCATTTGCAATATATTTTAGACCTTTGTTTAGCAGGTTGAACTCTCTTTCATGAAATGCTTTGTCTGTGTTGTTCCCTATTCTTTTGTCGAATGTATGTGAGTTTTTCACAGTGGTTCCTTACTTATCTTTCTGATATTCTTTAGATTTTAGAGTGTTCAGTTTCTTACTGTGTATGTTAGGAATTTTAAGGTACTTCTTACAAACTACATAGTGAGTTTTCTCCCATACAAGGTTCTTTATATTATGTTCCATGCTGTTTGCTATTTGTAAATGTGTATCTAAAAGTTGTCTGTTTAGAATGCCTGTTCTTGTATAAAAGTTTCATTTCTATATCTTTACAATATTGCTTCTATTTTTCACTTCACAGTCTTTGTACTGTGACTTCTCCATCCCTGTTTAACGTTAATGTAGTTACGAATCAGAACTAACTGCATTACATTACATTACCTTACATTAATATTTATTCGATAGATCATGAATACGACATTTCGTAACGATGTCGAACGTGTGAATTTAATGTAAGTCTTCTCTAAACAATATAATTAATTTTTTTTACAGTTACTACTTCAGATCTAAAAATTCTTATATTGAGTAGAAGGAGCTGTGATTTAGAAATTAAATTTATTTGTTTTTAAAAGTATGTTGGCTGTCTGTCACACTTTTAATGCTATTAGCCAAATTACCGAAGATTTTTGTGGCAGCGTAATTCACCCCTTTCTGTGTCAAGATCAGTTTTACCCAGAATAGTGAAGATCATCTTTTCTTCTAGTGTTGTAGCTATGGACTTCGCTATTATTTTTGAATAAGGGTGGGTTATTAATAACAAATTTCATAAATGAATATATGTATTGTGAGAGTAATGTCGCTGGCCGGTGTGGTCGAGCGGTTCTAGGCGCTTCAGTCTGGAACCGATCGACCGCTACCGTTGCAGGTTCCAATTCTCCCTCGGGCGTGGATTTGTGTGATGTCATTAGGTTAGTTAGGTTTAAGTAGTTCTAAGTTCTAGGGGACTGATGACCTCACATGTTAAGTCCCATTGTGCTTAGAGCCATTTGAACCATTTCTTGAGAGTACTGTCAATATCCCGAGTACCTTTAATAAATGTCTGCAAGCTGATTTTGGATTGCTGTTGTTGTTGTGGTGGTCTTCAGTCCTGAGACTCGTTTGATGCAGCTCTCCACGCTACTCTAGCCTGTGCAAGCTCCTTCATCTCCCAGTACCTACTGCAAACTACATCCTTCTGAATCTCCTTAGTGTATCCATCTCTTGGTCTCCCTCTACGATTTTTACCCTCCACGGTGCCCTCCAATGCTAAATTTGTGATCCCCTGATGCCTCAGAACATGTCCTACCAACCGATTCCTTCTTCTAGTCAAGTTGTGCCACAAACTTCTCTTCTCCCCAATCCTATTCAATACTTCCTCATTAGTTATGTGCTCTACCCACCTAATCTTCAACATTCTTCTGTAGCACCACATTCCGAAAGCTTCTATTCTCTTCTGTCCAAACTATTTATCGTCCATGTTTCATTTCCATACATGGCCAATCTCCAAGCAAATACTATCAGAAACGACTTCCTGACACTTAAATCTATACTCTTCTTCAGAAATGCTTTCCTTGCCATTGCCAGTCTACATTTTATATCCTCTCTACTTCCACCATCATCAGTTATTTTGCTCCCCAAATAGCAAAACTCCTTTACTACTTTAAGTGTCTCATTTCCTAATCTAATTCCCTCAGCGTCACCCCACTTAATTCGAGTACATTCCATTATCCTCGTTTTGCTTTTGTTGATGTTCATCTTGTATCCTCCTTTCAAGACACTGTCCATTCCGTTCAACTGCTCTTCCAAGTCCTTTGTTGTCTCCGACAGAATTACAATGTCATCGGCGAACCTCAAAGTTTTTATTTCTTCTCCCTTGATTTTAATACCTACTCCGAATTTTTCTTTTGTTTCCTCTACTGCTTGTTCAATATACAGATTGAATAACATTGGGGAGAGGCTACAACCCTGTCTCACTACCTTCCCAACCACTGCATCCCTTACATTCCCCATGACTGTTACAACTGCAATCTGGTTTCTGTACAAATTGTAAATAGCCTTTCGCTACCTGTATTTTACCCCTGCCAACTTCAGAATTTGAAAGAGAGTATTCCACTCAACATTGTCAAAAGATTTCTCGAAGTCTACAAATGCTAGAAACGTAGGTTTGCCTTTCCTTAATCTTTCTTCTAAGATAAGTGGTAAGGTCAGTATTGCCTCACGTGTTGCAACATTTCTACGGAATCCAAACTGATCTTCCCCATGTTCGGCTTCTACCAGTTTTTCCATTCGTTGTAAAGAATTCGCGTTAGTATTTTGCAGCTGTGACTTACTAAAATGATAGTTCGGTAATTTTCACATCAGTCAACACCTGCTTTCTTTGGGATTGGAATTATTATATTCTTCTTGAAGTCTGAGGGAATGTCGCCTGTCTCGTTCATCTTGCTCGCCAGATGGTAGAGTTTTGTCAGGACTGGTTTTCCCAAGGTCGTCAGTAGTTTTAATGGAATGTTGTCTACTCCCGGGGCCTTGTTTCGACTCAGGTCTTTCAGTACTCTGTCAAACTCTTCACGCAGTATCGTATCTACCATTTCATCTTCATCTACATCCTCTTGCATTTCCATAATATTGTCCTCAAGCACATCGCCCTTGTATAGACCCTGTATATACTCCTTCCACCTATCTGCTTTCCCTTCTTTGCTTAGAACTGGGTTTCCATCTGAGCTCTTGATATTCATACAAGAGGCTCTCTTTTCTCCAAAGGTCTCTTTAACTTTCCTGTAGGCAGTATCTAACTTACCCCTAGTAAGATAAGCCCCTACATCCTTACATATGTCCTCTAGCCATGCCTGCTTAGCCATTTTGCACTTCCTGTCGGTCTCATTTTTGAGATGTTTGTATTCCTTTTTGCCTGCATTTTTATATTTTCTCCTTTCATCAATTAAATTCAATATCTCTTCTGTTACCTAAGGATTTCTACTAGCCCTCGTCTTTTTACCTACTTGATCTTCTGCTGCCTTCACTACTTCATCCTTCAGATCTACCCATTCTTCTTCTACTGTATTTCTTTCCCCCATTCCTATTAATTGTTCCCTTATGCTCTCCCTGAAACTCTGTACGACATCTGGTTTAGCCAGTTTATCCAGGTCCCATCTCCTTAAATTCCCACCTTTTTGCAATTTCATCAGTTTTAATCTACAGTTCATAACCAATAGATTGTGGTTAGAGTCCACATCTACCCCTGGAAATGTTTTACAATTTAAAACCTGGTTCCTAAATCTCTGTCTTGCCATTATATAATGTGTCTGATACCTTTTAGTATCTCCAGGATTCTTCCATGTATACAACCTTCTTTTATGATTCTCGAACCAAGTGTTAGCTATGATTAAGTTATGCTCTGTGCAAAATTCTACCAGACAGCTTCCTCTCTCATTTCTTACCCCCAAACCATATTCACCTACTATGTTTCCTTCTCTCCCTTTTCCTACTCACGAATTCCAGTCACCCATGACTATTAAATTTTCGTCTCCCTTCACTACCTGAATAATTTCTTTTATCTCATCATACATTTCTTCAATTTTTTCGTCATCTGTAGAGCTAGTTGGCATATAAACTTGTACTACTGTCTTAGGCGTGGGCTTTGTATCTATCTTGGCCACTATAATGCGTTCACTATGCTGTCTGTAGTAGCATACCGGCACTCCTATTTTTTTATTCATTATTAAACCTACTCCTGCATTTCCACTATTTGATTTTGTATTTATAACTCTGTATTCATCTGAACAGAATTGTTGTTCCTCCTGCCACCGAACTTCACTAATTCCCACTATATCTAACTTTAACCTATCCATTTCCCTTTTTAAATTTTCTAACCTACCTGTCCGATTAGGGGCTCTGACCCGTAGAACGCCAGTTTTCTTTCTCCTGATAACGACGTCCTCTTGAGTAGTCCCTGTCCGGAGATCCGAATGGGGAACTCTTTTTACCTCCGGAATATTTTAACCAAGAAGACGCCATCATCATTTAACCATACAGTAAAGCTGCATGCTCTCGGGAAAAATTACGGCTGTAGTTTCCCCTTGCTTTTAGCCGTTCGCAGTACTAGCACAGCAAGGCCGTTTTGGTTAGTGTTACAAGGCCAGATCTGTCAATCATCCAGACTGTTGCCCCTGAAACTCCTGAAAAGGCTGCTGCCCCTCTTCAGGAAACACATTTGTCTGGCCTCTCAACAGATACCCCTCCGTTGTGGTTGCACCCACGGTACGGCTATCTGTATCGTTGAGGCACGCAAGCCTCCCCACCAATGACAAGGTCCATGGTTCATGGGGGGGATCTTGGATAGGCTCCAGCTATTATTCTTGTTACACCCTTTTGGCAAAGACTGCTTTTTCTTTTCATGATGAATCACCCCAAAATATTAAGTCTTATGAAAGCAGTGAATGAAAACAGAGGGAGTAGGCTTATTTACTGATATGTCTGTCACAAAAATTTGCGATAAACCTTATAACATAATTAGCTGAACACAACTGTTTCAGCAGATCATAAATGTGCTTTTTCCAATTCAATTTCTCATCAGTGCACGTGCCCTGAAATTTTGAATATTCTGGATTATCAATAGACTTCTCTTCAATTTATCAATGGTGTTACGTCATTTACTGTACAGAATTGCATGTACTGTGTTTTCTCTAAATTTAGTGAGAGTCCCTTTGCTGAGAACCACTTAATAATTTTCTGAACGAGATTAGTTACAGTTTCCCCAGCTGATTCTTGTTTGTTGGGTGCAATTACTATACTTGTGTCATCCGCAAAAAGATCTAACTTTGCATCTTCATGAATATGGAGTAGCAAGTCATTAATATTCATTAAGAACAATACACACCCAAGACTGAACCCTGTGTGGGACGATAATTGATGCCTCCCCAGTTAAAGGACTCTACTAATTTTTGCAGACCATCTGTACTGTTAATTCCAACCTCCTGCCTTCTTCTACTTAAATACGAATTTAACCATTCGTGCACTGTCCTACTCATACCACAGTAATTAAGCTTATCTAGAAGAATTTCATGATTCCCACATTGAAAAGCCTTTGAGAGACCACAAAGTATACCAATGGGCGATGTTTGGTTTTTCAAAGCATTTAATACTTGATCAGTAAAAGCACATATAGCATTTTCTGCTGAAAAGCCTCTCTGAAAACTTCACTCTTTCTAGAATTTTATGTGTGCAATCGTTATGAAAACGATCATTTGAACTTATATATTGGTTACATTTATTGGCTAGGCACTAATAAATTAATTTAGTTAATCGTATTAGATATTTCAGGAAAGCCAGAAACAGTGTCATTCATGATTTAAATAATGAAAACATGATGGAGGAGAGACAATATCTGTAAGTAAACAAACATACTATTTTTTAAATTGTCATTTTAAAAATCGTCAGTTATGAATTTTGTCCGTTGCAGTGTAACTGCGAAAAGACGCAAGAGATGCAAAAAATCACACAAGCTAACATCACCAAACATATTCATGTACACAAATGCCGAAATCTCCTGTAAACGAAAATAAATTGTCGAAACGCGCTGTGATAAGCGGCAAAAAGTAAGTAACAGGTGCACTTTTCATTATTTAAATGATGAATGACACAGTTGCTGGCTAACCAGAAACATCTAGAGTGCCAGTATCTGTCATCACTCACTTCCTGATGAAATTTCCTTCTTGCTTGGTGAACTGCACATACACTCCTCGGAGCCGAACGGTCGGTGGTACCAGCAGATTCTCGCTGATTGGGGTGACTTGCTGCGCATTCCCATTGGCGGTTGGTACTCTTAGTTTCTAAGGGAGCAACTTGCGCAGTGAGGTCGGTGATCTGCGCTTGTAATGCAGCGAGGGTGTTATCTGTCTTAGGCTGTGGGCAAACTGAGGCGATTCACGCGAGCAGATACATCTCCACCGTGCGATTTGCGGTTTGCGCGAACGAATCAGAATCGCCAGCGTAAACTGTTAGTATATTCTGCACGTCAAGTGGCAGGCATGATAAGAAAATACTCGGCAGAATGTCTTCTTTAACACCTACACCATTTCATAACGCAGTTGGTACAGCAACTGATGTGTATGATCTAAAGTAAGAAGCTGTCTTGGTACAAGTGTTAAATTTTTTATTATTTCTCAATGACGTGTGTCATCTTTATTTAGGCATCTTCAGACTGGCTGATATTTGGTAGCGGTTGGTATACGGGATACCGCGCACAAAATATCTCACTAGGTAAATGCCCCTTGCCGAAGATTTAGTACATAGCTTGGTGTCCTTATTCGGTACTTGTCGCAGCCCAGTGCAAACCAAACGGGATCAGGGCTGCTTTCTTATGTCTTCTTGCAGATATTATTCACCCCATATGAACTTTTAGCTTTTAGACTTTAAATGATCTGCTTAACTTCAGTTAGGGATCTGAAATTCCTGAAACTTCTGGTCCACTACGTGTCCTCTGTACGGCTTCTTCGGTGTACTGATATGCTTTCTCTCCTTAAACAATTTTCACCTACTTTTAAAACATATTTATTAAAAATATCTACTATGCGTGAGCTGTCCTTTACAATGTTCCAGTCCTCTTTAACAGACATACCACAATCTTCTGTGGCTTTATCTGCTGCTTCTCTTCTAACCATATTCCATAATGATTTTATTTTACTATCTGATCAGTAAATTCTCGAGAAAATGTGCATTCTCCGGATATTTTTTATAACTTCCTTCATATACAATGGTACTGTTTCTAATACGAAAGTGTTTCAGGACCGTTATTTGTTCTGGCCATTTAATAGAAGTGCATATTTTCGTTGTGAAATGGCTGATACCTGTAGTCAACCGAATTTTCTCTAATAACTTCATGTTATTACTTTTAATTACCTTTTTAGGAAAACTACTTTGAAAACAGCATACAAACTCGAAAGGAATTTGTTGAAAATAGAACCACATTAAGCACATTATAAACTTCACCCCAGACAACGTTTTTTAAGCTACGTATACAAACTTAAGTAATTTTGTCATTAATCATCCTCAATTTTCTTTGAGTTTTTCTCAATTGTACATAGGGCTGCGTTTTGCAATGTAACAACTTTGCATCGTGATCTAACAATCTATTTACTAAACAATACATACACATTTCTTCAATTTATGCTTTTTGAAGGAGACATTATCTATAAGTGTACCTCGTTCAACACAGGTAGGAAAATTAAGACTAATAATAAAATACAAGTGGCTAAAAGACGCATAAGTCACTTTCCTGTCATATTCCGTCACGAATCTTGTATTAAATCACAACACATTAATAATTCCTTCTTTCTTTCTGTCTATATGATGGACAACACAATAAACCATCACAATTTGTCATGAAAATTCCTCAGTTATCCAGTGGAGATACATTCACTGCAACAGTTACAAGTGTTAAATTTTTCAATAGTAACTCAGAAACATATACTTGTTTATCGTCAGCGATACAACATGTATATATTTCTACACTTTCACAGCTTTATTCCTTTATTCATATTAAATCTATGCATCTAATTTGTAACCACCTACGTTACGGTTTCTGTTCGTCAACTGGAAATGTTTATGAGGAATCAAAACTACACGGAAGAATGTCTACAATATCTTATGTATTAATGACTTCGTGTGTGTATATGCTGGGACAAATTCTATTCGTACCAAAATTATCTTCTCTCCATGAGAGTTATAGCTGAGTGGTTGTTTTGAAACGTGGAGTGGATTATCTTAGTATTATATATTTCGTATTACGGAAAAACTATCTAACTCTGAGCTGTGAAGTTGACCTTTTTCATTTGAATGTTAATTGAGTAACTGTTTAAATCTCAGTGCGGGTGTCAAAGATATGTTAGCACCTAAGGCAGATGTAACTGTCATTCTGTAGAGAGAAATATGTCATGGCATGTCTTTCAAAGGAAGAACCTTTTTATTCAATCACTAGTACATTGGTAAAGCAGGCACAATCCTAAATACTGCTGTGCAGATCTTGACATTTTCATAACAAGGTTAGTATTTCATGAAAAGGTACTGCAGATTGAAAGCGACGAAAAAAGAAAGCGATTATGACGATGAGTCCCCTCCCCACTTGGTGGCAGGCTATTGTAGAGTATTAATCTCATCCACGGTATTGGAGTTCTTTAATGTTCCCGTTTATTGCGCCTCCAGGAATTACGAATACGTTTTCATTCCCGTTTACCTCTTGGGAAATTCCGTTGATACAATCCTTTGTGTAAATTCCTTAGGATATCACCTGACAGATGGAAAAATACAGCTTAATGTTACCTTTATATTACAAAAGTATCGTGACACATCTACTCTAATATAACTAATAACTAAAACGTTTATTCACATGGAACTACAGTTCTCGTCGAGTGTTAAGGAAAATATAGGTAGTACTGCATGATATTTAAAAATTAGTACTCATCCAGTGAATATGAGTTACTTGTACGGATGCACTATGTATTTTTGGAAACATACTCACATATGAAAGAAAGGAACTGATATCTGAACGTAATTCACTTTGTGAACCTTAGAAGAGCTCGGATGACATTTTGTTGTATTGGCTGTATGACATTGATCCGATAGTTCTTATCGTAAGTTCACTTCGAGGAGTAATCTTTAAAAGAAAATGCTCATCTGAGGACCGACCCGCACTTTCGTATCCGTTTAATAAGTGTTTTTGCGTACTGGAAAATATCGTCTTGTATTACTGTGAGGGAGGAAAACACATGAAACCGGCATTGTGGCACCCTGGATGTATTCAAGAAGAGGGTATCTGTTGTTTCTACTTATGGATACCAAACAGCCAAAAATAATGGCTGGTGCATAGCGTCGGTTTCCTGTGTGTGACTATACGGATATGTACTCAGTATGTGTACAGTGTGCTCCGCGGCGAGACATTAGATAATTTCGTAGGAAACAACGAGTTGATTGAAACTTCTGGCACAGCTTCCAAACAACTAGAGGTCATCATTAAGTAACCTTGTAACAACAACCTTTAATCCTCCATAGTCCAAAGTGGACACAGAGCTGTTCACCTCAACCGTCCATTTCCTTTTCTTTCGCTTATCGACTGAAACTTTGAAGTTAAGCAAGAGCGAGACCTCGTACCATAATGTGCAAGAGAATCCATAGAGCGATAAAAGTCAAGATTCTGCACACACACACACACACATACACTGTTTAAAGCAGCCTTTGAAATCCCGAGTACCGTATTGTTCTGTTTGCCGATATCTCCGTGTCCTGTTGTAAACGTTGTAAGGGCGTTTCGACAGTCTCGCCCATTGAGTATTCTCTTTCACACCCTGCAGGCGAAACCACACTTTGGATGACGGTCCATTTTACCCTAAATTATATTTGCTGAAAATTCGTACACCTAGATGGCACAGACACTATGTGTTTATCACGTATGTGTAACTTCGGGTGTCCTTTATAGTAAGCAAAACCATTAAAAGCGAAAATTTCTAAGTTCTCGAATAGGGTTCAAAACTACGAGAAAATTTCTAAATATTAATAGTCTGTTTCTGCGAGGAATCAAATTATATATATATATATATATATATATATATATATATATATATATATATATATATATATATAAGTAGTGGAGAAAATGTTTCTTTTTAAATGCCGTACTATTGTAGTTGTAACTGATTGTGAGACAGAAAACGAAAGGGTATATATCGATAGCCGAGCAAACCAAAGTATTTTCTATTTCGCATTTGGTTGTAACAGACAACCTGTACATTGTTGTTTAAAATGTATGTAGCCATTATTCATATTAATGATTATTATTGTTGTAAGTAGGCTGTTTAGGTTTTATGTTGGTAACGCTCTATATGAAAATCACTGACTGTGCTGTGTGAAGTCTCTGGCTGGTTTGCATTGTTGGAATATTTGCTATTGTAGTGTTGGGCAGTTGGATGTTAACAGCGCGTAGCGTTGGGCAGTTGGAGGTGAGCCGCCAGCAGTGGTGGACGTGGGGAGAGAGATGGCGGAGTTTTGAGAGAGGGTGATCTGGACGTGTGTCCATCAGAGACAGTAAATTTGTAAGACTGAATGTCATAAACTGAGATATATATATTATGACTTTTGAATATTATTAAGATAAATACATTGTTTGTTCTCTATCAACATCTTTCATTTGCTAACTATGTCCTATCAGTAGTTAGTGCCTTCAGTAGCTACAATCCTTTATTTAGCTGGCAGTATTGGAGCTCGCTGTATTGCAGTAGTTCGAGTAACGAAAATTTTTGTGAGGTAAGTAATTCATGAAAAGTATACGTTATTGTTAATCAGGGCCATTCTTTTGTAGGGATTATTGAAAGTCAGATTGCGTTGCGCTAAAAATATTATGTGTCAGTTTAGTGTTGATCAGAATAATTAAAGAGCGAAATGTCTGAGTACGTTCAGTTTGCTCAGCTGTTTGAAAATCAAATAATGTAAGAGGTTTATCAGCACAATAACTGATTAATTTTTCAAAGGGGACGTTTCATTGTGTCCTGTAACCAGTAAGAAAATCTGTCAACAAGTTTTCGAGATTTTTCTGAGTAACGTTACCCTGTTATATAGGTATACAGTGTGTATGGTCAAGGACTTTCCGAGATTTTTTGTAGCAATGTCTCCCCTTTCTATATTGAATGTGTATTTACATATGATGAGACGACGCTCCGCCGGCCGGGGTGGGCGAGCGGTTCTAGGCACTACAGTCTGGAACCGCACGACCGCTACTGTCACAGGCTCGAATCCTGCCTCGGGCATGGACGTGTGTGATGTCCTTAGGTTAGTTAGGTTTAAGTAGTTCTAAGTTCTAGGGGACTGATGACCTTAGAAGTTAAGTTCCATAGTGCTCACAGCCATTTGAACCATTTAGACCGCGCTCCAGTAGGTACATAAAAACACGCCCGTCTTCGTGTGCAACGTTGTATCAGAATTTCAAAGCAATCGATGAAGAACTTCCGCAGATTTAATATTCTGGATAAAGTGAACATTAACATTTTTATTTTCATTGATTAAAAAAAAAAGTTTTTATTTGTATATTGCGAAGAACGTCCGAGGTGTCAACAAGCTTCGTGTTCCGTGAAATGGGGTAGCCACCAATATATTGTGGATGGGCTGGAGGATGGAACAAGGACCTAATAGTCACGGCATCCATCACCCTCCTGAGTTCGCTGAAAAAAAGAAAGACAAATATAACAACGTAACAGTAGTATTGTAGTCATTCAGGACTGACCACCACATAAATACACCAGGAATGTCGCAGTGATCGTTTCCCGTATCATCTTCGGTTCGGCATGCTGTTCTGGATTTGGCAATGTTAGTCGCAACGCGTGGGTGGATGCTCTTCCTGCTGTCATACTCCCCCCCCCCCCCCCAAATCTCGCCACATAAACTGTGTACCCTATTTTTATCCCAAGTAATAGTGTGAGAACGTTTTCGAAGTGTACATGGGTGCTAAACGAGTCTCAGCATATTCGGGTGTTCAGAACAGCTTAAAAACCAAATGCAGGCCGTATAATCCGCCGGATGAATTCGATCCTCAGGCGGCTCGCAACTTTGAATCCCGGAATCGCCT
Organism: Schistocerca nitens; assembly: GCF_023898315.1. Taxonomy (NCBI): domain Eukaryota; kingdom Metazoa; phylum Arthropoda; class Insecta; order Orthoptera; family Acrididae; genus Schistocerca; species Schistocerca nitens. The sequence goes on from NC_064619.1 coordinate 285,306,605, forward strand.
CGCTAACGAGTGCGGCTTTCGAGGGGGGGCGGGGGTAATTTCATGTGTACTCATTTTAAGTGTACTAATTTTATTTTGACTAATTTTGGGTAACGTGCACAGTTCTTAAATCATTGCGAGAAGCGACGACATTCATTTGCTCCTTGGAATTAACATATTGAGTTCAGCTGTTTTGTTAGGTGCGCTTGTAACGACGGAACAGTCCTTGACGCAGGCAGGTGCTAGATCTAGGTCTCCAGTGATGATTCTTATACTGGTAACTTAAATTTTCCAGGAATTTTTTTAGCTTCGGTGCCTTGCTATGGATCAACATTCTTTGTTGCAACAGGATTCCACGGTCTACATGTAATTATCGGAACAATTTTCTTATCAACATAACGTAATAAAACGAACATACGTTTAGGTGAAATAGTAGCTCTCACGATGAGAGGCAGATCTTAAACACTCATAAGTAAATTCTGTCTTCATTTAAAGGAAGGGAGTGGACCTATCGTGCAATAAAATTAAACAAAAGTGAAGTAGAATTAGAATTCTTGATTTATAATATGGAGAACATTGCGTAAAACTACATTTATGGGCTTTACATTTCAGAAGTAGACAAGGAGTGGTGTTGAGTACTACTTACGAGTGAAAGATTCGCGCCGCTCTTCTTAAGATGTTATGTTTCCCCTCTATTAATTATGCCTCGCAAGGGGTCTAAATAGATGCTCAAAAATCTGGCGAACATGGACTTTTTAAGGAACATCCCTTCGTGACTTCGAACAAATGTCAGTCTTGCGGCTTTCAGTCGTCCAGCTGGTTTCATGTGTTCATTCCACTTTAGGTCATTCCGGGCGGTCACTTTTATGTTTCATGTTTCTTGAGAATGGTATAATCGCACAATAATGGGTCTTTTCGCCTACGTTACATTTATTACTGTTGAAAAGCCACTGCAGTTTGCTGCCCTAAGTTTGGTTGTATGCATGTCTTCCAGCATTTCGCTATAGTTTCCTGGTGTTCGGATGTTCCTATACACAGTGTGATTTACAGTTTCAGATTTTTTTTAATAGCGAAACACTTTCTTCCTTTGGTTCTGACACAGTTGCATCTTGCAAGAGCGACCTGTAATTTTCCTGCTTAAGAGTTGAAGGGAGTGTAGTATGTTTAGTTTCACCGGCCTTTCGTTACAGCATCGAAAGAGTAAAGGCTTAAAGTGAATGTCTAGTTCGCCTCATTTTGAGTACAGAATCTGAAAATTCTACGCTCATCACAATCTACAGATAGATGTTTCAGTACTTGTGCACCTAAGTCATTTTGCTTACACCTGCAACAGTCAAAGTCCTCGTCAGCTTTCTCTTGTGTAAAGTGATATCGCAGTATTGTCAAAGATTGTGTTCGTTGTGATAGATTGTCTGGTGGCTGATGGTCGACTGCTTAAATAGGTTACAGCAGCACGCAATGTATAGCAGAAAAGGTGGTCTGTAAAATGCTTCAGCAGGCGAAAATATCCGATATCGTTTGGCTTCGCGACAGGAGATCGTTCACCTGAATCTGTCAAAACGGTCGGATATGTAACGAGATCTAACCTGGGAAATTCAAGAGGAAGACAGATGTCAGGCTCGGACTTATTGGAAGAATCCTACATAAACGGATATCACGAGAGGAAAGTCTGTATATAGATCTTCATCAGATCAAATGGTAAGGCTCGTTAGACTACCGGCTCCAATATTAGATGGAGTAACGAAAAAAATAAAGATTCCAAGGAGAGCTGCGTGCTGGGTTATGTGGTCGTTTAGCGAGATCCAGGCAGACGCAGAAATGCATAGGACGTTGAATGGAAGCCACAGCAAGAAACGCTTTGTCCATTGCGGACGGCATTACTAAATATTTCACGTACCTCGCGTTCCAAAATGAGTCAATAAACACGTTACGCCCTCCAACATATACCTCACGTGGTTAAAATTACTGTCGACTAATGGAGTATGAAAGGGGCAAGACGGTACCGAAACACTATCAGCAGTCTCGTACTAGAAACATGTCTTCCAACTAAATAGATAGTTTGTAGATTAAGCAAATACCATCAAACATATCGTTTTTCTTTAATTTATCCAGAAATGCCTGTTCTGTTGTTTGCAGCAAATGTGGTAGAGCAGCTTCGTCTGACTAAAATAGAAAACATACGCTATTTTTAACTGTGTGAGAGATAGAAAACCACGGATACCTAATGATGTCAAGGTCAATGTAAAAGTAATGTAACAAACACTTATAGTAAAATGTTGTTCATAATCAGTTGACTGGCAGTTCAGGTAGTGTAGTTTTCATGTTTTTATAGAATAACTAAAGTATTCGCCGTATGGTGAAACCTATTTCTTTCGCTGTATCTCACTTGTTTTCCCAAAGATAGTTTTCCACTAAGCCGGTCATTAATGTCTATAAAACGAGTGACAATGTTTCCGTAAAAGAATGAAGCTAAAAGGATCCTGGATATGAAATGAGCCACAGATCGATCTGATTACTGAAAACAGGGTCAAAGACACAGGAAAAGCTTTTTATTAATTTATTATTTTTTTGTAGAGGTAGAATACATTCTTAACGAAATTAGTAGCCAACAGGTTTCAAAGCTTTAAATGCCCACGACCAATGTTGTTTGCAAAACGTTAAAATTTTGTTTACAACATACATGAAAGTCACTGATACAAAATATCGGAGACATAAAAGAAATTTGCTCTGAGTTGTAGTAAATTTTCGAATAATTAATGTATGATATGAAAGCTATCATGCTGCCTAGAAGCTTGCGTTAACCCTTGCAGCTTTCACACCATCTGTACAGTCTTTGGGTGATGTTTCTGGATTTGAGCTTCTGTCTTCAGTGGCTTTGTTTGTTATAAAATGATAGTTGCTGTTGCTAGTCGCTCTATTCGTAAGTAATGGGGGACCTATGGCAATCCAATCATTTGCACTTTTATGGTTTTAAATAATGACGTTGTTTGGAATAAGTGTTTCAGTATCCTTAACTTTGAACACTCCTACAAAAAACACACGAGAGTGTAGTTTATCCTCTATATTTAAGAGCACAATCAATTCAGCACAAATAGTCTTCGTTGACTATCAAAAACCAGTAACCAAGCTCGTAACTATTTCCTAAGAGGGAAATAAGTTCAAAACTAAGCGCTTGTAATGACATAGTGGTTGAGGGGAGGACAAAAGGAAGGTTTTCACGGACACAGTTGGTTCTTTACTAGTTTTACTATCAAATGTTGACGTTCTCCCTCTCTTTGAGTGGAGTACGTACGAACAGACAAAATTACGAATTTTAGAAAGCATTTTGTAGCTGGAGCAAAATAGCGACTGGTATAAAATGCTAAAAGACATAAAACGGTGTCGTTCGCGTTTTATGATCTTTACTCGTTAGCAGCCGGTTTTCGACCCTTTGCTCTGACCATATTCAGGTTTTTCCACGCCTTTACAGCTACTGGTGGCGGCAGACAGAGCGAGATCCGTGGAAGGAAGGATTTCACTGCTGACTTCGGATCTCACGCCGTCTGCCACCATCAGCATCATGGGGGGGGGGGGGGGGGGAAGCCTAAAGATGGTCTGAGTAAGGGGCTAAAACCTGTTGCTAACGAACAAAAATCTAAAAACTCATTCGAGACTGCTTTTATTTGATTTTTAACTAAAGTTACGATCTGTGAGAGTTCACAGCGTCTACAGTCTTGCCAAGTGAGTCTGTAAAGATACCAACAGGCCCATGAGCGTGTTCCGAGCTTCCTTGGTGTCGAAGACGGCGTGCGGCTGGCGGTACTGAATCCCCAGCAGACTTCTCCTCTTGGTTAGCTGCGTTGTAACTGCCGTCATTGACGCGGACGTGGTCCTAAATAGCAGCACGGCGGAGGTACACTTCTTCCTGACTAGCAGTCGGTGACATTAGCGGACGCAGCAAAATGTTCGTGAAAGGAGCGACCCCACTTGCTGAAGTAGACGCACTCTGTGCTTTGGTCGGGTGCACGAGAAGGCCTTTTGCGGGTCGCGCTGTCGTAAGCGGAGTTGGAGGGCCGTGTAGTCGCAGGGGCTGAGCTGGCAACCAAACTGACGGTCTTGTGTTGCCGTGTGGCGTCGGCTCTTGACGGCTCTTACGACACGCTAGGTGCAGTCACTGGAATGAAAGTAGTTGCGGGTGTGAAGAGAAAACATCTTTAAAAATGAAACTAACGACTTGAAATAATAATCAATAATTTATTATGCATCCATGTATGTACATTTCAACGCATATAATTTTGAACAAAATTCTTTACTGAACATTACAATACAACAGTGTAAGCGAATTTGGCATAAGAATGTAATCTTCGTGTAGATTTTGTTTTTCATTTTCCTTGTGGGATACAAAAATGTTAGTTGATTTAGTTACCATTGAAAAGGCTACATACAATTGTCCGTAAGTAAAGACAGAATTTTGTAAACATAATCCTTCTCTTTGAAGCGTTTGTCCCTACGACTTGTTTATAGGGATATCATACGCAATTTTAAAAGGCAAAAATCTTCTTGTCAATTGAAAAGGCATACTTATATAAGATGGCGTTAAATGCGTATGTGGTGTTTAACAGTCTTCCGGGTGTCAATTAGGTGAGCATTCTGCTTACATGCGACCAGTGCTAAACATTCACACTTTAGTAGTTATAAATAAAAGCATTTGGGAAAAAGTGTAGTCCTTGAGGTGAGGATAGTGGATGACGACAACTAATATGCATGTCGTTTCGGAAAGTATATTCGTTTAGAAAGGTGAACTTCTACGTCGGGCAGATAATGGATTAACAGGGCAGTCACGGTTAGTATCTATGACAATGCCGTATACAAATTATCAATTTAATAACTACCTTAAACAAATAAAATGGTATTTGTAATATGGTAATATGAAAAGGAAGTCTCTTATTTGTGATTAACAAGTTAGTTTCTTAAAATATAGATATGAAACTATAGGGGGTCTCTTCAAAAAGTAGGGTGACTTTTCAAATTGCGCGGGCCACGTGCATTCGATTATCGACCTTTCTTTTGTTGTATTGGTACACATGTCCTGAACACATGTTCACAATTTCAAGTGTACAGCTTACTTTGTTTGTTTTTGACAGATAAAAAGGTTGGGCGTGTTTCAGTGTGCTCGTCGATTTTCGATTATTATAAAAAAATGTAGTAAAGAATTTGCATCTTATTTTCTGTGACAAACGGAATCAAGTGCTCTAAAACACTTGGAATGTTGAAAGTGGCATACAGTGAGTCTGCTCTAAGTAAAAAAAAATGTTTACAAGTGGTACAACCTCTTTCAAGATCGCCGATAAGATGCCAATGACGAATCTCGCTCTGGACGTCCCAGAACATAATCAATATATGATACCGTCGAAGCTGTGAAGAAAACTGCAAAATAGTCGAATTACCATAAGAGAAGTTGCTGAGGATTATGGCATACCGGTCGCTCGTGTCATGCAATTTTTTTCGGATGTTTCGTGCATGAGACGTGTGTCAGCAAAGTTAGTTCCAAGTTTTGATCAGGAGAACCGTCGCAGGAGCATCGCTCTGGAGCTCTTGAATGACGTCAGTGATGATCCTGATTAGACAAAGGCTCATAACTGGTGACGAAACATGAGTTTACGGTTTTGACGTCGAAACCAAAGCCTAATCGTCCCAATGGAAGCGTTTCGGAGAGCCGAGTCCCGAACAAACACGCCAAGTTTGATCAAATGTCAAAGTTTTCCTCACTTCTATTTTCAATTACCGTGGAATGGTGCATCATGAATTTTTGCCTCAAGGTCTTACGGTCAATAAGGAGTATTATCTTGAAATTATGTGCCGTTTGCAAGAAGCAATATGCAAAAAACGTCTGGAATTGTGGGGAAACAATTCATGGCTTTTGCAGCCCGACAATGCACCTGCTCATTCAACGTTGCGTGTGAGAGATTTTTTGGCCAAAACCAACACGACAGTCATGCCTCAGCCACCATATTCACCGGATTTAGGCCCCTACGACTTTTTTCTTTTCCCAAAACTGAACAGACGAAAGGACGTAGATCTTCAACGATCGAGGAAACAGAAACTACATCGCTGGAAGTACTCGAGGTTGTACGAAAAAGTGCTTATGAGAAGTGCTTAGAGGGTTGGAAAAAGCCTTGGCACAAGTGTATTGTATCCGAGGTTGATTACTTTGAAGGGGAAACATGAATATTGATGAATAAATAAATATGTTTTCATAAAAATATAATATCATCTTACTTTTTGAGTAAACGTGATACATCCTTGATGCCCTGTTGACTGTACCCTTAAATGTCTCTTTTATGCTAAAATTTTCGACAGATAGCAAGTTTTAGAGCACAATTGGTATGCAATGTCAGAGAACCGTTAAAAAACCCTTTCTAACGATACCTCATTCAACCCTGAACGATTAGTATGTGTTGGGAAAAGAGATGTTGACACGAGAAACCTGCAAGTCGTATTTTCTGTGTGATCTACAAGGAAGTAGCAGGGACTGTGAAAGACATGCGAGTGTGAATTATCGCTGCACGAGATGCGATTGTTCCCGATATGTTGACAGCAATGAGTTAGTCAGGAACGAAAGTGTCGTAAGACGAGTGGTTCACACTCCGAACATACCCTTCAAAGTATTCACCAGGACAAATGTGAAGGCACATTGGTTTCTTGTTGCTGGCGTTTGGTTTCATTTATTTCACTTATTGTTTTAATACAATTTATTTACGGTGCGCAAATGACGGAGCATACAAAAAGAAACGGAAGGATGATTAAATTTCTCCAGAAAATTTTAATGATTTTGCCACTAACATACATTTCTTTGCGATCATCAGATGTTGTCATGAATATCCAACCATTTGCTGAAAAATGAAATCACAATGAAATCTAAACCTTCAGTTGCTTATAGGGGGACAGTTGAAAACGTGTGCCCCGACCGGGACCTCTTGCTTACATGGCAGACGCTCTATCCGCCTGAGCCACTGAGGGCACAGAGGGCAGTGCGGCTTCAGGAACTTATCTCTGGCACGCTCTCTGTGAGTCCCACATTTCCAATTTATTGTCAACACACTACATTTTTAGTGCCCCTGCCCACTACACTCATTACTCGTGGCAGTCAATCTACTGATTCCCGTAAGAGTTCGCGCAATGTGAGTGCATACGCACTAAAGAAGATCACTGGCCGGTAAGCCTTCTCTATACGATCCATACGAAGATGGAATCTGTTCTTGAGACATGTCCAAAAGAACAGATACCACTGGTGATCTTGCAGCTCTCGAAGAATGAAATTACAATGAAATCCAGACCCTTAGCTGCTTACAGGCATTGGTAAATATCAAAGGGGAGAGTTGAAAATGTGTGCTCCGATAGGGACTCGAACCCGGGATCTCATGCTTACATGGCAGACGCTCTATCCGGCCCAGCCACCGAGGACACAGAGGATTGTGCGACTGCAGGGACATCTCTGACACGCTCCCCTTGGACCCACATTTCCAACTTACTGTCCACACACTACATCCGTAGTGCCCCTGCCCACTATACTCATAACTCGCGACAGTGACATGCCCGAAAAAACAGATACCATCTTCGTATACATATATTTGATGAATAGTTTTATAGGTAAATAAAGTTATGGATGTCTACAGGCTTTCGTGGTTGCTATCACTGAAGTTAAAATCTTCTGGGTTGTTAGGCCGCGTCATATTTCCTTTAAACGATCTAAGTTTCGAACCCCTGCTGGGACGTTCTTCAGGATCCTGTGCTGTCCACTGTTGATTGAAAACTGTATGAGACCTGTGTCACGTTTGCTTATAAAACGGAGAGTTCCCACACGTGTGCTGGAGAAGTGGAATTATTTGGTAAAAGTCTTGTGCGACATCGCAACTAGTTAGGAAGGTATATTTCCCGCACTTATGGTGGGGTAGAGTTTGGTTTAAATTCTTCCTGTTCCTGTCGGTGCCCCATCACTATTGGCTAGAAGTGAAACGGGCAGAGCAAGAAATGGGGAGTGTATATCCACAATGCTATTGTTCGTACAAGTGGCCGCTGGTGCGTTGTTTGTATTTATCGCACGTCGCGGCCGCGTACTCATTTCCTTGATGGTGGGGAGCCACGAAGATGGCAGCCTTTAATCGTCCTCTGTATTGAAGTTACATGCTTTCTTAGACATTTCAGTCGCTTCTCGGACTTCTCTTCTATAAATGTTGGTTTCCTCAGCCAGCATATGTATGTTATTGAGAGTCACGTTATGGTCACAGTTCCCGTGATGTTCGGCTACCAACGTTTCACAGTTTGCTTTAGTCGCATGTGGCACTCGTGTTTCTTAATACAGTCTACAAAAGTCCTTCCCACCTCGATTATATACACTTTTACCTAGCCAAACGTCATTTCACTGACGCCCCTATGACAATTTCTCCATTGATAGAGCTTTTAGCCGGCCGCGGTGGTCTCGTGGTTCTAGGCGCGCAGTCCGGAACCGTGCGACTGCTACGGTCGCAGGTTCGAATCCTGCCTCGGGCATGGATGTGTGTGATGTCCTTAGGTTAGTTAGGTTTAAGTAGTTCTAAGTTCTAGGGGACTGATAACCACAGCAGTTGAGTCCCATAGTGCTCAGAGCCATTTTTTGATAGAGCTTTTAAGCGAAATATTAATTATGCTAACAAAGATGTCAGAAGCAGCTTTGTGTGCTTCGTTACGTTTGTTTGTGAAGCCACTGACCGCATAACCTGAATTATAAGGAAAAATGGTGTTAAGACCTCTTTCTTCAGTCAAACCAAAGACTTTTTTCGACGAAAATGAATGCCTCCACACTGCGGATGTGTATAAAATGACGTGTGGCTGCGCCAAAGTATATATCGGCGAAACTGGAAGGACAGTTATAGAACGTATTAAGGAACAGGAAAGCCATACGCGGCTGAAACGAAGTGCAAAGTCGGCGCTGGCGGAACATCAAGAGAACTGTGGCCTCAACGTGGATTTCAGTGGCGTATGTACGCTGGTTAAGGAAACCAAGATGTATAGAAGGAAAGTCCGAAAACCGATTGAAATTTCTTAGAACGTATGTAACAGCAATAATAATGAGGCTAAAGGAAGTGAATACGCAGCCGCGGTGGGCGAGCAATGGCAGCCACCTCTGCGGATCACCATATTCTGGTTAAAGATTCTCCTTCTCATGCTCCGCCCTTTTCGCTACTAGCCAACGAAGAAATTATATCAATAATCCCACTTCTCCAGCACACTCGCAGGAAAACCTCCCTTTACAAATGAACGCGTGTTCAATCAGCAATGGACACCACAAGATCCTAAAGACACTCTCAGTAGAGGGTTCAAAACGTCAACAGCTTAGAAGAAATGAGACACGGCGTAAAAACCGAGAATATTTAACTTCAACAAACGAAGATAATTGACTCATCTTGATATCGGATGAATGACTTCCAGTGAGATAACATTTTCATTTGTACGAAATGTGGTAGAACCTTTGATGATTCTAAGGCACACGCACGTCATTTCGCCTTATACCTTCGGCGTAAGCTTTCTTGGCAATTAATGTAAACGTACGGGTGGTGGGCCATGTCACATGTCACTGAATTTGCCTCATCCAGAACTGCTGCTTGTCAGCAAAAAGTACCAGAGTTCTTCGAAAAAGCAAAGATTGTGCCTGTATCTCGGTTGAAAGTACGGTTGCGAGAACGGTTTTCTATTTGTTTCATGAGCCAATGGTCACTTGACTACTAGTTGAAATAGCTGTAGCGGGTCAAAAGCAGTTTCAGTTGAAAACGTTAGGTGGACTACTCTGTATAATATAAGAAAACAATCCCTCATTTCAGCGAACTTTCGCAAATGATCTACTGCATTGCAGGTTCATTATTTCTGAACGTTTTCTATTGATATATTTTGATGTACTTGCTTCATCATTGATTTCCTCCACATGGATGTCATTTAATTTCAGCAAATGTTATTATACTAAATAATTCCGACAAACAACATTGTCTACTCCAAAGGCGACCGTTTTTATCGACATTCATCTAAAAATTAAGATTCTTAAATTTCTCGCTAGTGTTTCCCTCACAATCTGGTTAATATTTTATAACAAACCGCTCTATTTTCAAGAAAAAAATATTTATAAGTAATGAAAAAATAATTTCTCAATCCAGGTGACACGAGAGAGGTTATTAGTGAATAATCGTATCATACTAAAAAGTCTCAGTGGTAATCACAATCTTTATTCTGCAGAATTCTCACTCTAGGACGTCTTGCTCGAAACGTTCCGTTCGCTAAATAAAGCATTCCTTGCTTTCTTTCTTGTCTAAACATTTTACAACCAAACGGTATCAGATGCCCTCATTTTTTACATTAGTAATCTCTGATTTAAGTGCGTAATGAAAGCTTCTCGCCTGTAGAATCCCACATTAGTGTTGACGAAATGGCTGAGACGAGGTGTTTCTACCACATTTAATCAGTGGGTAACTACTGATTACTGTGCAATAGTGCAGCTTCACGCCTTTTGTGTCCATACGAAGTTAAGAGGCGCCACTGAGCAAGGGACAAGAAAATTCAGTCACTTTAAAAATGTATATTACTACCTGAAAATAGAATCAAATTGTTGAAACAGTGAATTAAAGACTAATAATTTCGAAAAAAAATTTCTTTGAATTGAGAGAAGTTGAAGTACAATGCACAAATTAGAATCACAGTAAATGCACTCACATCAAAGGAAATCAAAGTAAAGGTTGGAACAAATCGGTGGGTGTAACTGAAGTCTTTATTCAAAAGTAATCACCAGAGGCCTGATCACAACTATCCCACTGTTTCACGAGCCGAAGGATTCCCTGTTCCCAAAATTCTTGTGGCTGTGACAGGAGGGAGTTCTCCATCATGTTCTCCTGTTCGTCGTTCGAGTTGAAGCGCTTCTCTTCGAATTAGTTTTTCCCAGGACAAACATATGACAGTCGCAGAACAACCTGTCAAGGCTGTAGGGGGATGGTCAGGCTGCTCACACTTGAACTTGTCCATTACACACTGTGTGACCTTGGAGGCGGGAGGACGCGTGTTATCGTGGAGCAGAATCACTCTTCGTGAGTAGCCTAGGCCGTATTCTCTTGATGGACTTGCGTGGGCTAAGGAATGTCTCTCAGCGCACGTCACTGTTAATGGTGTTTCCGTGCTCGAGGAATTCGATGAGTATCGGACCTCGGACGGCGAAAAAGGCACAGCTTTGAATTTTTTAGAGTGAGATGGCGATGCATTGCTAGCTGTCTCACTATGTTATCTCAAAAGGCCATATGCAGACGTCAGCCGGTTTTGTTGTTACGACGTTTCGTACATTTTCATTTGAACATTTCTTGAAGATGTGGAATAATTTTACATGCAGAAAATTAGTGACGACAGGTGCGACGAATACGATGAAATAAATGACAAGGTTCAGCACGACAGTGAAGTAGAACGAAAAACCAGTCCAAGTTGCAATTTTTTGCTTTTCATTCATTTGATGACTAATTTGGGGCCTAGAACCATTTTCAAATCATCATAACAAAGTCGGAAATGGTATTTCCGATGATGTCAAAAAATCTGCAATGAACATTTACAGTACTGTACGCACACGACAGTGAATACTTCAGTACCTTCGAAATACTGAAATGCCGAAGAGAGTGTTACTAGCTTGTAACGACTACTACTACTTTATTTAACTTTTTACCGTTTTTTTTTTTTTTTTTGTTTTAACTGTTATGTCTCATGTGTCAAACCGCGTCTAGTAACTTTAGAGCTCTGGTTACAACCCTGAAATGCTACAAGTCATAAAAACTCTAGAAATGACACTTCAGCACTAATTATGCTCACTTTTAAGCAAACCGTTAATCACTGATGAATAACTGTAATGTTTGATTTTAAAAATGTGTAGTGTACTAAGATATGTTAAAACTATTTCAAGGGCTATCGGGATTTTGCGAAGCGTCTAGTGGATATTATTGAGATAATTGTCAAAACAGTTTTCATTAACATCTCAGTGCTTGCACGAGTTGTCCTGCCAGTGTTGAGTACTGGGTCGGGCGCCATTACAGCCTACGTTGAGAAAATAAGTCTGATAAAAACATTAAATTAAGAAGAAAACAAACACCAGTCCTTAAGAAATAAATAAACTACATATCTGGATCATAATTGAAATGTCATTGGCTCTACTTGGTATGAAACTTCACATGTTTACCTTAGTGGAAAACAAGATGATTCAAGCTAGCACAATTTCAAGACATTTTGTAGTCTTTTCACAACTAAATGTAATCATCATCATCATTTAAGATTGATTATGTCTTTCAGCGTTACGACTGGAGCATAGTCCCCCTATTCAGTGCTAACATAGGTGCCTCTTCTTAAGTTAAGCCTATTACTTCAAAATCATTCTTACCCGAATCCAGGTACCTTCTTCTTGGTCTACCCCGACTCCTCCTACCCTCTACTGCTAAACCCATGAGTCTCTTGGGTAACCTTGCTTCTCCCATGCGTGTAACACGACCCCACCATCGAAGCCTGTTCGCCCTGACTGCTACATCTATAGAGTTTATTCCCAGTTTTTCTTTGACTTCCTCATTGTGGACACCCTCCTGCCGTTGTTCCCATCTACTAGTATCTGTAATCATCGTAGCTCCTTTCATATCCGAAATGTAAGCAAGTATAATATAATACAATGTACATCTTTAACATTTTCAAGTTACGATTCCAAGAAAATAAGTCAGGTAACCGTGAATACATTAACATTTCGATCATTTTTCAATTAAATCAATCTAATTACTCTCCTATCAACTGAAACTGTATTGTTCAAAAGACCTTTTGAAGTCTCAAACATCTGCTACATATGTATATACGGCCTGCACATATATATCTGTCCTACCAGTTGTTACGCTTCCAGTTTTTTTACTGGATTGATATAACAGTAATAGGCAACAGAAAAACGACAAGCCACATTAACATTTTGCAGTGTGGACAGTTAAAATTTATATTGCACCACGATTTTTCTGTTTCTCAAATATTAGACAAAACGTAACGTGACAAAAGGAAATGAAGACAATCTAGGAGATACGAACGCGACGACGACGTGTGGAAGCTTGTCTCTGGCCTGAGTCGTGTTCGCAGAACCAAAGCGGTCAAGGCGACCGCTCGCGTACGGCGAGGAATCCGTGATCGAGTCCCGGTAGGCCACAAATTCTCATAGTCGTCATTTTATTGTAGAGCTGGAGGTGATTTGTAGTCGCAACAGCGAATACTATTCGTGGCATTCAGATCTAGAAAATGATCAGTCCATAGTAATTTACACTGATACTATGTTACTTTTAACACAGCTAACATACTGTTCAAAAATATGTAGATACTACAACTATATCTGATAGTCCTGTCGTACTTCAACAGCAATGAAAACTTTCTTGCCCTACTGCAACGTATAAACGAATGAGCACTAATCAGCCAACACATTGCAATATTTTCGTGTTCCAGCTGGTGCTATCATCATCATCATCATCATCATACTTGCTGAACTTGTTCAGCGAGCAACGTTAATATTTTATAGTCTCAAGAATCTTGCAGCCGAGGAAATAATAAAAGACGGCTCATTACTGCAATCAAGCACATTTGAATTCCTTGAATAATAATTTATTGCGACATCAACGCTTAAGTATAAGTAAAATATTCACGTTACCATTCCGGCAAATAACTGCTATCTTCAGAAGCGATAAAATCCATTACGGAGCTTCATAGAGGTATGTAAGAAAAACAGTTAGGCAGTTCGAGCATCATGCAGTAGGCTGAAATAACCGGTGGTTATAATTAAGCTGAAGATGTTTCAAGAGTTGTACTGCAAGCTTTATACATTGCAGTACGCTGAACATCGTAGGATGTTCGTTAATTGTTGCGCTCCCGAAGTATGCTGAAAACAATAATAGTTCCACATTCTGCAACCAAGTGAAAATGTAGCACTGCAAGTAGTCAGAATGTGGTGTGAGTGCAGGAAAAGGGGAGAAACGATGAGATACACGATAACAGTGATTCTGGCACGGTTATTATTATACGTATAGTCACAAGTTACAAAAAGTGTTCAATTTGGTCTCCTAACTCAGCAGCCAAACAGAAGGAGCTTGTGAAACCATACCAAATAGTCACATAAGCTGAGAGAAGCGAATGTTCCTGTACAACACGTGGGACGGAAGAACTCCATATGCGACAGTTCTGTGCATTCACGGCACTGTGCAGAGTGAATTTTGCCTCGCCCGTTCAAAGAATATTCCCCGGCTACATGTTATCCATCACTATGTGTGTCAAACACGAAGATCAATCCAGGCCACTGTAGCCCATCTTGGGCTTTATTTGGTGCACATACTGAATTTTGTAGTGATACCAGTGTAAAATGCACCGCAAAATCTTTTCAAGTGTTGGCCAGGGTAGAGACCCCGTGACACAGCTTGAGCAATAGCTGCAGAATTTGAGGCGTGTGCTGCACGTTCGGGTGTAGCTCCAGAAAATTCATAAACAACTGCCATGGGAATGGGTCGCCTTCATTGCCCTGCTGCACCATCTAATTCACCTGTTTCTTAAAATTTCTTGGTCATGTTCTTTAGCCCATTTATTGACATGGAGCCTCTTCGCTGTTATTTCTGTCGGCACTGCAACGCTGCTCTTACTGCCGTTGTGATAAAACAACTTCAGCAGCAGTGTACGGTCGGTTTCCTCAGCCAATGAGTTTCGTATGCTAAACCCTTTACTCCAACATTTACATAATATATATGGTCACACAGTAAAAAATGAATCAATAATGTAATGTAATAAACTATTATACAAATGTTTACAAAAGTCGCATGCTCTCAGTTGACAATATTTCAGTTTTTTTCTAAAAGAAAAACTGTCCGCTTAACACCTCGTATCGGAATTCACGGCAGATCATCACTGCTCATTAGGCACGTCTGGCTGCGGCTCTAAATCACTACTGTCTGGCGACGAGTGGTTCAAAAGTGCTCTCCTCGTTTTACGCACCAAGGAAAAAAAAGGCGCAAAAGTAGAAGGCGTTGTATTTTCCTTACTTAAGTGCTGTAAGCCCTCGTTCAGAAGCAGTATTACGATTCCTTAGATATGCTTAGCTTCTGTTACATTTACAATTTCAACTTGTAACAAGCAGATGTAGTAGACAAGCTGCCAACGTAAAATCAGTTAAATAATTAAGGAAAATTAGAAATTTGTGGTAAGTTCTGTGGGACCAAACTGCTGGGGTCATCGGTCCCTAGGCTTACACACTACTTAATCTAACGCTAAGGACAAAACACACACACACACACACACACACACACACACACACACACACATGCCAAAGGGAGAACTCGAATCTCCGACGGGGGCAGCCGCACGAACAGTGGAAGGCGTCTGAGACCGCACGGCTACACGTGCGCTAGTTAAATAATTACTTTAGTAGCAGCAGCAATAGTAGGGTAGTAGTAGTAGCTGTAATCATCCATGTAGAAAGCATCTACAAAGTACGTAATGGGGAAGATAATACAGTGAAAGAAAATGAAGTCACATATAAAACATTGCGCTGCTACGTAACAAGCTGGTTGCACGATGTGTCTGCTCGAGCTGTGAAAATAAGCTCGTTCTGTTCGTAGACGACATTCGGAAGGTCGTAGATATCGGCGCGGCGTCTAAGCTGATGTGTTCGTTAACTTCTGGCAGGTATTAGAAATAGTTCCGCACTGACACAGTGGACAATATACAAGCAAACGGAGTATGGCGACAGCTTTGTCACAGGATTCAGGACTTCCTACAAGACAGAGTAATTGTTCGTAAAATGGCGTAATCGTCAGATTAAATTTAACTTCTAGAGCACCCCACGAGTGTCGTGAGACGCTTTTGTTCACGATATTTGCAAATGACAAGAAGGATAATGTTAGAGGATAAGTCACGTAATGGTGGACGCTAGTCGATGCAAGTGGACGTGCTACAGCAGTTCTCTCCCACGCATCCTCCCCCCCTTCCCCCCTCCCCCCCCCACCCCTTGACCGTTCGATGGGATTTAAATCGAGGGAACGGGCACCCCGATCCATTCAGCGAGTATCTTCTTGTTTCTCCTGGCGCATTGTCATAAACAAAAATGAATTCAGACCCGAATTCACCCCTGAATAGGTGCACATAGGGAAACAGTACAGTGTCACAATAACGTTGACTGGTGAGCGATGCATCATAATGCCTTCCTACACCATAACACCTAGACCACCAAAACGATCATGTTCGAGAATATTCCTGCCTGCATTACGTGTTCCCACCTCTCGCCATATGAGGGTACGTCCAGAATCCCTATTTAGAATGAATCTGCTCTCGTCTCAGAAGAACACGCAACATCTCTCCTCACTGGACCGGACACTATGGTCTTGTTAAGATTCATGGTGAACCTTCAGCTGTCCTTTATTTTGCACAATACGCTTCGTTACTAGTTTCGGTCAAATGACCAATATCAAGCATAAGCTGGCAAGAACGGCTGGAAATCTGTACCATAGTAACTGTAATTCACACTTTTGAGCCCACAATAAAAGAAACATTTTTTACGAAAATAGTTATGTACAACATTCCAGCCGTTCATGCAAGCTTATGCTTGATAATGGTCATATGGTCAAAACTAGTAGCAAAGCAAATTGTGCTGAATAAACGAGAACTGAAGATTCACCATGAATTTTAACAATTATTTGGCGGCTGAATATTCTCATCTTCAAACATGCATAGACTATGCTCTTGACACTATCGCAGACGTTTCCGCAACGGAACACAGCGTACTGGTCGTCGGGCAAAGACACCACCCCCATAGAGGCGCAGTGCAACGGTGGAGCTTGATAATGTGTACTTTGCACTCCTTGTATGGAACTGAAAGTGCTGTATGACGTGTGTCCCTTTTCCCCTGTTCCACAGTAGAGCAGTCATCTGATGTTGTAGTTGACCGTGGTGGACCACCTCCCGTACTTCGTGCATCAGTGCCTGTGGTCTGGAAAGCTCCCCATGCACATGAAACAATTCTTTCAGCAACACCAAACCCCTGGGCTACACTCGTCGCACTTCGTCTTTCTTCCAGTTTTGCGATGATTCTTCCTCGTGTGAACTCATCGAAATGTCGTCTCCGGGCAATGCACCATCTCCATGATTGCAACACACTGTCTTTTCCCGTTCCTTCACCTGGGGGGGGGGGGGGCAGCCACATTTGGCGCTACCGTCACTCTGGCCTCATGCCATATGACGTCCTGCTTACCGTGCAGGACTACCAAAACTCTGGCAACATCCTTCCGCATTCTCATTTATATCCACCGAGTAGTTAATATGTTATATTACGACCGGAATTCAGTAAGTAATGCAACATATTTTTCTTTGGAAGTAGATTGTTTTTATTTAGAATTGCAATACACCATATTACGAGTACTCACCACTTTTTTGACTACGAAACCCTATTTTTCAAGACAATCTCCTTTCAATGTGACTGCCTTACGCCACCTTTCTCGGAGGGCTTGTATGTATTCGTTGTACCACCCTACTGGTCGACGTCGGAACCAACGTCTTGATGCATCAAACATATCCCCATCATCCACGTTCTGCTTCCCACGGAGTGCATCCTTCATGGAGATCTGAAAGTGTGAGATTCAGGCTGTAGGGAGATGAGGAAGAACAGTGCAATGAAGTTTTGTGAGCCCCTCTCGGATGCTCAGACATATATGAGAACCAACGTTGTCGTGATGAAGGAGAAGTTCGTTTCCATTTCTATGGCGACGAACACACTGAAGTCGTTCCTTCGGTTTACTGGGGCAGCACAATACCATTGATCGTTGCACGAGCGAAGCCATGAAATACAAAAGGCCATTCAGAGTCGCAGAAGACCGTCGTAATGAGTTTTGCCGGCTGACGGTGCGGCTTTCAACTTTTTCTTCGGACGTGAAGTGATGAAGCTCCACACCATCAATTACCATTTGGTTTCCAATCGAGGAGATGAACCCATGTTTCATTGTCTGTGATAACGTTCGGCAAAATATTATAACCGTCAGTCCCGTACCGCACAAGTAACTTCGCAAAGATGGTCCTCCATTGCTCTTTATTGCGGCTAGGATCCAACCTTCGAGTACCCCCAACTACTGGACGAGTGTGTCAGCACTACCAACAGAGAAGTCCAATTATGCAGCGATATGTTTCAGTGTGATCCGTTGATCACGTCGAATGAGAGTGTCCACACGTTCCACCCTTGCAGGAGCCACGGCTTTGTGAGGCCGGCTGGCGAGCGGCACATGGTACAGGTTTGCGCGAACTTGTTGCGACGATGACAGACGCCTCGCTCAACTACTCACTGTCAGGTCTCCGTAGACATTTTGCAAGCGCCTATGAATATCAGCGATGCTTTGGATTCCTCCCAAAGGAAACTCAGTGGCAGCTCTCTGTTTGAAACACACCTCCGCTACAGACGCAATTTTGAAGGCTACGTGTAGTGTCACAACCTATCGGAATGTCATGAAACTACAGAGGGTAAAGCGGGAATATTCCACGTGTCTCTCAAAAATTTCCGCATGATTCAATCAAAATTGGCCGAGAATACAACATGTTGCATCACTTCTGCATCGTACTCTATCTAGCTCGTTCTTGAATTTTGCAGAAATTCGAGCTAATACACTACTGGCCATTTAAATTGCAACACCACGAAGATGTGCTACAGACGCTAAATTTAACCGATAGGAAGAAGATGCTGTGATGTGCAAATGATTAGCTTTTCATATCATTCACACAAGATTGGCGCCGGTGGCGACACCTACAACGTACTGACATCAGGAAAGTTTCCAACAGACTTCTCATACACAAACAGCAGTTGACCGGCGTTGCCTGGTGAAACGTTGTTGTGATGCCTCGTGTAAGGAGGAGAAATGCGTACCATCACGTTTCCGACTTCGATAAAGGTCGGATTGTAGCCTATCGCGATTGCGTTTATCCTATCGCCACATTGCTACTCGCATTGGTCGAGATCCAATGACTGTTAGCAGATATGGAATCGGTGGGTTCAGGAGGGTAATACGGAAGGCCGTGTTGGATCCCAACGGCCTCGTATCACTAGCAGTCGATATGACAGGCATCTTATCCGCATGGCTGTAACGGATCGTGCAGCCAAGTCTCGATCCCTGAGTCAACAGCTGGGGACGTTTGCAAGACAACAACCATCTGCACGAACAGTTCGATGACGTTTGCAGCAGCAAGGACTATCAGCTCAGAGACCATGGCTGCGGTTACCCTTGACGCTGCATCACAGACAGGAGTGCCTGCGATAGTGTTCTCAACGACGAACCTGGGTGCACGAATGGCATAACGTCACTTTTTCGGATGAATGGAGGTTCTGCTTACAGCATTATGATGGTCGCATCCGTGTTTGACGACATCGCGGTGAACGCACATTGGAAGCGTGTATTCGTCATCGCCATACTGGCGTATCACCCGGCATGATGGTATGCGGTGCCATTGGTTACACGTCTCGGTCACCTCTTGTTCGCATTGACGGCACTTTGAATAGCGGACGATACTTTTCAGACGGATTTCGACCCGCGTCTCTACCCTTCGTTCGATCCCTGCGAAATCCTAAATTTCAGCAGGATTATGCGCGACCGCATGTTGCAGGTCCTGTACGGGCCTTTCTGGGTACAGAAAATGTTCGACTGCTGACCTGGCCAGCACATTTTCCACATCTCTCAGCAATTGAAAACGTCTGGTCAATGGTGGCCGAGCAACTGGCTCGTCACAATACGCCAGTCACTATCCTTGATGAACTGAGGTATAGTGTTGAAGCTGCATGGGCAGCTGTACCTGTACACGCCATCCAAGCTCTGTTTGACTCAATGCCCAGGCGTATCAAGGCCGTTATTACGGCCAGAGGTGGTTGTTCTCGGTACTGATTTCTCAGGATCTATGCAGCAAAATTGTGTGAAAATGTAATCACATGTCAATTCTAGTATAACATGTTTGTCCTATGAATACCCGTTTATCATCGACATTTCTTCTTAGTGTAGCAATTTTAATGGCCAGTAATGTATATGGGGGCTTACCAAAAGCCGCTTATGCCATGCATTATTCGCAAATGGAGCAAAAATTGTGGGCGGTAACTGTATTAGCAGATGTGTCGTCTGTCACACAGCTGCCGGCCGTTGTGGCCAAGCGGTTCTAGGCGTTTGAGTCCGCAACTGCGCTGCTGCTACGGTCGCAGGTTCGAATCCTGCCTCGGTGATGGATGTGTGTGATGTCCTTAGCTTAGTTAGGTTTAATTGGTTTTAAGTCTAGGGGACTGATGTCCTCAGATGTTAGGTCCCATAGTGCTCAGAGCCATTTGAACCATTTTTTGTCACATAGCTTCTCTTACGGACGATTGATGTTAAATGTAGCGGGTTTATATAAGCCTCATTATTTGTCATTTGGTAGTACTGCTGGTCTGAAATATGTAATTTTTCAATTCATACAGAAATCGCTATCTCGAATTAATCGATACTAACCACAATACTTCGAGCCTTAAGCTTTAGCTTACAAACACTACATTCTCCAATAGATCTTTACCTCCCGCTTCGTGTTTGTCTTCATTAGCTACTCCGTACCTCCGGTCCTTTAGACTACGGTTGCAATAAACTCCCGGTTAGTAGCAGCCAGTGCGAAGTTGCTCGCCGAACGTGCCTAGTGCCGTGAGCTGTCGGATGTGTGCCGTTACCCCACCGCCCTTCCGCCGCGAACGTCACGTGTGGGAGTAACCGCTCGCCTGAAAAATATTCAATTCCATCCGGTGCGCTCCGACAGTTTCGAATGCAATATAGGACGACGAGCTAGCGCCCGGCTATCGCGGCCAATCCGCTTTGCAATTAATATGGCCGCCCCAGTAAACTGACCCGTCCGAGAGCACACGCGCGGCCGCGTCACAATCGGATCTCGAATAAGTATTAACCCCGCCACACCGCAATTTGCTGATCCGCCTATCTCGGCTGCGAGCTTTCCGTAGACTCGGCCGATCCACAACCGTGCAGAATCTATCCGGAAAATTTTATTCACGCTTGGATTTCCACAATACAGGTTCCGAAGCAGGAACTCTTATTTGCTTGGATGTCCTTTTGGGAGTAGCGTTGGATCGATAATCATTTACAATTTCGCTTACGTATATTACCACGTCTGTCTACAAAGATCCCAGCCGAGGGATCTAGATTCGTGATGTCTATTCTGCTGCGGGGATATGTTTTACACGCAAAGGTTTTCAAAACGTCTGCAACCAGTAGAATTTCGTGGAAGTAGAATTTCATTTCCCATTTCCAGTTTCTAGTCGCCTTGCAGCATATCAACAGAAAGCATAGTTCTTTGTATGAGGGCATTCTGAAAAGTAATGCCACCGAATTTTCTATGTGAGAACTCTTAAATATTTCTGAATACAACAACGTTGTTATCATTTTCAATCGTGAAATAAAAAAAAATTAGCAGGAATTGTTTCTTGTCATATTTTCCAGCAGAGAAATTAACAAGCATGACACAAATTCAAATGAAATATTCTTCTGATGATTCACTAAGGCGTAAAAAGAGGTCCATATATGTGGACGTCAAGTCGCACTTGTCGCGAAAATGTACGGTCACTAGCCCTAGCTTTCTATTTTCTATCCCCTTTCGTCAGTAAACAAGCGTGGCACATTTTTTTTAATGATTCACTAAGTCATATATACATCTTGAGGCAGTAAATTGTATATGCTGAAAATAGGATTCTTAACGTTGTTTTCCACAATATATGATTTCAAATACAGATTTTTGTTGATTGTTTGAAACAGCGTCATAAATGAAAGAAAATGATTATCACTCAGTAATTTCTGGCGATCAATAATTTGCTACTGCCAGTTGTTAAATGTTTACGGTACGTTTTGTAATAAGCCTCGAAACAATTGTTTATCACCATACATAAATACATTCCGCATTTCACGTGCATGTGTTATCTTGAAATTGCAGCCAGGTTTCCTACATTTTGCGGCATTCCTCGCTTCAACAAATTTTGGTAGTCAGTCAACGTCTTAAAACCTAACTTCCTGAAATTGTTGCAACACAGTCCTTCTTGGCTTTTTAGTCACGTTTCCTACGTCATCTACATCTTCACTGATAGAGAGATTCACTGTACAAGGACGTCCACTTTTCCTAGCTACTGACGCGACATCTTAACGTCTTATTGTTTACCAGTATAGAAATAACGGATATTTCCGTAAGACCAAATTTAAAGCAGCAGACTGGCATTGTGAACTGAAGTACACGAACGGGGCCCTTTAGGTAGTGGGTTATTTCATAGTAACGAAAAATTTTACACAAACCTCAACCAATTTTCAATATCTAGAATAGCGAACATTAAGCAAATAGCACTGATTTTCAGTCAAATATTCAGGCACAATAATTACTTACATAGCTTTTAGATATGTAGGAGTAACTATTTTTTACAGACGACGAGCTGTAAACACAGATTAGATTAATATTTGTTCCATAGATCATGAATACGACACTTCGTAATGATTTCGAACGTGTCAGGTTAATAAAAGGTGTCTGTACAAGATATTACATTACACAAAGTACTGCATGACACTAATGTTTAAGTGTTTTTTTTCCTTAATTTATATCTAAAAATTCAGCCGATGAGTAGAAGGAGTTGTCATCTAGAAATTCTTTTAATTTATTTTTAAATGTTAGTTGGCTATCTGTCAGGCTTTTGATGCTGTTTGGTAGGTGACCGAAGACTTTTATGGCAGCATAATTTACCCCTTTCTGTGCCAAAGTCAGATTTAACCCTGCATAGTAAAGATCATCCTTTCTCCTGGTGTTATAGCTATGCACACTGCTATTACTTTTGAAGTGGGTTGGGTTATTAACAACAAATTTCATAAGTGAATATATATACTGTGAGGTTACTGTGAGGATCCCTAGATCCTTAAATAGACGTCTGTACGATGACTGTCGGTGGGCTCCAGCAATTATTCTGATTACACGTTTTTGAGCAATGAATACTTTTCTACTCAACGATGAATTACCCCAGAATGTGATGCCATACGAAAGCAGTGAATGAAAGTAGGCATAGTAAGCTAATTTACTGAGATTCTTATCACCAAAATTACAATAACCCTAATAGCATACGTAGCTGAAGTCAGACATTTCAGCAGACCATCAACGTGTTGCTTCCAGTTTAACCTCTCATCAGTGGACACACACAAAAATTTTGAAAATTCTACCTTTCCTTCAGACTTTTGTTCAAAGTCTATATTTATTACTGGAGTTGTGCCATTTACTGTACAGAACTGTATATACTGTGTTTTATCAAAATTTAAATTTGGATGTTATTTCTATAATTTAAATTTGGATGTTATTACTATACTTGTATCATCAGCAAAATGAACTAATTTTGCATCTTCGTCAATGTGGAATTGTAAGTCATTAATGTATATTAAGAACAGTAAAGGACCAAACACAGAACCCTGTGGGACCCCATACTTGATAGCCCCACAGTTTGAGGAATCAGCTGTTGTTTTAACATTGCATGAACCACTTATTTCAACTTTCTGCATTCTTCCAGTTAAGTATGAATTAAACCATTTGTGCACTGCCCCACTAAAACCATACTGATTTAGCTTATTAAAAGAATTCCATGATTCACACAATCAAAAGCCTTTGAGAGATCACAAAAAATACCAATGGGTGATGTCAGGTTATTCAGAGCATTTAATATTTGATCAGTGAAAGCGTATATAGCATTTTCTGTTGAAAAGCCTTTCTGTAAACCAAACTGACATTTTGTTAGTACTTTATTTTTACAAATATGGGTGGCTACTCTTGAATACATTACTTTCTCAAAAATTTTTGATAGAGCTGTCAGAAGAGAGATTGGGCGGTAGTTGTTGACATCCGACGTATCCCCCTTTTTATGCAAAGGTTTTACAATCGCATATTTCAGTCTATCGGGGTAAACACCCTTCTCCAAAGAGCTATTACATACGTGTCTGAGAATCCTACTTATCTGTGGGGAACCACCTTTAAGTACCTTGCTGGAAATGCCATCAATTCCGTAAGAGCTTTTACTTTTCAGTGGGTTTATTCTTTTACAGATTTCAGAGGGACCGGTTGGTGGAATTAACAGTTTTTTCAAACTGCACAGGTACGGCCTCTTCTATTAATAAACTTGCCTCTTCTGGTGAAGATCTAGATCCTATTTTCTCCACAACATTTAAAAAATGATTATTGAAAATATTTTCAATTTCTGATTGTTTGTTAGTACACTTGTCATTCAGTTTTACGGCACTAAAGTCTTCCTGTGCTCTTGGTCGCCCTGTTTCCCTTTCAGTAATATTCCAAATTGCTTTAATTTTATTATCAGAGTTACTGATCTCAGACTTGATACACATGCTTCTGGACTTTTTAATAACTTTTCTTAGTACCGCACACGACTCGTACCTTGGAAAATGCTACGCTCTGGTTCCACCACTGAGAAACTAGAAGGACCACACTCGTGGACCATCTGTATATATATATATATATATATATATATATATATATATATATATATATATATATATAAAAAATTGCTACACCAAGAAGGAATGCAGATGATAAACGGGTATTCATTGGGCAAATATATTATAATAGGAATGACATGTGATTACATTTTCACGCAAGTTGGGTGCATAGACACTAAGAAATCAGTACCCAGAACAACCACCTCTGGCCGTAATAACGGCCTTGATACGCCTGGGCATTGAGTCAGAGCTTGGATGGCGTGTACAGGTACAGGTGTCCATGCAGCTTCAACACGATACCACAGTTCATCAAGAGTAGTCAGTGGCGTGTTGTGACGAGCCAGTTGCTCGGCCACCATTGACCAGACGTTTTCAATTGGTGAGAGATCTGGAGAATGTGCTGGCTAGGGCAGCACTCTAATATTTTCTGTATCCAGAAAGGCCCGTCTATGACCTGCAACATGCGGTCGTGCATTATCCTGCTGAAATGTAGGGTTTCGCAGGAATCGAATGAATGGTAGAGCCACGGGTAGTAACACATCTGAAATGTAACGTCCACCGTTGAAAGTTCCGTCAATGCAAACAAGAGGTGATCGAGACGTGTAACCAATGGCACCCCATACCATCACGCCGGGTGGTACGCCAGTATGGCGATGACGAATACACGCTTCCAATGTGCATTCACCGCGATGTCGCCAAACACGGATGCGACCATCATGATGCTTTAAAGCGAACCTGGATTCATCCCAAAAAAACAAAAATGACGTTTTGCCATTCATGCACTCGTCGTTGAGTACACAATCGCCGGCGCTCCTGTCTGAGATGCAGCGTCAAGGGTAATCGCAGCCATGGTCTCTGAGCTGATAGTCCATACTGCTGAAAACGTCGTCGAAGTGTTCGTGCAGATGGTTGTTGTCTTGCAAACGTCCCCATCTGTTGACTCAGGGATCGAGACATGGCTGCACGATCCGTTACAGCCATGCGGATAAGATACCTGTCATCTCGACTGCTAGTGATACGAGGCCGTTGGGATCCAGCACGCGATTCCATATTCTGCTAACAGGCATTGGATGTCAACCAACGCGAGCAGCAATGTCGCGATACGATAAACCGCAATCGCGATAGGCTATAATCCGACCTTTATCAAAGTCGGAAACGTGATGGTACGCATTTCCCTCCTTACACGAGGCATCATAACAACGTTTCAACATGCAACACCTGTCAACTGCTGTTTGTGTATGAGAAATCGGTTGGAATCTTTCCTCATGTCAGCACGTTGTAGGTGTCGCCACCGGAGCCAACCTTGTGTGAATGCTGTGAAAAGCTAATCATTTGCATATCACAGCATCTTCCTACTGTCGGCTAAATTTCGCGGCAGTAGCACGTCATCTTCGTGGTGTAGCAGTTTTATTGGCCAGTAGTATATATCCACATGTGATGGCCGAGGGAGCGAAAACATTCAGCATCTTTACTCTTCATGTCTACATATTTGCAGCCATCTGGCGCTAGACGGCTCCAAATTGGCGGTGTGCAACGTAGCTACGTCGGTGCTGTAATCGAGTTCCGAATTCGAAGACTTGGTCCACACATGATGGAGCACCCTCTCCTTCATCATGACGGTGACACACCATACACGAACGCTGCGGCATCTGCAGCAGTCCGACGCCTCGGTTTGACTGTCATCGATCATCCTGCATACAGTCCCCACTTAGTCGCATCCTGTTTTCAAAACAACACCTTAGAGGAATTAACTTTGATAGCGATAACGTGGTGCAAACAGAGGTGAAGTTGTGACTCCATCAAGGAAGTGATTCTATAGCGACGGTATCAACGAACTGGTCCCTCGTTGGCGGATATGTGTTGTATATCAGGGTGATTATTTTGAGAAATAAATATGTAGATATGAGGAATAAAGCTGTAGAATATTAATAACTTTTCATTTGTTTAAAAAGCTTTACGAATTTTTCACATAAAAAATTCAGAGGCATACTACATTCTTGCTAGTTACTTCATAAACCAGCTTAGAGCTTAGAGTAAATGGTGCAAATTTTAATTATACTATTGCTTTATTTCTACATTAATTCTCTGCGAAGCACTGTATAGTCCATGGACATGCGTACTTCCCAGTATACCACGAAATAAGTTATTTCCGTACCCACATGTAGCGGGTGGGAAGAATGATTAGCTTATCTGCTTCTAATGCCTGCTGTGACTACATTATGTTATAGTGATCTGTAGGGGCGGTAAATAAGGGGCAGGTTCTTCGCCTAATACTGGCTTCTACCCTTTGTAAGTAGGCATTCACGGGGTATCTGACTTCCATCGTCAAGAGCCTACCATTACAGGTTTTCAGCATTGCTGCTCTTCATCGTATTCGTTCAGTATCACCTTTACTCCTTTTCGGTACTGGTAGCACAAGTACTTTACAAACAATCTGGGCTGAGGACTGAATGAAATTTCTTTGTACCCTGTGAGTGAACCGAAATCTGACACCTGCATTACATGGAAATATAAGTGCTATGTGGCTCAACTCATTGTTCAAAACAATGCAATTCTGACAAATATAAAGTCATTAACAACTGATAGAAGGCGACTTGCGGGAAGATCGAGTTGAGTTCCGTAAAAATATAAAAGCACAAAAGAAAGTACCGACCCTACGACGAATTTTCGATGACAGACTAAAGAAAAGTAGTTCATAATTTATAGTATTCCTTAATTTACAGAAAGAGTTCGACAATGTTGATTGTACTCTGTTGAATTTTGAATGAAATACAGAGAGGAAAAAGGTGTTTAAAACTTGTACACAAACCGGATTGCTCTTATATGAGTTGAAGGACATGGAAGGGAAGCAGTAGTTGAGGAACACTGGATTACAGCCAGTCCTCCACGTTATTCGGTCTGTTCGTTGAGCAAGCCTTAAAGGAAACCGACGAGAACTTTAGAAAAGGTATTTAAGTAGAGAAAGAAGAATTAGAAACTTTGACAACAATGAACTTGGAAGAACAGCTGAACAGAATGCAAAATCTCTTGAAAAGAGTTTATAAGCGAATGTATAATAGTAGTGACTGAGTGTAATGCAATGAAATCAGTTGACGCTGAGGGGAATTAGATAGGAAAGGAAACATTAAAAGTAGGAAACTGGTTTTGTATTTTGAACAGCAATATAGACGGCTATGGCAAAAGTGAAAGAGATATAAATGTTGACAGGAAAGAACAAGATAAGCTTTCATGAAAAAGGGAAACGTAATATTTAATGAAAATTTATGTGTTATGACACCGTTTCTGGAAATGTTTGTCAGCAGTGTATCATTATATGGAAGAGGAACATAAACGACAATCACTACTCACAATAAGAGAATAGAAAGTTTATAAATTTAATGTTCCAGTAGAATGCTGTACTTAAATGGGCAGATCAGGTAACTAATGAAGAGATACAGCGTCGACCTGATGATAAAATGGTCCCATTTCTTCTTTTAGTCATCAGTCTGCTGACTGGTATGACGCGGCCCGCCACGAATTTCTATCCTGTGCCAACCTCCTCAGTTATTTGCTGGACGTGTTCCAATCTCTGTCTGCTCCCACAGTTTTTACCCTCTACAGTTACCTCTAGTACCATGGAACTTATTACCTGATGTTTTAACAGGTGTCCTATCATCTTGTCCCTTCTTCTAGTCAGTGTTTTCCATATATTCCTTTCCGCGCCGATTCTGCGGAGAACCTCATCATTACTTAAATTATCAGTGCACCAAATTTTCAGTATTCTTCTGTAACACCACACCTGTATTCCTTCGATTCTCGTCTGTTCTGGTTTTCCCACAGTCCATGTTTCACTACCATACAATGCTGCGCTCCAGATGTACATTCTCAGATATTTCTGCCTGTGTACGATACTAGTACACTTTTCTTGGTCAGAAACGTCCTTTTCGGCAGTGATAGTCCGCTTTTTATGTCCTTCTTGCTCTGTCCATCACGGGTAATATTGCTGCCTAAGCAGCAGAATTATTTAAATTCGTCTAGTTAGTGATCCCCAAGTCCGATGTTACAGTTTTCGCTGTTTTCATTTCTGCTACTTCTCGTTACTTTTCTCGATTTACTCTCAATCCATATTCTGTACCCGTTAGACTGTTCATACCATCAGCAGACCCTGTAATTCTTATTCACTTTCACTGAGGATAGAAGTCATCATTGATATCTTTCACCCTGAATTTTAATCCCGCACTTGAGCCTTCCTTTTATTTCCGAAGGGGAAAGCCGATTCATAACGAACTATTAAACAAATATTGTTGCGAAACATTAATATTGGTACTCAAATTTTTAATAATTCGAAAAGTGGCTATTTTTCAAGTGGAGGGGAGTTTGTATGTGTTAGGGAGGACGGAGGGGCAGAGAATTTTAGGCTAGCGTGATCAACTCCATCATAAAAGTCTCTGGACAGGCGACAACAACATAGACAATAAAATCGATAGTACGAATAGCAGTTACGATCTTTGTGCAAGCGAAAGGACAGAATTAAAAAAAAATATAGATAAGTTATGTAATTAGGAAAAAAATATTGAACGAATAAAGTGGGCATGCGAAGTAAAACTTAAGCACAAAAAATAAAAATGGAACCAAACAAAATAATGCACCTGGTCATACGATGAAGTGGAGCGAGAAGACTAAGGAAACAGTAACCATGTAAGGGAAGACAATAAAGGGCGTCATGCCATTACCAATAGAAGGGCTCGCTCAAAGAAAAATGTGAAAAAGAAACAGATTGTACGGAGCAAAGGATGTGGAGTCCTGCACCTCGAATTCCTATACTACAGCTAAGATTTAACTTTTCCATGGTTTCGGGAAATCACTTACAGCGAGTGTTGGAATGGATCACTTGAACTAAGAAATGTGTGATTCATTTCCTGATCCTAGTCCAATGTGAGCTCGTGCTGAAACTATAAAAACCTCACTAACTGGTATATTGCAAGAAAAGATAATTAGTACACCTGGAAAGACGACGTCGATTTTGATCCAATTACGGCATATGGCATCCAGGGGATAGTAGAGATCCTAATACTAATTCCAACGTCACCTGCCAACAGATAGCGTAGTGGCATAGCTACCAGAACAGGAAATGCTCACAGCCAGAACGCTCAGTGTGGTGCAAACGTGCGAAGCAAGCAGGCTATCATGCCACGGAAAGGCACTCGTGCTTCCTACAGCCATCTGAGCGAGTTTGAAAGGAGTCAAATTCTGTCTTTCAGAGTGGCAGAATGGTCCTTTCGGAAACTCCCCACACAAGCTGTAAGTGCTGCTGCAGCGATGCAGGTATCGTTGATCACATGAAAATTTTCGCACCTGTAGCCGAGGTTCTGTTCCAACAGGCTAATGCTCGCCCACACACTCCCCGTGAAACTCAACGTGCTCTGCAAGAATTGCGGCAACTTTCCTGGCCAGCACGATCTTCGGATCTGCCTCCAATCGAGCACATGTGGAATATGATGGGACGAAAAGTGACTCTTGGGACTTTTCAACCAACAACTCTTTACTGAACTACAAAAGCAGGTAGACGAGGAGTGGCATAGCGTATCCCAGGACAGTAATCGACGCCTATAAGATCGACTGGATGTCAGCTCTACACTGCCGCTCCTGGAGTGTACACCACGTACTAATGCGGGTGTTTCAGCACGAGTCGATAACTGGTACCTCAAAAACACTTGTGCCATTTATATGGAAGTGTAATCATTTCATGTACTCCATATGCACTGTTGCAACAATAAATCTTGCATGCATTGGAAACCTCTAAAAGGATGCACTATTTTTTCCGGAAATTTATTTTTATTCTTAAGGAAAACTGCTACTATACTTTGACAGCCGATAATATTGAGATATTTTTTACTATTTTTACCATACTCAAGTTC
Organism: Schistocerca nitens; assembly: GCF_023898315.1. Lineage (NCBI taxonomy): Eukaryota > Metazoa > Arthropoda > Insecta > Orthoptera > Acrididae > Schistocerca > Schistocerca nitens. The sequence continues at coordinate 285,337,023 of NC_064619.1, forward strand.
TTAACTTTAAGAGTTTCACCGAAGAAAATAACTCAAGCAATGAATAATACAAGAACCATGTAGTATTATGTTTTGCGGGTTATAGGTACATGGCAATCTTATTTGGAAAACGCGCTGTCTGCTGCATTAGTAATATGGTCAGTTACTATTACAGGTTTGCTTATAAAAGTGGAAACAAGGTATTCTGCATACTTCCATTCGCTGCTGACTTATGCAGTAATTTTTTGGAGGAAATGAAATTACAGGGATACTATTTTCAGATCATGGAATCTTATTATAAGAATTACATCTGGTGTTAGTTCTAGAACCTCCTGCAAAGAACCCTTCAAAAGACACTTGATCTATTATACCTGCTTTATAATATATATAAAAGTCTTTGGAAATATATTATACTTTCTATTACAAAAATAACATCTGTGTAAACATAGAACCTGCAAAGGGGTTAGTACAAATAGGTGTCACATACACGGGGACACAAGTGTTCTACAAACTGAGATTACATATTAAATATCTCGTAGACAATGTTGTGGAATCTAAAACTGAATTCAACGATAATCTGTTGAACAATTCCTTCTATTGCATTGAAAAGAACCTTCATAGCAACTGCCGAATCAGTTATTTCAAATACATTATAGGCCTCCTCTCGCTGTATTGCTATCCTCACTCTTTGTTGCCTTTATGTCATTTCTTTATTTCGTCAGGATTGTATAACAGAAATATGGTTGATAAAAGCTGCTGTATCATAACGCTGAAACACACTAAATTAAAGAAAAAGTAATTTTCTGATTGTTCAAAGGGGCTCGTATATTATACTAAACTCATCATAAACAACTGTCTACTATGTATATGAAGACAGTAAATGTTCTCGAAAGAACGGATACTGTTGATGACCGTGCAGCTTTTCCCTGGAATAAATGATGACTAACTGAAACCCTCAGCTGCCGACAGGTGTTGTTGATATACCTCGATGTGGACAGCTGAAAATGTGTGCTCCGACCGGGACTCGAACCCGGGATCTCCTGCTTACATGGCAGACGCTCTATCCGTCTGAGCCACCGAGAACACAGATGAATAGCGCGACTGCAGGGACTTATCCCTTGCACGCTTCCCGTGAGACTCACATTCCCAACTGTTCACATATGTAATGTACCTTGTAGACATTTGCCCATCCACTCATTAGGCGCACGCTTTGGCGATTCCCGTAAGAGTTTGGGCAACCTGTGCGCATTCGCACAGACGAAGGTCAATAGCTGGGTAGCCTTTAACTATATATACACTCCTGGAAATGGAAAAAAGAACACATTGACACCGGTGTGTCAGACCCACCATACTTGCTCCGGACACTGCGAGAGGGCTGTACAAGCAATGATCACACGCACGGCACAGCGGACACACCAGGAACCGCGGTGTTGGCCGTCGAATGGCGCTAGCTGCGCAGCATTTGTGCACCGCCGCCGTCAGTGTCAGCCAGTTTGCCGTGGCATACGGAGCTCCATCGCAGTCTTTAACACTGGTAGCATGCCGCGACAGCGTGGACGTGAACCGTATGTGCAGTTGACGGACTTTGAGCGAGGGCGTATAGTGGGCATACGGGAGGCCGGGTGGACGTACCGCCGAATTGCTCAACACGTGGGGCGTGAGGTCTCCACAGTACATCGATGTTGTCGCCAGTGGTCGGCGGAAGGTGCACGTGCCCGTCGACCTGGGACCGGACCGCAGCGACGCACAGATGCACGCCAAGACCGTAGGATCCTACGCAGTGCCGTAGGGGACCGCACCGCCACTTCCCAGCAAATTAGGGACACTGTTGCTCCTGGGGTATCGGCGAGGACCATTCGCAACCGTCTCCATGAAGCTGGGCTACGGTCCCGCACACCGTTAGGCCGTCTTCCGCTCACGCCCCAACATCGTGCAGCCCGCCTCCAGTGGTGTCGCGACAGGCGTGAATGGAGGGACGAATGGAGACGTGTCGTCTTCAGCGATGAGAGTCGCTTCTGCCTTGGTGCCAATGATGGTCGTATGCGTGTTTGGCGCCGTGCAGGTGAGCGCCACAATCAGGACTGCATACGACCGAGGCACACAGGGCCAACACCCGGCATCATGGTGTGGGGAGCGATCTCCTACACTGGCCGTACACCACTGGTGATCGTCGAGGGGACACTGAATAGTGCACGGTACATCCAAACCGTCATCGAACCCGTCGTTCTACCATTCCTAGACCGGCAAGGGAACTTGCTGTTCCAACAGGACAATGCACGTCCGCATGTATCCCGTGCCACCCAACGTGCTCTAGAAGGTGTAAGTCAACTACCCTGGCCAGCAAGATCTCCGGATCTGTCCCCCATTGAGCATATTTGGGACTGGATGAAGCGTCGTCTCACGCGGTCTGCACGTCCAGCACGAACGCTGGTCCAACTGAGGCGCCAGGTGGAAATGGCATGGCAAGCCGTTCCACAGGACTACATCCAGCATCTCTACGATCGTCTCCATGGGAGAATAGCAGCCTGCATTGCTGTGAAAGGTGGATATACACTGTACTAGTGCCGACATTGTGCATGCTCTGTTGCCTGTGTCTATGTGCCTGTGGTTCTGTCAGTATGATCATGTGATGTATCTGACCCCAGGAATGTGTCAATAAAGTTTCCCCTTCCTGGGACAATGAATTCACGGTGTTCTTATTTCAATTTCCAGGAGTGTATGAAGACAGTAACTGTTCTCGAAAGAACAGATACTGTTGATGACCGTGCAGCTTTTCCCTGGAATAAATGATGACTAACTGAAACCCTCAGCTGCCGACAGGTGTTGTTGATATACCTCGATGAGGACAGCTGAAAAGGAGATCCCGGGTTCGAGTCCCGGTCGGGGCACACATTTTAAGCTGTCCACATCGAGGTATATCAACAACACCTGTGGACAGCTGAAGGTTTCAGTTAGTCATCATTTATTCCAGGGAAAAGCTGCACGGTCATCAACAGTATCTGTTCTTTCGAGAACAGTTACTGCCTCCATATACACTCCTGGAAATGGAAAAAAGAACACATTGACACCGGTGTGTCAGACCCACCATACTTGCTCCGGACACTGCGAGAGGGCTGTACAAGCAATGATCACACGCACGGCACAGCGGACACACCAGGAACCGCGGTGTTGGCCGTCGAATGGCGCTAGCTGCGCAGCATTTGTGCACCGCCGCCGTCAGTGTCAGCCAGTTTGCCGTGGCATACGGAGCTCCATCGCAGTCTTTAACACTGGTAGCATGCCGCGACAGCGTGGACGTGAACCGTATGTGCAGTTGACGGACTTTGAGCGAGGGCGTATAGTGGGCATGCGGGAGGCCGGGTGGACGTACCGCCGAATTGCTCAACACGTGGGGCGTGAGGTCTCCACAGTACATCGATGTTGTCGCCAGTGGTCGGCGGAAGGTGCACGTGCCCGTCGACCTGGGACCGGACCGCAGCGACGCACGGATGCACGCCAAGACCGTAGGATCCTACGCAGTGCCGTAGGGGACCGCACCGCCACTTCCCAGCAAATTAGGGACACTGTTGCTCCTGGGGTATCGGCGAGGACCATTCGCAACCGTCTCCATGAAGCTGGGCTACGGTCCCGCACACCGTTAGGCCGTCTTCCGCTCACGCCCCAACATCGTGCAGCCCGCCTCCAGTGGTGTCGCGACAGGCGTGAATGGAGGGACGAATGGAGACGTGTCGTCTTCAGCGATGAGAGTCGCTTCTGCCTTGGTGCCAATGATGGTCGTATGCGTGTTTGGCGCCGTGCAGGTGAGCGCCACAATCAGGACTGCATACGACCGAGGCACACAGGGCCAACACCCGGCATCATGGTGTGGGGAGCGATCTCCTACACTGGCCGTACACCACTGGTGATCGTCGAGGGGACACTGAATAGTGCACGGTACATCCAAACCGTCATCGAACCCATCGTTCTACCATTCCTAGACCGGCAAGGGAACTTGCTGTTCCAACAGGACAATGCACGTCCGCATGTATCCCGTGCCACCCAACGTGCTCTAGAAGGTGTAAGTCAACTACCCTGGCCAGCAAGATCTCCGGATCTGTCCCCCATTGAGCATATTTGGGACTGGATGAAGCGTCGTCTCACGCGGTCTGCACGTCCAGCACGAACGCTGGTCCAACTGAGGCGCCAGGTGGAAATGGCATGGCAAGCCGTTCCACAGGACTACATCCAGCATCTCTACGATCGTCTCCATGGGAGAATAGCAGCCTGCATTGATGCGAAAGGTGGATATACACTGTACTAGTGCCGACATTGTGCATGCTCTGTTGCCTGTGTCTATGTGCCTGTGGTTCTGTCAGTGTGATCATGTGATGTATCTGACCCCAGGAATGTGTCAATAAAGTTTCCCCTTCCTGGGACAATGAATTCACGGTGTTCTTATTTCAATTTCCAGGAGTGTATATAGTTAAAGGCTACCCAGCTATTGACCTTCGTCTGTGCGAATGCGCACAGGTTGCCCAAACTCTTACGGGAATCGCCAAAGCGTGCGCGAGTAATGGGTGGATGGGAAAATGTCTACATATGTGGACAGTTGGGAATGTGAGTCTCATGAGAAGCGTGCAAGGGATAAGTCCCGGCAGTCGCGCTATTCATCTGCGTCCTCGGTGGCTCAAATGGACCAGCTGATCACGGACCTCGTATTGCCGGGTGGTAGGGTCGTACTGACTCAGGCCGCGGTTACAGAAGCCTTTGCAGATCACTATCGCCAGTTTTACGACGAGGTGAATACAGAGGAAGAGGACGCGGACGATCACGACATACTGCAGCACGTGTCGCACACCCTTGACAATGCAGAAGCGGCGACGCTGTTAGGTGGAATTACACGGGACGACATCGAGGACGCGCTTAACAAGGGAGCACTCAACAAATCTCCCGGGCCAGACGGACTGCCGCTCGAGTTTTATCGGACTTTCCGCGATCTAATGATGCCCCGATGGATCAGCATGTACCAAGAACCGATGACCCCCGGTTCCCACGTGCCACCTGCATTCGTGGAAGGTCTCCTTATACCGATACACAAGCCTTCCAGAGGTCGGACGGTCGAGGACTACAGGCCCATTACAATGCTCAACTCGGACTATAAACTCTTCGCCCGACTACTCGCCAGCCGCATAAAGCAGGTTCTGCCCCTACTCCTCTCAATGGAGCAAACGACACAGGGCGGAGTGACCAACATGCAAACGGCAACCAGCAAATGCAGGGATTTAATAGCCATCGCCACATGCTGTCGCCTTCGAGCTGCTCTGATCTCCATTGATTTCGACCACGCCTTTGACAGAGTTCACCACAAATTCCTTCTGTCCGTTATGGCCCGCATGGGCTTCCCGCCTGACTTTCTCGACATCTTTCAGCGCCTTTTCCGTGGAGCTGCATCCCGTGTACTGGTGAATGGACGGATTGCGGGTCCCTTTCCGATCCGACGGTCAGTTCGCCAAGGATGCCCACTCTCCATGATCCTTTACGCGATCGCACTCGAACCACTTGTCGGAGGGTTGAAAAACAGGCTCTCGGGAATGTCATTGAGGGATCACACCTTTCACTGCAGGATATATGCTGATGACCTTCTATTACTTGTCCGATCTGGCGACGAGGTACGATCGGTGATACAATGGATCAATCGCTATGGATTGGCAGCGGGCAGCCTCATGAATGTGGCCAAGTCGGCAGCGATGCCGATTGGGAGAGGTCTACAGGAGGACGCTTTAGCCCCACTCCCACTAGTTAACAAGATCCGGTTCTTGGGCATAACATTTACACAGGATGTGCGCCGCACGGCTGCAATGAACTATGCACGATTACTACAGGCCATACGCACAAAAGTTCGCCGGAACTTACTTCGACGGATGGACCTCCTACAGCGTGTGGAATACCTCAACCTTCACGTGGTGACTAAGATGATCCACATGGCCCAGGTCCTACCGATATCGACAGCGATGGCACACAGATTGCAAGCGGCGTTTGGATATTACCTTACCGCCGGACACCTATTCAAAGTCCGCTACGAAACACTCACCCTCCTTCCGCGTGATGGCGGACTGGGACTTATAAATGTACGAGCAAGAGCTACAGCGTTATACTTGTGCACAATGATCGAATTGTGGACCCACAAAGATGCTTCCCTTACGGGACGTCTGTTAGAGGAATTGCTGCCGGCGTCTCTTCTGCCACCTGTCACGGTTGCGCACATTACACCTTCACTCTCGCACCTCTCGGCATTTATTCTTGAATATAGTTACGTGCACCCAGACCTTCCCAACGCTCGCACTCCCTAGGCGAGAGACGTTTACAGACTGCTGCTGAGGTCCATACCTCGGAATGTGATTGAGAGGAAGAGCCCTACGACCCTATGGCCGGCTGTGTGGAGAGCGGTCCAGAAGCCGTTCCTCCCCACGCGGGTACGAGCCGCGTGGTACCAGGTGGTGAACGGGAAGGTTGTGACACGACAACGGCTGCACGCTATTGGGATGACGGATTCCCCCCTTTGCCCACGTTGCCACCTCGTGGATACTGACGAACACCGTTTAACATGTGGATCGGCGTTAGAGGTATGGCTGCTAGTGCAGAAGATCCTCGCCTGCTACCTCCGTATTGCGCCTCGCACAATTGAGCCACGGCTCCTCCTTAGTCCAGAGGATACTTACTTCCCACCTGCGAAGACTCACGCTCTCACATGGTTTAAAGGCATGTCCATATACTACCTCTTTCGCCATGATGAGAAGATGGTGCTTGATTACTGGCAATTTCTCCAGGACAGTCATAGCACACTTGAGTGTACACCCCGATACCGACAGCTATTCGCGAACTATTAGCGCAGTGTCTCCGACAACCCCCCTCACAGTTGGGGAGTACCGGGCAGAGGATGACCGCCGACATGGGGCTCCACACGCCGCGAAATGTTGTAACAATTTGGAACATAGAATCTGTACGCCGAGGGGCCATGCCCATGGAATGGCGTGCGGGATTTGGTTACATTTTTCTTTCGTTATTATCTATCATCACACTATTAGTTTCAAATTGTTTTTCATAGTTTAGAAGAAACTCTTGTTCTGTTGTTGCTACGGCTGTAATTTTCTGTCCATGTAATAAAAAAATAAAAATAAAAAAAAGGCGTTGGGTTAGTAAGCGAAAGGTTAAGAGTTCAAACCTTGTGCGATGCTAAACATTTTCTTTGTTTAAAAAAAAAAAAAAAGTCGGCAGAGCACTTGCCTGCGAAACGCAAAGGTTAAAAAAAAAGGTAGCGTCTAAAAAAAAGAAAAAATGGATAGAGCGTCTGCCATGTAAGCAGGAGATCCCGGGTTCGAGTCCCGGTCGGGGCACACATTTTCAGCTGTCGACATCGAGGTATATCGTCAACACCTGTCGGCAGCTGAGGGTTTCAGTTAGTCATCATTTATTGTCTACTATGTACCGCGATTACTGTCCGTATTTTATATTTAGTGAAGGTAAACAACGCATTTACTTCCATTCCACCAGCGTCGTTAAGTTTTCGCACTTTTCTTTGCGACAGCTAGGTAGCTATTTCTGATTATTGTAGTTCGTAAAAAACGGAAATATGCTCTCCATGCTTATATGTCAGCCAGTACTGTATGTGGCTCCTATCATCGACCAAATATCTCTCTTGCGAAATGGGAGACCAGACATGCCGCTTTGGTCGGCCCGAGTATTATTCGAGCATCAGAGTCCCAGAACCATCTCTTGAGAATTGAAGAAAAAGCTCACTTGTCACGCACCACTATTTTCCGACGTCGCCGTTACGTGATAAAACAGCAATCTAAGAGTTTTAGGGATAGTAGTTACGGTCTTGTTCAGGGGTATGTGGGGAGCCGGGTTTAATATGACGATGGTTGTTTATTGTTGTTCGTTCTTGTTCGCCGTCTTTTTCACGCGAGCCTGGCCATTAATTTTGTGGTCAGGTGGAGAACATACTGACCTTAGTTTCCAGTCTGCACGGCCACATTTCGGTCCAGCCCACTGAAGGAAATGTTTCTACTCTATTTCTACTTAGCGGGATCAGGACTATGATTATAAATGAAGGAAGAAAGTTCTAGTTCAAACATACATAAGTATCTCACTCACAACACTTTGAAAATCACTGTATTTAATTGACAGTAAATCTCTCTATCCTAGACAGCACAACTATCAGTTCAGAGGCAAATTCTACAGTACGTTCCTACCAAACTGTCTTTCGCCCTCACTACCAACACTCCGATATATATTCGAGATAAATGCTCGCTACAAAAGTGAAAATAATATTCGCCACTTGCGACGCGGAGTTCTAATTATCACGGACAGCACGTTAACAGTTACTTTAGCAAAATCTAAGCGATCCAGGACGGTGTACAGTCATCGAGAATTCACTATCAGTTATTACAAAAAATACGCGTTTTGTCACATTCAGTCTCTGACCGGATGCCTATTAGCCCTAAACGGTATTCAACTCACACGAATACTTTTCACAATTCAGAAATTTTCGGTTAATTCCAATGACTCACTTTATGTCACGAATTTTCCATGTGTTATCGCACCTCATCTTCTCTTTTCTTCTTCTCTCTTCTCTGTATGTATAAACTGAAGCTTTCCACTCGTTTTTGTTGCATGTGTATACTAATCTGAAGGACTTCTCTAAGGATTTTGATCCGTTTTTTATTAATAGACTGATTCACGAGGAAGATTGGTGCATATAATTCATAAGTTGAAATTGGCTGAATTATGATGAATTCAAGTCCGCCGTTACTGTGAAAACGATGGCATTGCCATCTAGTGGTATAGACGCCGCAACTCCCGAGAGCAGCGAAGCTTTAGTGGAATGCAAGTCGGACCTCGTGGGTCTAGCGCATGCCTGTAAACTGAAACATAGTGGGATCGAGACTCAGACGGCTCACAGATTTTTATCTCTATTATTTAACCTAGAAATCACCTCTCGATGATGACCACATTCGTCAGAAATGTAACGTGCCTCGGATTTCAAGTTAAACTATCATCTTTCTCTACCTATATACACTGACGTAAAAAAATTGCAACTTCAAGAAGAAGTTTTGCAATATGAATGGAAATTGGCAGGCTTGTTTCTACATCTGAGAGATGATGTCTACTCAAATTTCGCGCCAGTCCTATAAGAGTGGCGCTAACTGCAATACTACGAGAATGTAAATCAGGTTTGCTTTAAATGTATCCTGTAATGGTCGTGAGCACTTGTTACCTTTGAGATTGGACATTGTTTGTTGATGTTAGTGAAGAATGCCTTTAAGGCGACAAAGAAGCCATTATCAACACCTCACTGAGTTTGAACAAGGTCGTGTAATAGGGCGACGGGAAGCAACATATTTCTTCTACGATATTGCTGAAAGAATTGGCAGGAATGTAGCCACTGTAAACGATTGCTGGCAGCTGTGATCACGAGAATGTGTAGTTGCAAGGAGACTGGGCTCTGGACGGCTACGTGGCACTACCGAGACGAAACACCATATGTTGCTCTGGCGCATCTCAGTGCATCTGCAGCAGCAATCTGAGCAGCAGTTGGCACCGCAGTGACGCAACGAACTGTTACAAATCTGTTACTTCCAGGACAGTTCCGAGTCAGTCACCCTGTTGCATGCATTCCACTGAAACCAAACCGCCGCCATTTGCGACTTCAGTGATATCAAGCGAGAGATCGTTGTAGGAAAAAAGGGATGTCTGTTGAGTTTTCTGATGAAAGCTTGTTCTGCCTCGGTGCCAGCAATGGCCGTTTGTAGATTAGATGGAGGTCAGTTGAGGGCCTGCAATCTACCTGTCTTCGTGCTAGACACACTGGACCTACACAACGAGCTGTGGGCTAGGGGTGCGATTTCGTATAACAGTGGGAGCACTCTCGTGTGTGTCCCGCGCACTCTGAATTCAATTTTGTATGTCAATCTGGTATTTCTAGCTGTTGCCTGCCAGTCTGGAACAGCATTCCGGAGAGTATTTTCCAACAGCATAACGCTCGCTCGCATACCGCTGTTGTAACGTAGTATACACCATAGAGTGTCGAGGTGTTTCCTTAATCTGCTAGATCACCAGATCTGTCTAGAATCGAGCGCATATGGTAGAGGAAAGGTGCCTAATATGAGACACACTTTTGTAAACCCATTTGAAAGACCTAAAAGTAAGTGCAATTGTATTTTTTATGATTATAATAATATCTTACATTATTTAATTTATCATACAATTATCGTATTTGCAATAATAAACAATCTTTCAGAGTACCTAATAAATGTTCACAAGAAGGAATTTGGTAGAAATGAGATCAAGGTTTCCTAATATGAGACAGTAATAATATATTGCTTTAATTATTTTATTACAGAATAATAACATATGAATATACAATTTTTACATGTTCATTCAATTGTGCTATCCTTCACTCATTTCACACTACTTAGCTTTATATTAACGACACCCGGGACAAACAAAATTGTCTTCTGTGACACCGCAATCTTCATGAGCCCAGCGATAACATTTCGTACACTGTGCCCATTTCTCCCCGTGTTTGTCTTCAGAAAAGCGCCCAGTAAAAACAGACGCTCTGCGTCATTGTCATCACTGCTGTCTGAATCGCCACTGTCATCACGATGGACATCGGATGCCTCGTCACTAGACGATTCTTCTGCTTTAGGTCTACGATTTGAAGATTTTCCACTCTTCTCCCCAGATAACTTTCTGGCTGCTTTCTTGGCTTCAGCCTCTGGTTTCTTCTGTTTAGATTCTTGCAGTTGCTTCGCATAAGGAGTTGAAGTTAGTAACGCAGCAGAGCACGAACGCGATGTTTGACCTTTTTGACTCTCTCCAGGTGGTTTTGCGATATGTTGGAGAGGTCTGATGTCTGCCGGGCTGACACCTTGATCATCACCGTCAGTAGTTTCATTTTAGTTTTTGGCATCTCTTTCCTGAAGAGCGTCAGCATGGCGATGAACTGAAAATTCATGTTCCCTAAAGATGTTTCTGTTGCATGGGATGAGAGCTGTTTTTCTGAAGTCATTCGCAGATGCTTCCATTGTTGCTGTTCGGCTGCAAGCTGCCCCAATAACCTGGCTGTTAAGAATGGGGTGATAACACGACCTGGGTTACTTGCCAACCACGTTTCTATCTCTTGGGCATAGTAGGTTTTCAAAGGCGCCATACATCCGACGTGAAGTGGCTGCATTTTATGCGTTGAGTGAAGTGACCCCCCCCCCCCATGAACCATGCACCTTGCCGCTGGTGGGGAGGCTTGCGTGACTCAGCGATACATATAGCCGTACCGTAGGTGCAACCACAACGGAGGGGTATCTGTTGAGAGGCCAGACAAAAGTGTGGTTCCTGAAGAGGGGCAGCACCCTTTTCAGTAGTTGCAAGGGCAACAGTCTGGATGATTGACTGATCTGGCCTTGGAACACTAACCAAAACGGCCTTGCTGTGCTGGTACTGCGAACGGTTGAAAGCAAGGGGAAACTACGGCCGTAATTTTTCCCGAGGGCATGCAGCTTTACTATATGGTTAAATGATGATAGCGTCCTCTTGGGTAAAACATTCCGGAGGTAAAATAGTCCCCCATTCGGATCTCTGGGCGGGGACTACTCAAGAGGATGTCGTTATCAGGAAAAAGAAAACTGGCGTTCTACGGATCGGATCGTGGAATGTCAGACCCTTAATCGGGCAGGTAGGTTAGAAAATTTGAAAAGGGAAATGGATAGGTTAAAGTTAGATATAGTGGGAATTAGTGAAGTTCGGTGGCAGGAGGAACAAGACTTCTGGTCAGGTGACTACAAGGTTATAAACACAAAATCAAATAGGGGTAATGCAGGAGTAGGTTTAATAATGAATAGGAAAATAGGAATGCGGGTAAGCTACTACAAACAGCATAGTGAACGAATTATTGTGACAAAGATAGACACGAAGCCCACGCCTACTACAGTAGTACAAGTTTACATGCCAACTAGCTCTGCAGATGACGAAAAAATTGATCAAATGTATGATGAAATAAAAGAAATTATTCAGATAGTGAAGGGCGACGAAAATTTAATAGTCATGGGTGACTTGAATTCCGTAGTAGGAAAAGTGAGAGAAGGAAATGTAGTAGGTGAATATGGATTGGGGCTAAGAAATGAAAGAGGAAGCCGTCTGGTAGAATTTTGCACAGAGCATAAGTTAATCATAGCTAATACTTGGTTCAAGAATCATAAAAGAAGGTTGTATACATTGAAGAATCCTGGAGATACTAAAAGGTATCAGATAGATTATATAATGGTAAGACAGAGATTTAGGAACCGGGTTTTAAATTGTAAGACATTTCCAGGAACAGATGTGGACACTGACCACAATCTATTGGTTATGATCTGTAGATTAAAACTGAAGAAACTGCAAAAAGGTGGGAATTTAAGGAGATGGGACCTGGATAAACAGACTAAGCCAGAGGTTGTACAGAGTTTCAGGGAGAGCATAAGGGAACAAATGACAGGAAGGGGGGAAAGAAATACAGTAGAAGAAGAATGGGTAGCTCTGAGGGATTAAGTAGTGAAGGCAGCAGAGGATCAAGTAGGTAAAAAGACGAGGGCTAGTAGAAATCCTTGGGTAACTGAAGAAATATTGAATTTAATTGATGAAAGGAGAAAATATAAAAATGCAGGCAAAAAGGAATACAAACATCTCAAAAATGAGACCGACAGGAAGTGCAAAATGGCTAAGCAGGCGTGGGTAGACGACATATGTAAGGATGTAGAGGCTTATCTTACTAGGGGTTAGATAGATACTGCCTACAGGAAAGTTAAAGAGACCTTTGGAGAAAAGAGAACCTCTTGTATGAATATCAAGAGCTCATATGGAAACCCAGTTCTAAGCAAAGAAGGGAAAGCAGAAATGTGGAAGGAGTATATAGAGGGTTTATACAAGGGCGATGTACTTGAGGACAATATTATGGAAATGGAAGAGGAGGTAGATGAAGATGAAATGGGAGATACGATACTGCGTGAGGAGTTTGACAGAGCACTGAAAGACCTGAGTGGAAACAAGGCCCCCGGAGTAGATAACATTCCATTAGAACTACTGACGGCCTTGGGAGAGCCAGTCCTGACAAAAATCTACCATCTGGTCAACAATGTATGAAACAGGCGAAATACCCTCAGACTTCAAGAAGAATATAATAATTCCAATCCCAAAGAAAGCAGGTGTTGACAGATGTGAAAATTACAGAACTATCAGTTTCATAAGTCACAGCTGCAAAATACTAACGCGAATTCTTTACAGACGAATGGAAAAACTAGTAGAAGCCGACCTCAGGGAAGATCAGTTTGGATTCCGTAGAAATGTTGGAACATGTGAGGCAATACTGACCTTACGACTTATCTTAGAAGCTAGATTAAGGAAGGGCAAACCTGCGTTTCTAGCATTTGTAGACTTAGAGAAAGCTTTTGACAATGTTGACTGGAACACTCTCTTTCAAATTCTGAAGGTGGCAGGGGTGAAATACAGGGAGCGAAAGGCTATTTACAATTTGTACAGAAACCAGAGAGCAATTATAAGAGTCGAGGGTCATGAAAGTGAAGCAGTGGTTGGGAAGGGAGTGAGTCAGGGTTCTAGCCTATCTCCGATGTTATTCAATCTGTCTATTGAGCAAGCAATAAAGGAAACAAAAGAAAAATTCGGAGTAGGTATTAAAATCCATGGAGAAGGAATAAAAACTTTGAGGTTCGCCGATGACATTGTAATTCTGTCAGAGACAGCAAAGGACTTGGAAGAGCAGTTGAACGGAATGGATAGTTTCTTGAAAGGAGGATATAAGATGAACATCAACAAAAGCAAAACGAGGATAATGGAATGTAGTCGAATTAAGTCGGGTGATGCTGAGGGAGTTAGATTAGGAAATGAGACACTTAAAGTAGTAAAGGAGTTTTGCTATTTGGGGAGCAAAATAACTGATGATGGTCGAAGTAGAGAGGATATAAAATGTAGACTGGCAATGGCAACGAAAGCGTTTCTGAAGAAGAGAAATTTGTTAACATCGAGTATAGATTTAAGTGTCAGGAAGTCATTTTTGAAAGTATTTGTATGGAGTGTAGCCATGTATGGAAGTGAAACATGGACGATAAATAGTTTGGACAAGAAGAGAATAGAAGCTTTCGAAATGTGGTGCTACAGAAGAATGCTGAAGATTAGATGGGTAGATCACATAACTAATGAGGAAGTATTGAATAGGATTGGGGAGAAGAGAAGTTTGTGGCACAACTTGACTAGAAGAAGGGATCGGTTGGCAGGACATGTTCTGAGGCATCAAGGGATCACGAATTTAGTATTGGAGGGCAGCGTGGAGGGTAAAAATCGTAGAGGGAGACCAAGAGATGAATACACTAAGCAGATTCAGAAGGATGTAGGTTGCAGTAGGTACTGGGATATGAAGAAGCTTGCACGGGATAGAGTAGCATGGAGAGCTGCATGAAACCAGTCTCAGGACTGAAGACCACAACAACGAGTGAAGTGGCAAACATACAATATGAACATTGTTTTCACGTGCTTTATCTGTGTGTGGGAATAATGCCCATCAAGAATCAGAATGTGTGGGTCATTTGAAGATGGCTTTACATGACTCACAAAATGATCAAACCACTGAGTAAAAATGTGAGTTTGTATCCAGCCACTTGGACGACAAGCTGATATTGATCCTGCAGGTGCACCGTCCATCAAATCCTGCTTGATATTCTTCCTCGGGAAGACGATTAGTAGTGGAACACAAGTGCCAGCTGCGATCATAGTCGTTACAACTGTAATGAGATTTCCCCTTTCTGCTGAAGGCAAGGCAGCTACTTATCTCTTCCCTTTCATAGCAGTAACCTGGCTGTGTTTGTGCTGCACAGACGTCACCCCAGTTTCGTCAACATTGAAGACTCGATGCGGTTTATGGTTGACTTTAGATAGCACAGATTCGTAAATATCAAAAAATCTCCTCACATTTTCTGGAGTGAAAGCTTTCACTCTTGCTGCTGCAAGACCCTGAGGAGCTCTCATTCATAAAATGGGATGTCTCTTAAGGAAAGCTCGGAGCCATTTCTTTCCTGCTGAAGCGTTTTCTGACTTGACGGGATTCTTCAGCCTATTCCTGACAGCTAACTGGAAGACCATGCTTCGTATGTCCTTAAATTTAAGAGCATAAAATCGCTCTTCCATTGCAAGGCAGTATTTCCCTAGTTCATCTTCCCGTTGAGATGAGATAACAGGCCTTCTGCCAAGATTAACACCAACCAGCTTCTCGGGTGTACGAGTTTTATCCTTCACATACCTTTCCAAACTACATTTTGGTACAGTAAAAACTTTTGAGGCTTTTAAGTACCCCATCTCGCCATTTCTCACACAATGTAATGGCACAAACCTTTAGGTGCCAATGCCATCTACAAAGAATAAATACAATAATCAGACATACTTCTTAAAGGACTTCAACTTCTATGTGAACGGAATACTTTGAATTTGGAGTAATATTGATCAACTTCTGAGAAAAATACTTTCTTGCAGGAAAGTTCCAGAAAACATTCTAATTTCTGATCGTAAGACTAGTCAAATTAATCCCTGATTATCATAATTTAATCGAATTAAAATAAACGCAGTTGCCAACATTTTACTACAATAAATGATAAAATATTGTTATCTCATGATAGTATAGTGTAAATTACATATAACAAATCGTGAGAGAAGGAGTTCCCCCAATATGCGATAGGTATCGTAATATGCGACACTGTCGCGTATTTGGATCCCCATACTATCGCATGTTAGGAATTTCGCCATCTTACAAAAGAATCACGCACTTGCTAACAACGTTCGTTGGAAAATGAACCTAATTGTCAATAATTATAGGTAATACCGTCACAAATAACAACAATAAAAGAGTGCAGTAATATCCACTCAGCTTTAAGCTGAAATATTGTCTTAACACCGATGTCGCAAAAACTCCAACCACAAGAAATTTTGTATCGACCTCTACGTACTGTGTCCGGCTCAACTATGGCGTCCTACTCGCTGTGTCGACGTCTGGCACACAATAGACGTGTTTACGAAACTCTCTACCAGAGTGCAACCCCTAACATGAGCACAGTTGGGGTGTCCCATATTAGGGAACTGTCGCATGATAGGCACCTTTCCTCTACATCATCGGACAAGTCCAGCGCGAGCCACAAACAACATTAACCGTCCATGTATTGATTAACCAAGTGTAACAGGCGTGGAACTCCATCGCAGAAAATACATCCGGCATCTGTACAGCACAACGCATACACGTTTGCAAGCTTGCATTCATCATTCTAGCGATCGCACAGGTTTTTGATGTACCAGCAATTCACATTTACAATGGCTTATCTCGCGCTTACATTTACCTGTCATCTTTCAATGTTAATCACTTAAATATGTTACCTAGACAAATGCATTCTCGAAATTTCATTACTCTACACTTATTATTTTAGGGTGCTGCGAGTTTTGAAGTCTAATGTCATGAGCTAGTGTAGGGATTTTGATACTTGCGGCGGGTGGCACGTCTGCCCCGCCGACAAATCAGTGCTTGGGGAGAGGCGGCGAAGTGGATGGACAACTCGCATTGTAGGCGAGTTGCAACCGGGCAGTCTGGTCACGCTTTCAGGCGCTGCAGTTCTCCGGGAAGTGGCATGTGCTGCTTGAATTGTTTAAATTGTACCGAATGGATGATATCCAGTTACTTAACGTGGTTCTCTGATGTTTAATAAAAATTCCACACAGCTTCCCGCAAAGAAAATCTCTGCTAAGCCAGAGAAGTCTTCCGGCCGTACGTACTGCGGCGGCGCGGTTGTTTCCGTCCCTTTACGACGAACCTGCACCTACCTGTGAACATTGTCTCAGCATATCATCAGGAGGGAAGCCGAGTGAAACCTACTGTACTTCGACGTGAACCAGGCTGCAATTAAAGTGACTAATCTCCGTTTCGGGAGAAAGTTTTCACGCGAAATGAAAGGTTGGAAATTTTGTCCTCAATTAATATATTCTGAAACTTAGGTGAACAAGTATCACTGCCAAGCCCGTGCTAGTCTTAACACAGTCACTCACAATCCCTTTCACTCACGTTAGCAAGTTTATGGTGTTGCATTTCCCGAAAACGTAATACCTACAGAAATACTGATTGCTTTTGATTGATAACGCTCGCCAAATATTAAGTCTGTCGGTACCAAATGCAGTCACAGTTTTTAGCCACCGACCTACTCAGTATGCCACGCGGAATATATGTCTTTTCCCGTCACAAAATTCACTTAAAAATTCCGAAATTTTTACACACACATCGGAATAATTATGCCGTCACTTTCCAACACATTTTATGTATGAAACACTGCTAGATCCGGCAACGTATCGTTTCCATCGGAGCTGCTACTACACACTTCTGATCTGTTACATGGCTAGGCTCCAACTCTTCCCTAGAATACTCTAAGTCTTCTCTATCAGCAGAGAAAGGCGCGCGAAGAATATTGCTTTACCATTGTTCAGTTTACTCAATAGCCAATAGCAAAACAACATTCTCCAGCGTCAGTCCGCGCTTTTCATCAATAACCAATTGCAAAATACTAAATCTAACGACTTCACTTTTTACCGACGTAATTATCTAATATGCTGAAGTTCTGCTTATGCATAAAGTTATTTACTATTGTTGTTTATACCTTAATTAACTTTCCCTTTACCGTAAACTTACTTTACAAAACTATTCTACAAAAATCCCCTTTGTCCATATCCATACTTCTTCGAAATGTTCCCACACGAAACCCTACTACATAACTCGTTAAACAATTATCTTCATTTTAACCTTAAACCACACTCACGCATCATTCTTACTGCTAAAACAGATTTATAACAATTTACATACACAAAAGAAATAATAACACTTTATGAAACTACTAGAAAAGTTTATGAAAAACGTTCTATTACTTTAGTGCACTCTAGTGGGCACAATCGAAACTAAAATCACAGTCCCCCTAGCCAATATTGTCCTCTATCGGCTGATACATAAACTACGTGCGCGTCCAGTCTCGCGTCACCATCTGTCACTATCCAGCTCTGAGACACATCTCCCACTTAACCGCCTCCAAGGCAGGATCGGTATACGGAGCTACGCCTCAGTACTTAACGCTACACTTCTATCATTCGCGTGAGGCTGGGACAGGCGTGTTATCCCGCGCACCTACTTCGGTTGAAGTTTATCACGTCTGAACACTGCGATAAGGACACAACGGCAGTAGCAGATGTTAACCACATCAGACTGGCATGTTACAAGTACACGACTGCGCAATCAGACATGTCTCTTGGAAAGGGTTTATAAGCAAATGTAAAGTAATAAAAACTGAAGGTGATGGAATGAAATCAGTTGGTGCTGAGGGAATCAGATTAGGAAAGGAGATACTAAAGGTAGGAAACCCGTTTCGTATTTTGAAAAGCGATATGGGCGACATTGGCAAAAGCGAAGAAGACATAACTGTAGACAGGACAGAACACCTAAGTTTTCCGGAGAAAGTGAATGTAATAGTTAATTAAAATTTGAGTCATAGGTTGAAAATACCGCTACAGTTGTAAGATTGTTTTATTATCACGCGACCTCTTTCGGGCTCTTACACGCCCATCTTCAGGTGTCGTAACTTGGTGCTGTGACCCCCGAGCGCGGCGGTGGACGTGTAAAAGACGCGGTGTGCTACCAACGAGAACTGCGCTCCGGTATAATGCTCAGTTACGAATGTTCCTCCTACAGGACTGTTTGTAGAAAATTTGTTGTTGTTGTGGTCTTCAGTCCTGAGACTGGTTTGATGCAGCTCTCCATGCTACTCTATCCTGTGCAAGCTTCTTCATCTCCCAGTACCTACTGCAACCTACATCCTTCTGAATCTGCTTAGTGTATTCATCTCTTGGTCTCCCTCTACAATTTTTACCCTCCACGGTGCCCTCCAATGCTAAATTTGTGATCCCTTGATGCCTCAAAACATGTCCTACCAACCGATCCCTTCTTCTAGTCAAGTTGTGCCACAAACTTCTCTTCTCCCCAATCCTATTCAATACCTCCTCATTAGTTACGTGATCTACCCATCTTATCTTCAGCATTCTTCTGTAGCACCACATTTCGAAAGCTTCTATTCTCTTCTTGTCCAAACTAGTTATCGTCCATGTCTCACTTCCATACATGGCTACACTCCATACAAATACTTTCAGAAACGACTTCCTGACACCTAAATCTATACTCGATGTTAACAAATTTCTCTTCTTGAGAAACGCTTTCCTTGCCATTGCCAGTCTACATTTTATATCCTCTCTACTTCGACCATCATCGGTTATTTTACTCCCTAAATAGCAAAACTCCTTTACTACTTTAAGTGTCTCATTTCCTAATCTAATTCCCTCAGCATCACCCGACTTAATTCGACCACATTCCATTATCCTTGTTTTGCTTTTGTTGATGTTCATCTTATATCCTCCTTTCAAGACACTGTCCATTCCGTTCAACTGCTCTTCCAAGTCCTTTGCTGTCTCTGACAGAATTACAATGTCATCGGCGAACCTCAAAGTTTTTACTTCTTCTCCATGAATTTTAATACCTACTCCGAATTTTTCTTTTGTTTCCTTTACTGCTTGCTCGATATACAGATTGAATAACATCGGGGAGAGGCTACAACCCTGTCTCACTCCTTTCCCAACCACTGCTTCCCTTTCATGCCCCTTGACTCTTATAACTGCCATCTGGTTTCTGTACAAATTGTAAATAGCCTTTCGCTCCCTGTATTTTACCCCTGCCACCTTCAGAATTTGAAAGAGAGTATTCCAGTCAACATTGTCAAAAGCTTTCTCTAAGTCTACAAATGCTAGAAACGTAGGTTTGCCTTTTCTTAATCTTTCTTCCAAGATAAGTCGTAAGGTCAGTATTGCCTCACGTGTTCCAACATTTCTACGGAATCCAAACTGATCTTCCCCGAGGTCCGCTTCTACCAGTTTTTCCATTCGTCTGTAAAGAATTCGCGTTAGTATTTTGCAGCTGTGACTTATTAAACTGATAGTTCTGTAATTTTCACATCTGTCAACACCTGCTTTCTTTGGGATTGGAATTATTATATTCTTCTTGAAGTCTGAGGGTATTTCGCCTGTCTCATACATCGTGCTCACCAGATGGTAGAGTTTTGTCATGACTGGCTCTCCCGAGGCTATCAGTAGTTCTAATGGAATGTTGTCTACTCCCGGGGCCTTGTTTCGACTCAGGTCTTTCAGTGCTCTGTCAAACTCTTCACGCAGTATCTTATCTCCCATTTCGTCTTCATCTACATCCTCTTCCATTTCCATAATATTGTCCTCAAGTACATCACCCTTGTATAAACCCTCTATATACTCCTTCCACCTTTCTGCCTTCCCTTCTTTGCTTAGAACTGGGTTGCCATCTGAGCTCTTGATATTCATACAAGTGGTTCTCTTCTCTCCAAAGGTCTCTTTAATTTTCCTGTAGGCAGTATCTATCTTACCCCTAGTGAGACAAGCCTCTACATCCTTACATTTGTCCTCTAGCCATCCCTGCTTAGCCATTTTGCACTTCCTGTCAATCTCATTTTTGAGACGTTTGTATTCCTTTTTGCCTGCTTCATTTACTGCATTTTTATATTTTCTCCTTTCATCAATTAAATTCAATATTTCTTCTGTTACCCAAGGATTTCTATTAGCCCTCGTCTTTTTACCTACTTGATCATCTGCTGCCTTCACCACTTCATCCCTCAGAGCTACCCATTCTTCCTCTATTGTATTTCTTTCCCCCATTCCTGTCAATTGTTCCCTTATGCTCTCCCTGAAACTCTCTACAACCTCTGGTTCTTTCAGTTTATCCAGGTCCCATCTCCTTAAATTCCCACCTTTTTGCAGTTTCTTCAGTTTCAATCTGCAGTTCATAACCAATAGATTGTGGTCAGAATCCACATCTGCCCCAGGAAATGTCTTACAATTTAAAACCTGGTTCCTAAATATCTGTCTTACCATTATATAATCTATCTGAAACCTGTCAGTATCTCCAGGCTTCTTCCATGTATACAGCCTCCTTTCATGATTCTTGAACCAAGTGTTAGCTATGATTAAGCTGTGCTCTGTGCAAAATTCTACAAGGCGGCTTCCTCTTTCATTTCTTCCCCCCCATCCATATTCACCTACTATGTTTCCTTCTCTCCATTTTCCTACTGATGAATTCCAGTCACCCATGACTATTAAATTTTCGTCTCCCTTCACTACCTGAATAATTTCTTTTATCTCGTCATACATTTCATCTATTTCTTCATCATCTGCAGAGCTAGTTGGCATATAAACTTGTACTACTGTAGTAGGCATGGGCTTTGTGTCTATCTTGGCCACAATAATGCGTTCACTATGCTGTTTGTAGTAGCTAACCGGCACTCCTATTTTTTTATTCATTATTAAACCTACTCCTGCGTTACCCCTATTTGATTTTGTATTTATAACCCTGTAATCACCAGACCAAAAGTCTTGTTCCTCCTGCCACCGAACTTCACTAATTCCCACTATATCTAACTTTAACCTATCCATTTCCCTTTTCAAATTTTCTAACCTACCTGCCCGATTAAGTGATCTGACATTCCACGCTCCGATCCGTAGAACGCCAGTTTTCTTTCTCCTGATAACGACGTCCTCTTGAGTAGTCCCCGCCCGGAGATCCGAATGGGGGACTATTTTACCTCCGGAATATTTTACCCAAGAGGACGCCATCATCATTTAATCATACAGTAGAGCTGCATGTCCTCGGGAAAAATTACGGCTGTAGTTTCCCCTTGCTTTCAGCCGTTCGCAGTACCAGCACAGCAAGGCCGTTTTGGTTAATGTTACAAGGCCAGATCAGTCAATCATCCAGACTGTTGCCCCTGCAACTACTG
This sequence comes from Schistocerca nitens, assembly GCF_023898315.1. Lineage (NCBI taxonomy): Eukaryota > Metazoa > Arthropoda > Insecta > Orthoptera > Acrididae > Schistocerca > Schistocerca nitens. The sequence goes on from NC_064619.1 coordinate 285,358,946, forward strand.
AAAAGGCTGCTGCCCCCCTTCAGGAACCACATGTTTGTCTGGCCTCTCAACAGATACCCCTCCGTTGTGGTTGCACCTACGGTACGGCCATCTGTATCGCTGAGGCACGCAAGCCTCCCCACCAACGGCAAGGTCCATGGTTCATGAGGGGGTAGAAAATTTAAGTGTCAGGAAACCGATGCTGGAAGCGCATCTCTATTTGGAAGAGGAACATAAACGATAAGCAGCAGACGCAATAAGAGAATAGAAACTTCAGAAATTTATTGTTCCAAGAGGATTTTATAGATTAATTGGGTAGATCAGGTAACTAATGAAGAGATACTACATCGAACTGAGAGAAAATAATCCCTTGGGAGATCTTGACTAAAACAAATGATTGTTTTGTAAGGAACATCCTGAGAAATCAAGAATTTTGTGGAATATCCGTCGATCCGTTTAGGAATATAGACATATTAAAAACTTCAATACACAGTACTGATATTCCAAAATAACATTGATTTAAAAGCTCATTACGAACCGACTTTTGGGGTCCTTGCCCATCGTCAGGTTTCGGATGTCCACATTACTTCAACGCAAATTCATATCTGTATAAAGATTGTTGTACAGAGATAAGTGACACTTTACGACTATATCGATACAAAACACAAACATAATGAAATGGCCAAAGAAACAAATAAATATTATGCTACATATTGTCAAAGGTTAAAAGTATATGACTGTTTAAGCCAAATATGCTGTAGAAGCAAGTACTGGCACAGACTATTCCATTAGATGGACCAACTGGTAAATGTGATGAACAGTCGGAAGGAAGGATGGGGGGGGGGGGGGTGAGGGAAAAGGAGGGGAGTAAGGAATCTATGTACGTAATTAATCTGTGCCATACTCAGCTGTACAAAATATTTGGCTCATATGTTCATATCCTTTCAATGTTTGAATATACCGTAACATAAGAATTATTCGTTCTCAATCTCTTTGAGTACTTCATTATGCATGTGTTTTGTATCGATATAGTCGTAAAATGTCATATAACTTTGTACCACAATCGTTGTACAGATGTTAACTCTCGCTGAAGCTGTGTAAATTATCTAACATTGGCCTAGGATGCTTAAAGCCACTTCGTAACGAACCACTAAATAAATATTATTGTGGAACATTAACAGCGTGTGTTCATGTTTTTAATATATCAAGAGTTGGAAATTTTTGTGATGGAGCGATGTTTGTGTGCGTTAGAGGGAGGAGAGCGGCAGAGAATTTTGGAGTGGCATGGAGAGCTCCCACAAACATATCCTTTGACAGATAACAACAACAAAAAGAACATCAACAATAAAGGCACTAAAATCGATGATAGGAATAGCAATTATGATTTGTGATCAAGCCAGTGGCAAGAAAATTATTATAATTGTAATAAGAAACTAGTATTAATCGTGAAAGAAAACAAATAAAGCTAAACGAGTTAAGTAAACATGTGAAGAAAAAGAAAGTAAACAAAAGAAAGCACATCGTCATACAAGATGTGGAAATAGAAGAATAAGGAAACTTAACTACACAAAGGAAGAAACTAAAGGGCATTAATGTCTTTATCGAGAGAAGTGCGAGAGGAAAGAGAAATATGAAGGAGAAACAAGCTATGTTGTGCAGTGATTCTGGAGTAGTTCACTTCGAAACCCCATCCAACGATCACGATTTAGCTTTTCCATTGTTCCCCGAAATACCATATACTGTAGGCAGTGTTGGGATGTCTCATTCAAGGAAATGGCTCATTCCCTTCCGCATCCTCGTCCAACACGATCTCGAGGTAAATCTATAAAAAAAACTTCACTACTTGCTGACGTTTTCCTTCAAAGGGAAACCACTGTTGTACTTCGATAGCTGATATTATAGACTTTTTTATATGCTTTTAGCGTAATTTTGTGATACTGAAAGTGTTTCACGGAAAAAATCCAATCAGACAATGAATAATACAAAAAAGGAGAAAGTGTTATTCTTTGTGGGTTATAGGAACATAACAACCTTAATTGGAAAACACACTGTTTTTGTCTTAGTTCTGCCGCATTAACAGTGCGAACGATTATTACTACAGATGGCTAAAAACTATGGAAACTAGCTATTCTGAATACTTCCAGTCGCTGATCAACTATGTAATAATTTTTTGGAGAAAATTAAGTTACAGGGATATTCTCTTCAGAATACGGAAACTTGTCTTAAGAATTACATCTAGTGTTCTACGAGTGGCCTTCAATAAGTAGTACAACACTTTTTTTCTGAAAGAACCTGGGTTTTATTCGGGATTCCAATTCACCGTATTATTCCCTACTCTTGTGGCCGTAAAACCATATTCTTCAACATAATCTCCGTTCAATGCGACGGCCTCACGCCACCTTACTGGGAAGTCCTGTATGCCTACATGGTACCACTCTGTTGCGTGTATACTGTTCTAGGTATACACGCATAAACGAAATACGCAAATGACAGACATACGATTAGATTGAAGAACTCCCAGCAAATAGATTTTAATATGAGTTCTTAATTAGGAGGACTACAAGAGCCGACAAGTGTGAGAATTATCGCACTGTCGGCTTAACAGCTGATGCATCCAAGTTGCTGAACAGAATAATATACAGAAATGTGGAAATGAAAATTGAGCAAGTGTTAGAGGACGACAATTGTGGTTTTAGAAAAGGTAGTGGCACCATAGAGGCTTTTGTGACGTTGCGGTTGATAATGGAAACATGACTAGGCTTTGTCGACCTGAAAAAAGCTTTCTAGAATATAAAATATTGCAAGATGTTCGAAATTCTGAGAAAAACAGGGGTAAGCTATAGAGAAAAACGGGCATTATACAATATGTATAAGAACGAAGAAGGAACAACAAGAGTGGACGACGAAGAACTAAGTGCTCGGATTAAAAATGGTATAAAACAAGAATGTAGTTTTTCGCCCCTACTATTCAATGTACACATCGTAGAAGCAACTCCGGAAGCAAAAGGAAGGCTGAAGAGTAAATTAAAATTAAAGGTAAAAGGATATCAGTGATCAGATTTGCTGATGACATTGATAGCCTCAGTAGCAACCAAGAAGAATTACAAGGTCTACTGAATGGAATAAACCGTCTAAGGAGTACTGAATACTGATTGAGAGCAAACCGAACAAAGACGAAAGTAATGAGAAGTTGCAGAAATGAGAACAGGGAGCAACTTAACATCAGAATTGAGAATCACGAAGTAGATGACGTAAAGGAATTCTGCTACCTAGGTATCCAAGTAACGCTTCATAGATGGAGCATGGACGACAGCAACAGCAAAAGCAGACTAGCACTGGGAAAATGGGAATACCTCGACAAGAAAAGTCTACTAGTATCAATCGCAGGCCTTAATTTCAAGAAGACATTTCTGAGACTGTACGTTCCAAACACAGCATTGTGTGGTAGTGAAACATAGACCATGGGAAAACCAGAAAAGAAGAGAATCGAGGCATTTATGTATGATGCTTTGATGAGTGTTGAAAATTATGTGGAATGATAAAGTAAGAAATGAGGAAGTTTGCCGGAGAATGGGTTAGGACAGAAATATATGAATAACATTGACAGGAAGAAGTACAGGACGGTAGGCCAGCTGTTAAGTTATCAAGGAATAAAGTCGCATGATTTTAGAGGGAGAGGGTAAAAACAGTTGAGGTATACAGAGATTGGAATAAACCTAGCAAATATTGACGACGTATGTTGTAAGTGCTACCTATGAGATAAAGAGGTTGGCGCAGGAGGGACATTCATAGCAGGCCGCACCAAATCAGTCACAAGACTGATTAAAAAGAAAGGAGAGAGAGAGGCTACAAGAAAGGCAGTGCGGTGAGTATTGCTCAAAACGTTTAGTAACCCAGGTCCCACAATGATTCAAGAAACATTCGTATCGTGTAGTGACTACGATGCTAAAATCAGAGACATTCAGACTCAAACAAATGGTTTCAAAACTATTTCTGCACATGTGCCTTTTGCGAATAGAATAGGAAGGGTAGGAAGTGATAATGACACACTATCAAATGCATAAACCAGATACTGATTTGTAAATTACTTATGTAACTGCAGATTCGGCCCCTCCCTTCGATGACCTAAGCAGTTTCGTCCCTTAGGAACACACACACATTTGAACATTTCAACTTCAGATTAAACAAATGCAGTTGAATCTACCGTTTGTAGTCTCAGCCATCCAGAAGCGACCCTGGCATCATTTGAAGCAAATGTAGTAGCCTATCTTGATCTGAATAATGTAAGAAATAAGATATTTTTGATTACACTGAGCTGACAAGAGTCACTGGACACCACCTAATATTGTGTCTCCACTCATTTTGCCCGGCTTAGTGCAGCTACTCGGTATGTCATGGACTCAACCAGTCACTGAAAGTCTCCTGCAGAAATATTGAGCCATGCTGCATTTAGGGCCGTCCATAATTGCGAAAGTGTTCCAGCTGAAGGATGTAGTGGACGAACTGACCTCTCGACTATGTCCCATAAATGTTCAATGGGATAAATGTCGGGCGATCTGGGAGGCCGAACCATTTCCTCTAACAGTCTGGAAAGATCCTCGAAACAGTCATGAACAGCTACGGACAATGACTTGCCATATTGTCATCCATAGAAATGGATGAAAGTCTGAAAATGGTCTCCAAATAGCCGAACTGAATCATTACCGGGCAATTGTAGGTTTAGTTGGACCAGAAGACCCAGTCTGTTCCACTTAAATACAGCCCATACCACAATGGTGTCACCACCAGCTTGCACAATACCTTGTTGACAACTTGGGTGCATGGCTATGTGGAGTCTGCCCCATCAACTCTCAACAACTGAAACCGGAACTCATTTTATTGGGCCATGGTCTTCCAGTCAAGTCTAACAGATACTGTCACGAGCCCAGGAGAGGCGCTGGAGATGATGTAGTGTGTTAGTAAAAGCATTCCCATGGGTTTTCAGCTGCTGTAGCCAATTGACACCATATTTCGCTGCACTGTCGTAACTGATACCCACGTCGTCCATCCCACATTGTTTTCTGTGGTTTTTTCACGAAGTATTGCTTGTCTGTTAGCTCTGGCCACTCTACGCAAACGTCCTTGCTCTCGGTCGTTAAGTGAAGGCCACTATGCTGTCCTTTGTAAGGCCTGAGGTATGGTATTCTTGGCACTCTCTTGAAACTGCCTAACGGTAGTATAGGAACAACACAGATTGTGGCGCAAAGTACCCTATCCAAGCTGGCGGCGATGACGTCATCCAAGATGGCGCCCGTGACGTCATACTAGATGGCGTGTTTTGGCGGGAAGTTTGAATTTTGGCGAAAAAGTGCCACTCCCCCTCTCCCAGATAAATGGCGCGAAGTTCAAATTCCAACATGATAATGCATCACACCCTAGTTATCTCTACTAAGCAAAGAAAATGGCGGGAAAAAGGACATATATTTATTATTTAACCAATTTCAAGTAGGGCGCCACTGTGACGTCAGTTGATGACACAAGTACCCTCAATCAAGATGGCTGATTTTGGTAGGAAGAAGGTCAATTGCGCTACCTCCACTAACCTAACCCCCTCCCCAAGAAAAATGGAGGGAGAAAAGGGCTTGTCGTTATTATTTAACCAATTTCAAGCAGATGTGTTCTCCTCTGGGTCTGGACTCCAACTGGCTTAGTTCATATCGGTCCCACCACAGGGCGCTCACCTGACGTCAGATCATGACACAAGTACCGGTACCCACTGTGTTCATCGCCAGGTCCATAGCCCAACTGACTTACTTCACATCGTGCCCACCAGAGGGCGCTACTGTGAAGTCGCGTGATGACACAAGATCGTCTGCTCTCTCTCTCTCACGTGCGTCCATTATAATTGAACACGTGCTACGCCACCGGCCCGCTTACGTCACATACCCTCGGCTCTCACTTCCATACACATGCCGGACTCAATCTCCTGTAAATATGCTAACTAAAGTAACACCCACATCATGTATCTAACCTATCAATTACCTAAGTATTTAATTGCATTCCAATTTTAATCATATTCAATAATTGAATTTACAGTTTCAATATTCAATGAGCAAATGAGAAATTCCACATTTTCCCATTATCAGCACGGTGTTCATCATGACCTAGCACCCTTCACCCCTAGAATGCTGCACTCCTATTGGCTGCTGCATTAGTCACATGATTCGACTTCATATAGGTAGGGAAAGGTGTTCACTATACTTTCAACTATCTACTTTCAACTACTTTTCAAGGTCCAGATGGCCTCCTCTTCCTAGGAACCCGCGCCGAGTTTGAATTCTGGCAGTAAAGAAAGGTCACTTGGGCTTTCACTACCAACTTAAGAAAACTGTTGCAAACAGAGCTCACTGCCACTAACTTAAGCTACCAGGGCGAAACCAATTACCAGAAGTTGCTGGTAAAAGGACTCAGCCCACACTAGGCTGACGGAGAGAGGAAGGAGTGTACCTTATTTATTTGGGAGCAATTTATTTAGGGATGGACTATATGTATCACAGAACACACCCTGTGACATGCCCCACAGCATACAGACCTGCTAACTACTCCTACATAACTCATGTATAAGGCTCTACACACACTCTTGCTAATTGTAAACCATCAAAAATAATGCATTGCGCAACCTACAGACATGCGAACCACTCATAAATAGTGCAGTACGTTTACGTCCAGATAGCCAAACAACTCCTAAATTGTCAAAATAGTAATCCATCTAAAAGACTCTACATGCTAATCGTCAACTGTCGAAATCATACACCAGTCCTTATTTAAACAATTAGAGGCAGCACCACCAACAAATGTATTCGCCACTGAGTACATAGTCCAACTGACTCAGTTCATATTGATGCCACTAGAGGACGCTATAGTGACGTCAGGTGATGATGCAAGTACCGTAGTATAAGATGGCGCCGACTAGTGGGTTCACCACGAGCTCCAGACCCGAACTGGCTTAGTACATTTCGTCGCCACCACAGGACACCACAGTGACACCAACTGATGACGCAAGTGCAGTTATCCATGATGGTGGCAAACAGTGTATTCTCCACGAAGCCTAGTACTCAGTGCCAGCAGCAGAGGACGCTGCTGTCCGTTTCCTGACGTAAACCAAGATGATTAGGGAAAATGATGGCAAAAGGACTCAGACTGCTCTGGGCTACTGGGGGGATTAAGGGCTGACTACACTCTATTTATTTTGAAACAGCTTAGTTAACGATAGAGTATATCTATCACACTGATACAAAACATCCACCCTGATGCGCCTGGGGCCATGTTGCACAGCCCACAGACAGGCAACCAATTAGTAATTTCACTACACAATAGCAAACTGCTCCTAAATAATTCTTCACACTGATGTGTAGAGACGCTCAGTGCTTGTAAATTGTCCAAATAGCGCATAGCAGGGCCTACAGAGCCACTCGCGAAATAATGCAGTGAACACGTGCCGGCACAGTCCACTACCCCCTGTCCAGTAGAGTACACAGGAGGTAGCGATAAGTTATGCATCCGTCAGATGTCTAACTGTGCACAGCCCCTGCTCAGCTTCTGCAAGCATCAGGTGGTGGCACCCCCATTCATACGTAACACATTCCTATCCACCACAAACCGATAATGATGAAATCGCACACATCGTTGATGCGGCTGTCAACTGACAAACCATGCACAGGCGCCTGCCTGCGCCCTGGAAGCGGCGGCATCTCATTCATATTTCATTTCTGAGAAATTCCTATCCAAATACGTGTTCACGTAGACACATGTGCTGACGTGATCTGGCGGGAACGCAGCCGCGAGCTGCCCCGGAAAGCAGGCGAAGCTTGTACGTAACCACAGTTGATGACGCGACCGGACAGGGGTGGGGGCCTATTTACGTAGTGTACGCTCCAAGGAGAACCACGCACGTGGGGTGTTCCTCGGTGACCTCATTTTAACTGTGGTCCGGCAAAGATGCTGCAGAAATCCATTCCACAATAGCAGAACCTGCATCTTGACACACGCGTTCAACGGCACATACCCGCCCCAGCGTGACTGATACATCGCCATCTAAAACATTCTCAATGTTATTCTTACGTTATTCTTATGTCATATGGGTTTGTGAAAAAGAAATATCAGCCAAGTCCAGCTCTCCGTAATTTTATAGTGCCCTAGAAATAGTTAACGCTCGCTTTCTTGTTGTCTCAGCTTGTATGGGCCAAAATTCGTACCCTAACATAACCTGTTAAAAAATATTGGCAAATCCAGTCTTCCTCCCGGACATAACGTGATAGCCTTCCTGCTCTCAACATACACAAATGTTCTCAACGCTCCTATATCTCACCACAATCAATCGAGCATTCTCATTGGCTCTTATCGAATTTACCAGTCGAATTACTAACGCTATCGGTATCGAAGCAGCATCTACCCTTTCTTTCTGGGGCTTTCTGTCATTATTTTGCAAAGATTGCTAAATTGCACCGACACTTCCCTCAATCTATACACCCCCTACCTGTTCTTTCTTTCTACAGATGTTACACACAGTGGTAATAAACTATTTTGCACTGATCACCATTTTGCACCGACAACTAAACATCGCAGAGTTGTCTACAGGTCACCAAATACAAACGATACTCGCAAGAATATTGGAGCGTCACACCGGTCTCCAACCAGGGAATATATCACCGAGTTCCGTCTCGATCTAGTAAAAATGCAATTCATATTCCCCACCATACCATATCATCCCCTTTACATCAGTGAACCGAAGTCACTCTCAGAACCGATGTGCAAAGACAGGCTCGTTTCCCCTTGGCACAAACGAGTTACTGTTTCCGCTTTCTTGCTCGCATTTCTACAGACATCCCCAGGCTCGTCGATTACAAGAACACCATATTTTCGCCATAATATTATACAATTTTCGCTCTACTTCTCTATGTCAAGAACACAGCACTAACCTTCTGATCGCTAACACAACATAATGCACAAGATATAGACTGTAAATTATTTCTCCACAAACACCAAACTTTAGCAAGGTAGAGCATGCTTTAAACGACTGACTAACTAGAAACAAGTAGAGTAAACTGATATTCGCACTCTCGAATACCGAAGTCGGTCATCTAACAGATTCCAGATGATCAATATTCTTTAATAACCAACTCGGGTCCTTCCCACGTCTAGAGAACAGGCAAACGTGTGTCCAACACACCACAATCGATCTTCCCTCAACTAAATAAAGGCACCGAATATGCAGAAGCAGTCGTCCGAACAATTTACATGGGAGGGAATAACGTTGCACCGGAAACGCACCATCTTCTCGAAGCTACACTTGCTCATGAAAGCCACCCAGCACATACTAAGTATTAGTTCACTATTCGGTCGTCTAGAAGATGGTAAAGCTAACTCTGATACATTCCTACATTCCAACAGGCCTCTGCATTCGGAAGACTGCTACCATTAACATGGGAATCCGAATCAATACCACCACAGACTTTGCATACACGGACACATTCTAGAAAACCCCTCACATATATCTTCTATCATTATACTTACAATTAAATCTTACAATCGCGGTCTCAACTGAATGGTATTCGGCAATGACCGAAGCATCGGAAATACACTCTGTGCACAGCTGTGGCTCTGGAAATACTTGTACCATCCTTACAACTGGACATACTCTTACCTTCGCTATCACAGGACTCCAAGTCAAGTCTCTACCTTCCCTATAAGGCACATAGACATTTCCTTTACACAAATACATATACTTTATAAACCTGATGCTCAAATGCGAACATATCACGCACCCAGCACTATACTAAGTATAATGTTACCTCGTCAATAACTGGATGCATACGATACCAAATAATACTGACCGAAAATCAACGATCCATGTGTATGTCTCTTACGTTCTTCCTGCGAGTCATACCACTGTGTCATAGACGTAATAGAGCAGATGTTAAAGAAAAAATCACGAACCCAACAACTACTGTATGTCACTCTCACAAGCGTTCTTGGTTCTACAGGTGCACCCAAGTACGAGGGGCGTTCAGAAAGTAAGCTCCGATCGGTCGCGAAATGGAAACGACTATGAAAATCCGATAAAGCTTTGCACAGATGTGTTGGGTAGTGTCTCTAGTATAGCCCCAGTTAGCATCACGTCGCTCTTCTCATTTCTGAGCTCGCAGTGAGTGCGTAAAGATGTCCAGAAAATAGTGTCTGCCGCCAAGTACGAGGGCCTGGTGAGAAATTTCGCCTGAAGCTATGCAGCTAACATTACATAACTGTCGTGCTGTTTCTTCTTCAAGACAATTCTCAGCCGCATTCTGCAGGGGCAATGAAGATGATCCTGCATCGTTTTCAAATGGAAATGTTAGATTACCCACAATACAGTCCGCAATTGTCTCCCCCTGAGTTTCATCTCTGGTCACATGAACCGCTGTCTTTGAAGACAACATTTTGACACAGACAACGAGGTGTAGGCCAGCGTGGAGAATTGGCGGAAAGCACTGGCGGCTGCCTTCTATGATGAGGCTATTGAAAAGTTGGTACAACGCTATGACAAAAGTCTAAGTCAGAACGGCGACTACGTAGAGAAGTAGCTGAAAGGTGTAGCTAATTGTTACAAGTAAAACATTTCTGATGTTCACTGTGGTTTCAATTTGGCAATCAATCGGAGCTTACTTTCTGAACAGGCCTCGTATCCATGTTAATACGTATAACCACTTTACGGTCCGCCCCTGGTAGCTAAGTGGTCAGCGCGACGGAATGTCATACCTAATGTCCCGGGTTTGATTCCCCGCTGGGTCGGAGATTTTCTCCGCTCAGGGACTGGGTGTTGAGTTGTCCTAATCATCATCAGCTCATCCCCATCGACACGCAAGTCGCCGAAGTGGCGTCAACTGGAAAGAATTACACCAGGCGAACGGTGTACCTGACGGGAGGCCCTAGCCACACGGCATTTCCATTTTACCACTTTACGAATCGAGGTACGACATTACCTCTGAATGAGGTGGTGTTTTCCGGACAAATAACATGACGGCGATCGTAGCAATACGTATTATCAACGAACGATGCAGCCTAGGGATAAAATCATTGAACTTTGAAAGTTATTCGACTAAGGAACGTGGTATGTACGCGGTATTTGCGAGTCCATCACACCGCACCCAACTAGATAACAGATTAGTTTTTGCAACGTATTCTGTCTCAAGACTATATCAGAGGTTCCGCGATATATCCACCGATGCCAGACAGTAGTATTAGATGATGTGCTAACTTCTCATATCTCTAACGCTATGCTATATGTTAGGAAATACATCCAAACACATAATTGCATATGCTCATACCCGCAAGTCAATCACATTTCATGCACTCTCATACCTCTAAAAGAGTCATCTTCCTCGAACCTGTCTGCTACAGTAAAATTACAACCTGGTTTTAATCACACCCTACACATCTCGCAGTCACACACATTTCCACAGCTTTCCACAAGCGCTCGTTCCAATTTAAGTCCGAACTGAGCAGAAGTCGAAGAAAGACATATCCAACACCTTCTGCAACCCCTGTAGAAACAGATCGAGCGGATTTACTGCAACAGGACCGTGCTTTGACCATTCGGTGCAAATGCGCTCAATGCAGTACGCCCCCAAACTAGATACAAGTACTACAGATCGACGTCCATTCAAATCAATCAGCCCAAGAGATAAAAATTACGAACTATAGAAGCTCATACGAATTAGAAGTCACCAAGCCACCGATGCGTGTGCAATGATACATAGCTGCGGTCGGCCTCCAGCGCAAAGAAAGAGATTTCACAATACGTCCCCAGAATGGCGTTGCATGCTGCCATCGAAGCATTCCTAGCGGTATAGCCCCTTCGTCAACAGCTCTCACCTCAAACACTGCTACTGCTACTCCTGCTGTGTCTATGACACGATTCAATTAAATATAGAGACAGCGCATAGACCACTAAGCTTCATCACCTATACTCTAAGCGAATTATCGTATGAGACGCTCCCTCTGGTCCTGATTCAAACTGTTTTCTAACACGCTTTTGTACACTGCCAAAGATTTCGGTTTCCGTCACGACTTAGAGGTCTGTGTCAGATTCTAAACTCACATTAAGACGCTCTGATCCACGACCTCTCACAGAAAACTGGACATCGCAGGGTGTAAATAATATTCTTACAGCGTATAGCATAAGAATCGATCATTTTTAAATAAAACACACTTACAACAATTTCAGAAGTATGGTCCGAAACACATTGACGACCTCTACATTTAAACTCATATGCCACAGTGACGACATAGATGATGGCTCCGCATTCCATTTACACCAATTCCTCATGTTGAAGTTATGTACGCGATCACTGTTTCGCTGCTAGCAACCCGCGGCAGTTGCCGTCCATCCTCGAAAACTTTTTCCCCAACTGAAACTAGCCATATCAGTCAATCATTATCTGCTAACCAATGCAGGGATGCGATGGAAAAGACACCATCCATGTACTCTAATAATAAACATCAAACTTGATAGCGCGAACAATTTTAAACTAACTTCAACACTAGCCAATCATGTGATAGCATGTCTCCTCAATTTCACTATCATAGCTAAACCATCATTCTCTACTTGGCGAGTATCATTACAAACATGGACAGATGACTGCTCAGCACGCCCATTCACAGTTAATTCTCGAACACTTAAATCATCAAACTGTACAAGACATCACTCTACAGATTTCTACGACATCCAGCATAGTACTTAATTTACGATCCATCTCTCGGGGTATGGGAGTCACAGGGCACTCTCAACTCTAAATTATTGTTCTAGGGTCTAGGATCTGTACGTAAAAGGTATGAAACGTCCCCTTAGAAAAATTATTTGATTTTCAAGCAGCTGAGCAGAACTGAACGTACTCAGACATTACGCTCTACTTATTCTGATCAACCCTAAACCGACAGACAATATTTTTAGCGCAACGCAATCTGACTTTGAAAAAATCCCTACAAAAGAATGGCCTTGACTAACAATAACCTATACCTTTCATGAATCACTTACCTCACATAAACCTTCGTTACTCGAACTACTGGAATACAGCGAGCGCCACTACTGCCAGCTAAATAAAAGATTCTAACTACTGAAGGGAATAACTACTGATAGGCATAGTTAGCAAAGGAAAGATTTTGATAGAGAACAAACAATGTATTTGTTGTGAATTGGCAGGAACCAATTCACGGGGTTTGGAGGAAGCCGAAAGGCACACGTTTAAGCTCACGCAGGCTGGCGTGAGGTCTGGAACAGGTAAAGTAATTATACTATCATGAAAAGTACGTAGCTACTGGAATACTTAACTTTAATCCATAATTGGTGAACATGGGTCTGACTGTACATGCAATCTAAGATAAATAACAAATGATCATGGCGCCTTGCTAGGTCGTAGCAAATGACGTAGCTGAAGGCTATGCTATCGTCTCGGCAAATGAGAGCGTAATTTGTCAGTGAACCATCGCTAGCAAAGTCGGCTGTACAACTGGGGCGAGTGCTAGGACGTCTCTCTAGACCTGCCGTGTGGCGGCGCTCGGTCTGCAGTCACTGACAGTGCCGACACGCGGGTCCGACGTATACTAACGGACCGCGGCCGATTTAAAGGTTACCACCTAGCAAGTGTGGTGTCTGGCCGTGACACCACATTCCTCCTCCGCAAATCGGCGAACGGTTGTGTGATAAGGCTTCCGCCCGCCGTGGGGAGGACCCCATGTTGACGTATGCGACGAGGTGGGGAGCCTAACAACAGGCGAGGCTGTGCCACCCGCACCCTGCCATTCGGTCCGAGGGGAGCTAGGAAACGCCTGAAAACCTAGTCCAGGGTGCACGCCAAGCTGCGGTGTATGCGCCCGTAGAGAGACAGGAGGGGCCGAAGAGTCGACCTCCATCGGGGCGGTGCACCCGACGGGCGAAGACGCCATGTGGTCCGGAGCGGGCAAGAGTTCCATGTCGGAGGACAGCTGGTCACGGGAAGCGATCGGCGGCGCGTGACCCAGGGAGGCACCCGGCGGTTGCAGCGAAGCGTCCACTGCGGGCGTCGCCGGAGGGAGAACAGGCGGCGGTGGCGCGTCGCCATGGGGCAAAATGGAAGGCAGCGTCGGTAACACCTGAGGATGAGGCGAGCCCGTAGATGGGTCCCCAGGGACGGCAACGTCGCTGAAAGCAGACGGGGAGCGGCAGAACCCAAGCGACGACAGAGGCGCAGCTGATTGAGATGCCGACACACCCCACCAGAGGCCTCCAAAACCAGATACATAGCGCGGCCGAGGCAGCGAAGAATGCGCCCTGCGAGCCAACGCCGTGAACCTCGATAGTTGCGATAGTATACAACGTCGCCTGGAACAAAAGCAGGTGTCTGCCGCTGCACAGGAACCTGATGCGGCGGATGGAGCAAAGACATCAAGGTTCGATGAGGACGACCGTGGAGCAACTCAGCCGGCGAGCGACCATCTCGGGGCTGAGAGCGATACGAGGACAAAAAGATCAATAACGTGTCCTCCCGAGAATGCGACTCTTTCAACTTCAACATCTGTGACTTGAAAGTCCGGACCAATCGTTCAGCGGCACCGTTTGACTGAGGCGAAAACGGCGCTGATGTCAGATGTTGAATACCATTGGCCTTGCAGAATGACTGAAATTCTGCGGACATGAATTGTGGGCCATTGTCGGAAACAATAGTCTGTGGAAGACCTTCAATGCAAAAGATAGCGGATAACACTTGCATGGTGGCAGATGACGTCGTGGAAGACATCCTGACAACAAAAGGAAAATTACTAAATGAATCTACCACAACCAACCATCGAGCATTCCAGTATGGACCAGCAAAATCGTTGTGTAAGCGTTGCCAAGGGGATGTGGCTTTTGGCCATGCAAAGAATTTCCGCGGTGGGGCGGATTGTTGTTCGGCACACGCCATGCAAGAAGAGCACATATTCGTAATTGCAGCATCGATTCCGAACCAAGTACAGTGCTGACGAGCAAGTTGTTTCGTTCGCACTATACCCCAATGTCCTTGGTGGAGAAGCCGTAAGACAGAGGACTGTAACGAACGTGGGACCACGACCCAGGACTGATCATTATCACAACTCAACAGCAAAACACCACGTCGTACAAAAAGTCTCTCCTTGTGAGCAAAAAATCGATGAACCATCGGATCCTCGATCCGTGACTTTGACAAGGGCCATTGCGTAGCAACAGAACGCAAAACGGTAGCAAGGACAGTGTCAGCAGCTGTGGCTGTAGCCACACGACGAAAATCGATCGGAAACGATTCGACCACGTCATCGGTTTCCGCATCAATGAACATGCAAGCAAGTTCGGAGGAATCGAATGCACTATCCTCAGCAACAGGCAAACGGGACAACGCATCGGCGTTTCCGTGCTTAGCAGTGGACCGATACAAGATATCGTAGCGGTACTGCGAGAGGATAATAGACCAGCGAAAGAATTTCTGCGCTGTACGTGGAGGTACAGGCTTGTTCGGATGAAAAAGCGACGTCAAGGGTTTGTGGTCGGTGATGATGGTAAAGTGACGACCATACAAGAAATCATGAAACTTAGTGACACCAAATACGAGAGCCAAAGCTTCTTTCTCTATCTGTGAATAATTTCTTTGCACAGACAAGAGCAATTTGGACGCAAAGGCAATAGGGCGATCATGCGATCCATCTTTGTGCGCAAGCACAGCACCGATCCCGAAATCCGATGCATCTACCATCAACAAAAGGGGTTTCAGGGGATCGAATGGCGTAAGGCAAGTATTGGAAAGCAACGCCGATTTCAACTGGCGAAAGGCGCGTTCGCATTCCGTCGTCCAGACGAACGGAACACCTTTACGGCGTAAGCGATGAAGCGGAGCTGAAATGGAAGAGGCGTGGCGCTCATATTTATGGTAGTAATTGATTTTTCCCAGCACACTCTGTAGCTGCTTCAAATTCTACGGGGAAGGCAAGTCCTGTATGGCACGGAGGTGCTCTGGACTGGGACGTATGCCTTGGGCATTGATTACATGTCCCAGATAGGGTAAGTCACGAGCAAAAAACACACATTTGTCCTTCCGCAAGCGTAGACCATTTTGTCGCAAGACCTGAAATAATGTTCTGACATTGGCGAAATGTTCTTCTTCCGTCTTTCCAGAGATCACAATATCGTCTAGATAGTTTGCTGCAGTAGGGACCGACGCACAAACAGTTTGCAGATATTGCTGAAATAATGCAGGGGCGGATGCACACCCGAATGGCAGTCTTTTGAAACGGTATAAACCAAGAAGCGTGTTAACCACCAAAACGCGCTGGGAGTCTTCGTCCACCGGTATTTGCAAGTACGCATCTGCGAGGTCCAACTTCGAAAAATATTTACCAGGGCACAGTTTGTCAAAAAGATCTTCCGAGCGGGGTAAAGGAAAAGTTGCAATCACTAATTGTGGATTCACTGTTGCCTTGAAGTCCACACAAAGTCTCAATTTTCCGGAAGGTTTTGGCAAAATTACTAAGGGTGAAGCCCAGAGAGAAGCCTGCACACGTTCAGTCACACCTTGTGATTCCAAATCGTGTAATGTTTTTGCGACCTCATCACGCAATGCGCAGGGAACATTGCGCGCTCTGAAAAATTTTGGTTGCGCGTGTACTTTCAGTTCCAAATGTGCTTTATAGTTCTGAGCGCAACCAAGGGCCGGGGCAAAAATGTCTGCAAACTCTTCACATAGACGAGAAACACTGTCTGAAGGCACAGTCTGGTTCACTGATAGGATCTGATTTACTATAGACAAGTTAAACAACTGAAACAAAGCGAAACCAAACAATTTCACTGCAGCAGAAGAACGAAGGACGTAAAATGACACAAGTTTTGTTTGTCCCTTGTATGTTGCAAGAAGGCTGCACTGTCCTAACACAGGGATAGCTTGTCCTGAATAACTACTTAACATTTGCGGCACGCAACGGTGGTGTGCCCAGCTGCTTGTAAGTGTCGTGATTGATCAAGGAAACTGCAGCTCCGGTATCGAGGTGGAATGGTATCACGTTGCCATTAATGTCCAAGTCTACAAAAAGTTTATGTCCTGCTGATGACAAGAGCGACTGTCTCGTGCAACGTGAACTGACACTGGTACAGAATAACTTGCGACTTGACGTGATTTCCGGCGACGTCGACGCACACGATTTGTGTGACGAACACAGTCACTGTTAGAGAGAGTGGCACTGGGCGGAGTGGAATGAACTATATGAATTTCCATAGGCGAAGTTTCACGAGCCTGAGTATTCTGGGTTCGAGTCCGATTCTGGCGCGAAGCAAAGGGCCTGGAATGATTGTGAGTGTCCGATCAGAGCTTTTTCTGGCAAACACTCTGAACATGTCCTCGTTTATTACAGGAAAAACAAATAGCCTGGCGTGACGGGCAATTCTCACGCGAATGTCTAGTAGCACACCGCGGGCATGATTTTAGCACTGCATTTGCTTGCTGGCGTGGCACACGTGGCGGAGAGCTTGGCGGCAGCTGCGTGGATGGGCGCGAGGGCTGTTTATCATTCCGTGCAGCTCGCCCGGCGGGCCGGTTAACATGACACATGGCTGGCGCGAAGTTTCAAATGATTCCTGAGCAAAGTCAAGTGTGTCTTGCCGATCCAATATATCTATCACTGGTTGAAGGGAGGGATTGACTAGTTTCAAAATCTGTTCCCATATACGAACATCAGCAACGTTCTGTGCAATTGCATCACGTACCATAGTATCTGAATAAGGGAGTCCACATTGACACTCAAAAGCACAATCCCTAGTAAGGCCTTGCAAGGTTGTAACCCACTCCCTATTAGTCTGACCGGCCGTACGTTTTGTACGAAAGAACGTATACCGTTTGGCAACTACATTGACTGATTCTTTGAAATATGCATCTAATGCAGACAAAATTTCTTCATAGGACAGCATTGCCGCGTCGCGTCGGGGAAATAATTTCACTATCACACAGTAGGCGGACACTCCGACACAAGAAAGCAGAAAAGGCTGCCACTCATTACCTTGAATTCTGTAGGCGGCGAGATGGAATCCAAATTGGCGTGACCACTCCGTCCTGCTTTCCAGTGCCGCATCAAAAGGACGAAAAGGTGGTGCAACTGCGTGTTGTGGCTGTGGGAGCGGTGGAGCGGCGGCTGCCGCATCGTTTTGCATTGCACGTTGACCCTGGACGAGCTGTCCAAGGGCATCCAATAAGGCCTGCGTCTGCTGATTCTGTAAGCGATAAAATTCGGACAGTACATCTAGAGATTGTGGCGAAGCCATGACACAAGTAATTTAAGCAAGTATAAAGAAGAAGACCGTTTTTACACTCGTCGCCATATGATGTGTTGGCAGAAGAGCCAACACCGTGTTGCTAGAGGAGGCTGAAATGCACGCGTTTAAGCTCACGCAGACTGGCGTCAGGTCTGGAACAGGTAAAGTAATTATACTATCAAGAAAAGTACGTAGCTACTGGAATACTTAACTTTAATCCATAATTGGTGAACATCGGTCTGACTGTACATGTATTCCCAGATAAATAACAAATGATAATGGCGCGCTGCTAGGTCGTAGCAAATGACGTAGCTGAAGGCTATGCTAACTATCATCTTGGCAAATGAGAGCGTAATTTGTCAGTGAAACATCGCTAGCAAAGTCGGCTGTACAACTGGGGCGAGTGCTAGGACGTCTCTCTAGACCTGCCATGTGGCGGCGCTCGGTCTGCAATCACTGACAGTGGTGACACGTGGGTCCGACGTATACTAACGGACCGCGGCCGATTTAAAGGCTACCACCTAGCAAGTGTGGTGTCTGGCGGTGACACCACAGTATTTACCTTAATAGTGTTCAAAGGTCATAATATATATATCAGTTCATGACACCCAGTCTTACAAATTTACTGTCTGTGATGGACACACATCCAGATCATCCGCTCTCAAAACTCCGCCATCTCTCTCCACACATCCACCACTGCTGGCGGCTCATCTTCAACTGCACAACGCTACACACTGTTAACAGCCAAGTGCCCAACACTACAATAGCAAATTCCAACAACGTAAACCAGCCATAGACTGCACACAGCACAGTCCGTGATTTTCATACAGAGCACTACGTGACGTGACCAACATTAAAACCTGAACAGCATACTTACATAGCCCCCATGCTCCACACAAAAAGATTTTACAAATTGTTTTGGGCAGTGGCCAATACAGATTTGAAAAAATTTTTCATAATTGCAATAACAAAGAAATCAAATGCACACACTTATTGATACAATGTTGGTCAAAAGCTAGAATTTTCTCACGGACCATAAAGACAGACCTGATCATTCATCACAGTAAAATTGCAGTGTTTTTTCTTTCTCAAAGTCTGATCAGTAAAAGAAAATGCACACGGAATTAGTGGATTTCCATGCAGTCTAGAAGAAGTAGTGTTGTCCTTCAAACGGAAAGACAGTGCTCACTCTGGACATGCAGACAGGTAATGGGCCATAACAGAGCAAACCCACCGCAGAGTCAGTCGAAGTTTTGAAGGATATTCTTAGGTAGGTCATCACACAGCAGACCCACTGTAGTCCTGGTAGATATTATGGTATTGGTGGGCCATCAAAGGTGCAGACCCACTGTAGTCCTTGTAGAGACGGCTAGCAGCCATCTGTTGTGACTGTGTGGGTGCACAGTCACCATTGAAGAGTCTTGCGGATAATATAGCAAGTCCATGAACCACCACTTGTGCACTCACAAAGTTTTTCGAAATGTCCTTAGAACCAGAAATGCTGTTAACCAGTCCCTTACTGAATTATTAACACACGTGCAAACACTAACAGTCCCCTTTTTTTATCGCATATTCTGTGTGTACTACTACCAACAAAAACATGTGCAGTGATATGAAACTTAAGAACTGGAGTCTATACTATTATAAATTTACAGCATTGGAATACAATTACAAAGGTACAAAACACATCATTAAAGAACATAATAGTACAGATAACATTTGTAGTAATACAGGCTTTACAAAAGAATAGAAATAATCATATACATCAGTGTTAAAGGATTTATGACATACGTAAATATATAAAATAATGAGAATAGTTTTCGAAACATTAATTCACATGAGCATTAAAAGAGAACTGAATAAATAATGTCTAAACATCTTTACAAAGTAAATAACACATTATTAGAAAAATCCTACAACATAACTCTTATCAGATAAACAAATAAAGACAGGAAGAACACAAATACACAAGGGTACACCAACACATAGCGGAATAACACAAGACAGGGTTTGTTTTACTGCAGTATTTTGCAAACAAAACTTTTTTTACTTCTTGGAGATCTCTCTTCGTTCATAATTAATCCCAAAAAGTCCTATCTATACCTATTGTCCCTAAACCCTACTGTTTTGTTCATATCCTCTATAAAAATAATTATTCTTCATTGTACACTACTCATTTTGGTCCAGATGTTTTTCATATAACTCCTCAATGCATTTCTTCCAATTCATCGCAACTCATTCTCTTATACAGCCTACCCCCTCTTAAGGTAACTTAAATCTACTGACCTCAGATGCATAAACTAATGGACGAGGCAATGCAGCAGTACAAAACAATTAACTCAAACAGCAATGACAAAAAATGCAAATTGGTAAAGCAAGCAGCAGTATATCTAAATTAGCAAAGCAATTGCAATATTACAACTAATATGAGGCACTGTGCAGCAACAAGAAAAATAAAGAAGTACTAAAACTGGCTTAAAAGAGTAATACAAAGTGAAATTCAGTAGCACTATGCCTGGGAAACAGCAGCAGCAAATCCAATAACTTATATCTTAACACGACAAACCTACAAGCAGAAAAAATAGTACACTAAAGACAACACTGCAGATAAGGGAAATGTCTATTCACATCTTAAAGTCTATGTAATTAAAGTGGTGAACCACAACTTATTCTACAAAGGAAATTACCAAGTACTTGAAATGAAAATTATGTATGCAGTTACTGTTATTAGTCCCTTCTTATTGGTCTTTCCATTCCAAGTGCTCCCTTTTTGAAGAATGTGTATCATAAAATTATTATTTAACAGATCTGTTGACAGAAAGTTTTCACATTAGCAAGTGCATTTAATTTTATTTTATAAAGCCAATTCTGCAACACACCTGGAAACTAGATATCAAATGAAATAAGCAATTATGTAAACCAAAGCATAAAAATATCATTCAATAGTCATGTGTCATTTCATAATTTAGTAGATATTCTCCAAACTCTCGTACAAAGACACTAGTCATAATCAGGTGTGCAGATGTAGGAATATTTCCCATCAGTTTATAAGCATTTCAGTAAGTAGCACAAAGTATGCGCTCCACAATATAATCATGTTTCCAAGTAATGAGCGTGTCGTATTTGTGACGCTTTCTGTAAAGGAATGTCAATAGCGAGGTTAATGGCCTCCATTTTTTCACCTAATGGCTTTTTCTCCAGGCGACTGGCACAGCTGCGTGCCACAACGCATTACGTCAAGATCACTAACCTTTCTTACCGAAATATTTACGACAGCAGTTTGCGCTACAGTGACAGTCTCATATAAAAAAATTTCACAGATCGAAAAATTAAAGTAGAAATGTGTATAAACGACATCTTATGAATAGCAGTGTTGTGATACCTTCACGCATGGACACACAAGTCATAACTCTTGAAGTACGATTCTTGGTTTCCAACATCCTTTTTCACAAACCAGAGTCCCTAACTTCTATTCATTACTCATATACATATAAACACGTAATCACACTCCTCATATACGGTAGCAGCAGCTTATTGATCATAAACATACCTCAACAGCATAATACACATCGTCGTCGTAATAATATCATAACACCTCAGTCAAATCTCTAGAACGTCGTAGCTTTCTGCAATAATTTCAAAACCTAAAAAAATTCTCTGCTCATTTCAATAGTGTCATCTACCTCAAACGTACTTTAAAAATCATGATCCCACACCAAATATATCATTCAAAGCTCTCATAGTATCACAATGGTTCCGAAAAAAATATGAACAGTTCACAAAGTACAGACAAAATACCATTTCATAAGTGTGAAGGTATCCAACTGTGTAATTACGTAAACATCTGTCACTGATGTAGTAAAAAAAATGTTTGTCTCTCTCAGTTAAGTAATCAGATAGCTGTGTAATTATGTGTTAGAGAAATATGGTACCAATGTGTAAACTTGTATAAGCAAATACCATAAAAACCAGGACTCCTTGTGTTTGCCAAACACATGGTGCACAAAGTAAGCATGTACCCCGCTGAGGATTAATGTAATTATACCCTCAGGTGTTACAGATGACAGCAATGGAATGAAATGTATCACGGAAAACCTTTGTATCATTGTAATTCAAAAATCTTTAAAAATAAATGTTTTAAGTACAAAATTAATCATTCAAATACGTGTATGGCAGCGCTAAACTGTGCGTCCTGTTGTAAGTTAATCTCTGTCATTACTTAACGGTAAAAATTTGCCAAGTGTAGTAATTATCGTCGTCCGTAAGCAAAGTTCTGTAGAAGTCGCTGTACTTACCTCGTAATAAACAAAAGTGAAATGCTATGCGTATAGATATCGTGGTTATTACGTACAGTACCGTGATCAAGAAAGTACTATACTGTAATGTATTGTTGTGATACGAAAAAGGCTATCTCATTGTAGCTATACTACAAAAGTTACTAATAAAACACAATTTCCTTTCCAGAAGAATTCAGAAAAACTGTGCAGATATAAAACAGATACACTGCAAAAGCAAAAATGTAAACTGTGCCACATATTAGAAGTGTCTTGATATAATTGTGTAGCTGTCAAAGAAACCAAATGCTAAGTCATCTCACAGAATGTACTTCAAATAAAGAATATCTTTTCAAGTAAACGAAAATGTTGTTGTTGTTGTTGTTGTGGTGGTCTTCAGTCCTGAGACTCGTTTGATGCAGCTGTCCATGCTACTCTATCCTGTGCAAGCTTCCTCATCTCCCAGTACCTACTGCAACCTACATCCTTCTGAATCTGCTTAGTGTATTCATCTCTTGGTCTCCCTCTACGATTTTTACCCTCCACGCTGCCCTCCAATGCTAAATTTTTGATCCCTTGATGCCTCAAAACATGTCCTACCAACCGATCCCTTCTTCTAGTCAAATTGTGCCACAAACTTCTCTTCTCCCCAATCCCATTCAATACCTCCTCATTAGATACGTGATCTACCCACCTTATCTTCAGCATTCTTCTGTAGCACCACATTTCGAAAGCTTCTATTCTCTTCTTGTCCATACTAGTTATCGTCCATGTTTCACTTCCATACATGGCTACACTCCATACAAATACTTTCAGAAACGACTTCCTGACACTTAAATCTATACTCGATGTTAACAAATTTCTCTTCTTCAGAAACGATTTTCTTGCCATTGCCAATCTACATTTTATATCCTCTCTACGTCGACCATCATCAGTTATTTTACTCCCTAAATAGCAAAACTCCTTTACTATTTTAAGTGTCTCATTTCCTAATCTAATTCCCTCAGCATCACCCAATTTAATATGACTACATTCCATTATCCTCGTTTTGCTTTTGTTGATGTTCATCTTATATCCTCCTTTCAAGACACTGTCCATTCCGTTCAACTGCTCTTCCAAGTCCTTTGCTGTCTCTGACAGAATTACAATGTCATCGGCGAACCTCAAAGTTTTTACTTCTTCTCCATGAATTTTAATACCTACTCCGAATTTTTCTTTTGTTTCCTTTACTGCTTGCTCAATATACAGATTGAATAACATCGGGGAGAGGCTACAACCCTGTCTCACTCCTTTCCCAACCACTGCTTCCCTTTGATGCCCCTCGACTCTTATAACTGCCTTCTGGTTTCTGTACAAATTGTAAATAGCCTTTCGCTCCCTGTATTTTACCCCTGCCACCTTCAGAATGTGCATTAAAATGTTGCATTAAAATCTCAAGACCAGTATATGTTCTAATTATGTAAGCCTTGTGGCCGTTACATAATCGTGCAACTAACAAGAATGTACACACAAAACAACACTGTGTCGTCTGTTCACTATAACAATGCATTCGTAATTACTGCCTAAGTTATTTGCCTAGGTTATAGACTGGATGGTTAACTTCAAAACATTGTTGCATGTTAACAGATTCTAAGTGTGACAAAGAGTACTAGTAACGTGAAGTGAAAGATATTATGGCAGAGACTAAGTTAAATAGCAGATTATCTCTCAGTAAACGGTTTTACATGTGAAATTTGGTGCAATCCTTTACACTTCCTAGTACGCAGAGTTTCTACTTCAAAGCAATTATCATCTTGTATACGTCGGGAAGGAATGCTAAAATTTTGCTGAAGGTTAGTGTCTGTGTTATTTTTCTCTGAGCCAGCCGGCGCACGTGCCTGCCTGCGGTGCGAGTCATTATCTGTCTCTTTGTTGGCGCGCGTCGTTATTGGGATTAGGAGACAAAACTTCTACAAATTCACCTTGTCGTGAGGGCCCTGCCCTGTTTGGATCCCGCCAGTTCTGATGAAATTCAGGTCTGTCGTTTTGTCGGTAGTTTACATAGTTTCTTTTTTGTCCGTCATGTGGTAAAGAATTTCTCCCAGAATCGTAACTGCACGGTGGACCGTTGCATCTGAAGTTATTCTGTCTCACTCGATAATAATTATTTTGGTTCCCATATTGCCTGTTTCTCTGATTGTCTCTGTGATAGTCATTACCGCGGAGAGGTGATCTTTTCCTGTAATTATTTCTACTCTGCCAACGGTTGTCATATGGGTGGTGTCTGTTTTGGTCACAATTTACGTTGCAAGAATAGCTTTGTTGTGTCCAGTTATTTTTTTTGTTATCGCGGAATTGTGACAGATGTGACCTGTAATTGTTGTGTTCCTGTTTTCGCGTCCCGCGATTGTCAGTGTCAATTTCCAATTCTTGTAAGATTCCCTGAAGGGCTTCAATGTCGTCTTTGCAACGTCCTGCCAAAATAATGTGTCTTAAATGTACAGGCAATTTGATTAAGCAAACTCGGATGAGTTCTGAGGCTCTGTATGGGTTTGACAGGTACTGATTCTTATGCAACAGGTCTTCAAAATATTTCACAAGACTGTAAAATGCAGATTGTTCGAAATGTTTCATCATTATGATGCTATGTTTTACTCGGTCTTGTGTAGCTTGAGATCAATATGCTGAGAGGAAGGCATGATAAAATTCTCCTTCACTGTGAC